>NC_080782.1:113189667-113494489 GCF_028018385.1 Neofelis nebulosa
TGGTCATAACTGTAGCTGTAGACATGACACTACTAGGCAGGCTATAACCATGGATCATCATCTCCCCAATATGTCCTATTTTAATTATATTTGGGGTGCCTAGGTGATTTAGTCAGTTAAACATCTGAGTTTTTGTTTCGGCTCAGGTCATCATCTCACAGTTTGTGAGTTCAAGCCCTGCATGGGGCACTGTGTCAGTGCAGAGCCTGTTTAGAAGTCTCTCTCCCTCTCTCTCTGCCCCTATCCTGCGTGCTCGCACGCACCCTCTCTCTCTCTCTCAAAATAGGTAAATAAACTTTAAAAAATTAATTGTAGTTAATTTCATCTGCAGGCAATACAAATAAATCACTGAAAAGTTATGCTTTTAGCTTCTTGTTAGACTAAAGGAGGTAAATCCCCTAGAGCTAACTCATTCTTCCATACTTCCTTAGAAGCCAACTTTGTCTCAGAGTTCAAGACTGTACATCTCTATACATTCCGCCATGAGTTTGTAAACCCTCAAATTGTTTAAGAGACACAGCATCTATGGTTCTAATGTACTGCTTTGAGAGGATCCAGTGTGCTGGAGTTTGGGGAGCCATGGGGGTGTTGCTGAGTGCTGAGAGGGTGTGGACATGAGCACACAGTGTTACCAGGCCCAGAACTCAATTCTGCACTGTGAATTTTTAAGACAAAACTGAGAGTTCATACCTGAGAATCTGAGACTTCCTTGAAAACATTCTGAGTTCACACTTGACTAGTAAGGTTGCAAAGCTAGGCCATCTGGTTAGGGAGAAAAGGATTATATACTAGGACAAAGAATGCAGTTTGGTGTTTCTTCCTATTTGTGTAGTTATTTTTATTTTGTGCACTTTTCCTTTAGTCTTAATTCATTGTAGCTGATAAAGCTTGTTGCTTCTGTCTCAGCGATGAGATACCCAAGGAGAATGTTATCCTAAATTATTGATGGGTACTAGCACCCAGAACCTCTAGTCTCTTCTTTTATCTAAAAAAAAGCTTTCATGAAAGAAGATGTTGATATTGTGGTGAACTGGCCAGTGAGTAGCTAAAAGACCTTCTCTTTCCAAATGGACGGGTAAGATAGAGAAAGGCCAAATGTGTAGTTCCTGGACTACAGAAGCAGCAATAGCTACAGATCTCTTCCTTTTGCTGGAACCACAGATAGGTCACCAGTCTTCCAGGAACACAACCAAAGCTTGCTCTACTGCCTGGCTTCCAGGTGGTCCATGCAGTGTACTGAACCTACCCACACTTTGCTCAGAGTAGTGTGGCTGGGCCACCACCCTTAAGTCTCATTAGTGCAGATTTAATCCTCGCCAGGTGTGTGACCAGCAGACCCTCACTAGGAAGATCAGTAACTATGAAGATGCGGAGCAAATAGAGTGTGTTTGAAAACAAAAAAACTTTTACTCCAAATGCACTTTTTTTGTATCATATTATATAACCATTTAAAACTGACCAGATGGTTCTTTTTACAGCATATGTAAAATATTATTTTTCTAGAGAGATTTATGGGAACACAGACAATATCACTTAGATTATAATCGCCTAAATTATACTGCCTTGACACAAAATAATCTAGCCAGTCAATTCTGGATAGTATCAAAGAGGAGAAGTTGAAGTGTGGTCTGCACAGTCAGCTCTATAAGAGTGAGATGGTCATATAGGGAACAAGTTATGTCTCTGAATTGGTTAAACCACTGGTGGCAATTATGTCAAACTAGTGAATAAAAATCTCCTTTGGACTTTTAGTCTCGCTCAGAGAAAACATCTTCCACAGCTAGACTGCCCTCCAAGGTCAATAAGTTATCCCAGTAACTGCTGGTCAGCGGTTACAAACAGCAAAATGTGGGAGGTTCCACCAATGTATCCTTATCCTGGGAAGTCAAGATCTTCTGAGGCGAGTTTGGGTTAATCATCTCTGAATAGAAATGACATGTCTAGAACAACTATCTGGTCATAGAAAATATGTGTTTATGTCTCCTATACATGTCAAGCTCCAACTGTAGCTCAAACTACTGTATCGTGAGCCAGTTGAACAGCCATCACCAGATTTCCTTTTATGTGCTTAGGATTTCACACACCATTCATTTAATATTAGACTTTTTAAATTAAAGCAGTTAAAAAAATTTTTTTTCTGATGTCTGACTCAGAAAAAGAATGGAAAGCTAAAAACAAGATACAGCTTCAGCTGAAATGAACTTGAATGCCCACCAGGCCCTTCCTTTATCCTCAGCCCTCAGGCAGAAAGATCTCAATGGTTCAAAGAACCGATTAATACCAATGGCTGTAATTGTCATTGAAATGACATGAGTTCACAGGATAAAGATAAAAACAGGTTAATTCAGTGTTCCAGGAAAATGAAAGAGTTCATCTGCTTGAGAGCAGGAAGACACTAACAATTACATTCCATAAAAGTCCATGTCCATGCACATCTGTCTCTGGTTCTTGACTGGGAATTCTGCCTAGGAAAATGTGCCAGTGTGCTCCATCCTTCTATGTCAGGCCTGGCCCTATGCCTCTGTCTGCACCCACAGCAAGCCCACACCTGGATCACAGGCCAGATGCTCACACACTGAGCTGCCTGCCCTGGAAGGTGTCAACCCTGAGCCCGATAGACAGAGAAAGTTTATCACATTTACCCTTGGTGCTTCCTGGATCGAAACTTCAGACTGTTTTTTGACTTCATTAATAATGAAGAGGGAAAGAGAGGCTCTTTTGCTGTGAAGTTGAATGATGCTGATGGATTCTATTTTGGTACCTCAGGACTTCTTTTTTCCTCCATCATTCAGGAAAGCTATTGGATAACACTGGAAGATGTCTTTGTAATCCTCCTCCCTGTCTTCTGATACTAGATAGGAGTACTTGAAATAGTCCTCAAGGGATGAGCTCAGGGCAGGGAGCCAGGTTTCCCCCCATAACCATGTGGTGGGCAAGTGACAGCACAGAGGAGAGTTGGCAGTGTGTCTGGAGGTGGGCGGGGTGCTAGTAGCTGAGGCTCCATGCTCCCAGGACAACCCTAGCTTAACAGCTCCCCAGCTGAAGAATCTCTGGCATAAAAAGCCAGAATTCCCATCTGGGAAGTAATTGCAGACCTCCTAATCAGGCCAGTTCAACCAGGTCTAGATGCTGAGGTTTAAAAATTCTTGTGGCTTATAGAACAGATGTCCCCTAAAATCAGTATGGGGAATAGCAGGTTGAGAAGCCAATGGAAACCAGGTGATAGAAGCTTCTGGCATTTAAAAATGCTTTGATAAGATTGGTTGAGATATCCCAGGGACCAAAACAGGCCATTTTGGTACTTCAATTCTTGTCAGCATACAAGGGACACTCACTTTATTTTGGGGGATTTGAACATTTGCTTTCTGAATAAGGTTGTAGTCAGTGACCTGAGGGTGTGTGACTGGTGTCATTTTCAGTGCTATTCTGCCAGGTTTTGTCACAGTGGCCCACATTTAGTGTAGCCAGAAGGACAAATGTTCCTAAGTGACATTCAGTTAGCATATAAAGTCACCTTTCAACAACAGTCTTTTCTACTATAGTTTTTGTTTTCCCCTCTAGGACCATTGAAGGTACTTCTCTGCTGTCACAGCCGGCAGACAGAATCTGAACACAGAGCCCTCACTGTGTTTCATCTCACTCCAGTGACCTGCATATTTCACACTCAGCCATGCAGGCTCCTGCAGGCAGCAGGCTATGTTTCAGTATGTCTCCATAGGAGTCCTGTTGGCATCTGGCGGGGAGGGGAAGAGGCAGTGGGTTCAGGCAATTCATTGTACAGAGCTCTCCTTTGCAATGAGGAAGGAGTAGCATGTCTGCCTGCCTGCCCCCCACCCATCACCCACATTAAATCCTCTGCCAATACACATTTCCAGATGCCCCTTTGGGAAAGAGAAATGCAGTTAAGAAACAATATAAAAGAACTCAGTGAGTAACAAAATCTCAAGTATCTTGCATAGCTGAGCACAAAAGCCCAAAAAATTAGGACACCATGTTGGCCAGAGTGCATAGAGGCATCTTGAAAATGAGCTATCATTCTGAGCCCAGGCATTTTGCACCCCACAGTTTCCCAGAAATTATGTTATTTGTACTCTCGAGTAAAGAGAAGACTTTAATAGATGAGCAGAGACAAGTGGAGATGAGAGAGTAGTTAGACCACCAACTGGTGCACATCCTTGGTTCCCAACACTGTCCTAGGCTCTGGCTCCACAAGTGTCTCGTGAGACCTGCTGTGCTTTCTGCTCTCAGATTGCATGGGATTGTCCACACACTTAAAATAAATCTTCTCCCCTTTGTCTTTTGGCTTAAGGTAGTTTAAGGTGTCTCAGCTATTTTCATCCAGAAAAACTTGACTCAGAACTTAGACTTGAAAGGATAATTAATAATGAATGATGCTCATAAAACAAGCCATTAACACAACAAGGTCATCGAGGAAATGTCATACATGTGGTGACCAGGTTTGCCTGGAATCTTGGTATGTTCCCATTGCCCCCTTTTACATCCGGTATCCCTGCTTGACCATAAATTATATGGCTCCCCTAGCTACAAAATGGACAATAAGTCTTCATGAAGAAAGTTAACCCTAATACAGGAAGGACTTCAGAGAAAAGGAAATGTTTTACCCAAGAGTTTCCTTTTGTTATAGATGTACCTGGGCATCATTTCAAGATGAAATATAGCCAGCTTCCAAACTCCCAGGCTGTGGATAAATAAAAAAAGGGGGTGAGGTAATATTACCTTATGTTTTCCTCACTGGCAAACTCATATATTAAAATCTTATTGTGACTCATGGAAGTAACTAACTCTGGTTTGGCAGATGGAATGACAAATGTTTTAGGTTTTATAATCCATTAAGAAGGTATTAGATATTACCTATCTAATAACAATACTTAGATGACCCCTTCTGATTAGAGTCCTTTCTTGTTGGAAGAGGAGCAAAGCAGCAAAGGGATTCTCTCCTTTATAAGATCAGTGGTGATTCCCCTGGTTGAAGGACATACACAGAGAAGGTCTGTGTAAGAGTCCAGGCACCACACTGAAGCACCACTTGGCATAAGCCACTGTACCTCTGTCACCAGCCAGTCAGGTTATTTGTCATCTGAGTTTTCTGTTGCTGCAGTAATGGCATATCGTATAGTCCAAAATCAGAAATTGCTTTGGTTTCTCTTTTGCTTTTTAATTTTATTTCATGTGGGTTGCAGTTTGGACATGTAATATCTGATCTTTTATTTTGCAGTAATTCATTTTATCAATGAGGCTTTACCTAGTCTTGTGGTCGTGCGTATCATTGGGGCCATGTTGCTCTGAACAAAGAGGCCCTGTGACTTTCTGTTAAGCTCCACTTCCTTTAGCAAAAAGGATATTTCTCCTTTTGTGTGTGTGTGTGTGTGTGTGTGTGTGTGTGTGTGACTTTTCTTTTCTGCATTTAGTTGTCTAAGAGAGAGGGGGAAGACAATTAAGATTGGACTGCCTTCTTCCATTTTACTCTTTGGTGGAAAGGCAGTATAAAATAATCAGAATAAGCTTAATATAACCTTGGTGGTAAACTGCTTGCTCTGAATTTTTTAATACACCTGTGATGGTTGCCTTTACGTGTCAACTTTACTGGGCTAAGGGATGCCCAGTTAGCTGGTAAAACACGATTTTTGGATGTGTCTATGAGGGTGTTCTGTAAGACAGTCGCATTTGAATTGGGGAACTGAGTGAAACGGATAACCATCCTGAATGTGGTTGGGCACCATCCAAATGGTTGAGTGTCTGAATAGACCAAAAATGTAGAGGAAGTGCAAATTTGTTTCTCTGTTTGAGCTGGACATCAGTCCTCCTGGTTCAAAGGACTTGGACTAAATCACACCACCTGATTTCCTGGTTCTCCAACTTGCAGACAGCAGATTATAAGACTTGGCCTCCATAATTACTTTAGCCAGTTTCTATAATAAATCACCTCATAGATAGGTGTCTCTATATATCCTATTGGTTCTCTTTCTCTGGAGGACCCTGACCAATACAATCCCTCAAGCAACCTCCACTCATTTATTTTTTGTTGGGCTTTTGCATCTAAACACCTTTCATTTATTATTGTTGTGGGTGCTTTCTATTATTTGTGATTTTAAATTGCTGCCTTTCAGGAGTGCCTGGGTGGCTCAGTCGGTAAAGCAACTGACTTTGGGCTCAGGTCATGATCTCTCAGTTTGTGGGTCTAAGCCCCACGTCGGGCTCTGTGCTGACAGCTCAGAGCCTAGAGCCTGCTTTGGATTCTGTCTCTCCCTCTCTCTCTGCTACTCCCCCACTCACACTCTGTCTCTCTCTCAAAAATAAGTAAACATTAAAAAAAAATTTAATAAATAAAAAAAATTAAATTGCTGCCTTTCATTTCTGAATTCAAAGGTTTCTGGGTTTTTGCTGTGTTTGGCACCTTCTGTTCTCTCTCTGTCCACTTCCCTCCCTCCCTCAGGTCCAACTCCTTTTCTCCTTTTGGCTTTGTTATATTTGCACATCCAGCATATTGTTATGTATGTGCTTATAGATGGTTCTAAAATAGGTCAGTATTAATTAAATCAAATCCAAGACCATTCTATACCAAGACTGGGATTCACCCAGTTGTCTTTTTCCTAGCCTGTTCTGTCTGACTGCTTTGTCCCACATTACCTCAGATGATCTGTCCAGAGAGCAAATGGAAATATTGATATAAAATGCATAAAGTAGCTCTTACACTAAACCTCTGGCCATGCCACATACCCCAGATTTGAATACAAATCTCTTGGGTGCCTGGGTGGCTCAATCAGTTAGGCATCACTTTCAGCTCAGTTCCTAACCCCATGGTTCATGACATCTAGTCCCACATTGGGCTCTATACTGTCAGCACAGAGCCAGAGCCTGCTTAGGATTCTCTCTCCCCCTCTCTCTCTGCCCTTTTCCTCCTCATTCTCATTCTCTCCCTCCCACCCCTCCTTCCCTCTCCCTCTCAAAATAAATAAATAAACTTAAAACAACAACAATAACAAATCCCATCATGTTGTCAAATTTGTGAAAAGAACATAAAGTTCAAAAATTATTTGAGAAGATCCAATTCAAAAAAGTCTTAATATTCAAACTCAGATCTTCTGTTAATGGCCTGAAAGTCTAAAGTTCAAAATCTGCTTTCTGGAGAAGGTCCCTCCTTCTCATATTTGTTGTATTTGGAGAATCATAGCCAAACAGATTTCTGGGCGAAGTTGCTATTGATGCTACTGAAGCTTGTGTCCCCATGGGATGAGAGACCAGAAATGTGCCTCTGCTGGCTACACCTCCAGGCCCTCTTTTGCTCTTTTCTCTTTGCTCTTGGATTTCCAGACTTGAGTAGCATTTTCTCTTTGACCTCTCTCTGCCATCCTGGCTACACCTCTAGTGCTCCCCTTCTTTGTTGCTTCCCTTCTACTTTGGGAAAGGTTCAATTGATCCCTAACAGTTGACTCTCTTTCTCAAGCTGCTCTCATTCTTTTTCAGATTGTTTGCTAGAATTAAGAGCCTGCCTTCATTTCACATATTCTTTGCCTTCTGGTCCAGACATTTGTTTTCAATCGCACTCCTCTGTATCTTGTGTTATGGGCTATCTAGTAATGAAAAATATAAAATCAGTACCTTCTGGGTCCACCAAAAAAATCCCTTATTTTATATAAATCTTGTTTAACTTCTTCTGTGTGAGTTGGGTAATCCCTTCTAAGAGATGTTCTTCCATGAGAGCAGAATTTAGCTCAGGCCTGGGTTCAGTCTGTACATGTCTTTCCTGGTTCTCCTCCTGTCTTTGCAAAACTTTCTTTTAGAATCTTAATGCTACACGTTTCTTGGTCATGCTGCTTTGAGATGCAGGCAATGCTCCAATGACTGTAACCTCTTAATTCATCAAGTTATGCTTATGAGTATTTTATATGGCTCTTACTGGCTTTTCCTCTCAAATCTGTCCAGATCCACTAGATAGAGGTTTTAAAATCTGAAAGGAGTTCTCTTACCGTGGATTTCAGTTCAAAAACATCCTCATAGAAACATCCAGACTGTCTTGGTACCCACGATCCAGTCAACATGACACACAAAATTAATCATCATCCCTGTCTAATATTCTGAAATGAGATAGTGGTGATGGTTGCACAATATTATGAGTATGCCCAATGTGAATGTTCATAGTAGTGTTATTTTAGTTTCTGTACCCCCTAAATGAAAACAACCCAACTGTTCCTCAACTGATAAACACATAAACAAAGTGCATTGTACTTTGCAGTAACAATGAAGGGATTGCTGAATAAACATAACAGAAGAATGTCAGGTATACGATGCTATCTACTCAAACGGCTATCTCCTTTATGATTCCACTCATATGAAATCTGAAGAATTATTATATGGACTTTGTGGAAAAGGCAGAACTGTGGGCACAGAAAACAGATCAATGGTTTCCAGGAATTGGGGCTGAGGGAAAGAGTTAACTACAAAGGGGAGATTTTGGAGTGGATGAAACTGTTCTATATCTTCATTGTGGTGATGGATATCCAGCCTATTTGTCCAACTCCTAGAATACACAGTAAGAAAGTATGTGTTGTATTGTATATAAATTATATCTTAATTTTTAAATATGAGGAAAGTGCATATATATTTCCCCATGTCTTGGCACAGCATCTGACATATAGCCAATTACCCAATAAATTGAACGTCGTATTTATTTTTTAAAGTGTTAAATAATAGAAACATGTAAAATAGGAACTTAACTTTGGGGGGGCCTTGGTGGCTCAGTTGGTTAAGTGTTCACCTCTTGATTTTGGCTCAGGTCGGGATCTCACAGTTCATGAGTTTGAGTCCCGCATCTAGCTCCACACACAGACAGTGTGGAGCCTGTTGGGATTCCCTTTCTCTATCTCTCTCCGCCCCTCCCCTGCACTCTCTGTCTCTGTCCCTGTCTCTCTCAAAACAAACAAACAAACAAAAAAAGAGCTAAACTTTAATTTGTTGTGGGTTATTGAAACTTTTTCTAGCAGGCCTACCAAAATCATGAGACTCTCCCTAGGGTATTAAACAGAACTCGATTGGGGAACAGTTGGTTGAAGAGTTTCCGTGACTTTTGCACATCCTTTATTTGGAGCACGTATTTCATTTGTTCTTCATTTGTGTTGGGCCGGAAGGGGCCCAGCTCTTTTCAATGTGTATGGGAAGAAGAGAGCTTAAATGGCCTGCGGTCTCAAATTCTGGCTGTCAGAAGGTAAAATGAAAAAAGTAAGCATAAGGTAATGAGTTTTTCCTTAAAATGAAATCTCTTCACCTTAAAGGATGGGTTGTTACTCTGACATCATATGTTTTTTTTAAATTATCATTATTATTCAAATGGCTTTCATTTGTGAAATAGTAGTTTGGTGGATGACTTTTTGGTGTTTTACTATTTTAAAATGTCATAAAAAAGGCCTGCAGTGCTATTTCATTCATCTCTCTCTCTGTCTGTTTCCTCTTCTTTCTCTCCCATCTATCTTTCCCAAGACAGGAAACCCAAGGATCTGCCTGGGAAATGCTAGTTAAGGACAGAGCTGAGGGTATTGGGTACAGGGCTGCTGGGGTGTGGGGGGGGCCCTGAGACTGGGCCAGTAGACGTGTGTAGCTAGCCCCCCCTTGTTTCCCTCCCTCACTGCCCCTGTCTCTGCCCACCCTCTTGCACCAGCTGACTTCAGCAGTGAGGCAGTCTAGCATGTCTAAGAAATGTTTTGAAGAGTCATGAGGCATTTTCTAAGTTTCAGGGACCTGTTCGGAAGTGTTGGATTTAAATGATCAAAATCAAGGCTTTGCAGGTCATTTCCTGCATGAAGGGTAGAATTCACGCCTCTTTGGATACTTTGCCATTTCACTCTTTCTGTCTGAAGACCCAATAAAATAGCTATGTTTCCATATAGGCCATGTTTGGATCATGCTTTTCATCCTGGGCTCAAACAAGGATCCTGGTGTGGTCACAAATGCCCTCAGATTCTGCTTCCCTCAGTTTGTAGATTTACCTGCTATGGGGAGGTCCTTCCACAGGCCTATATGTACATGTTGCCACCTTTATGTCATATCTTATAAAGGCTTTCTTTGACCTGAGTATCATCCCACCTTTACTCTACTGAAGGTCAGATTTGTTTCTGCAGCCAGATTGAGATTTACTAGGTTGCCACTCTGTGCAACAGCCTAAGGGAATCCAGAGTTCACACTCAGAGTGAGTAAATAATATTCAGAGGCACCTGGGTGACTCAGTCGGTTGAGCATCCATTTCTTGATTTCGGTCCCGGTCATGATTTTACAGTTCCTACAACTGAGCTCTGTGTCTGGCTCTGGGTTGATGGCACAGGGCCTGCTTGGAATTCTCTCTCCCTCTGTCTCTCCCTCCCTCTCTCTGTTCCTCCCTTGCTCAATTATGCACATGTGCTCACACTCATGCATGGTCTCTAAATAAATAAATAAATAAATAAATAAAATATAATAATTATTATTGCTTTTTGCTTGGGAGGTCATTATTTCTTCTCCCATCTTCCCATCTCTCAATCATTGAGTGGCAGGTTGGGGATACAAAGGCTGGCACCCTTGCCTCATGGTGGGACCAACTTTTTGGTGTAACAAGTTTCCATAGGATCAGACTGAAACTAGTCTGTGTCTCAGACCACATCTACCTCTGTTTCTCCCCAACTGTTCTGCTTCTCTTACTCCCCTTATCCTGACAGCATCCCTCAATCAATTATTTGAATGAGAATCCCTGTCTTAGGATCTGCTTCTAGGTAACCTGATCAAGACTAGCATGACCTCATAGTTACCGTATGGGAAAGTCCACTTGCATTCAAGATAATTTGTCCAGAGGACTGCCTATTAGAGATACACATTTTATGTGGCACCAACCAACCCAGCCTAATCTCCTCCTTGGGAAGAAAGTTGGTCACTGCCTCTTCGGCTATGTTCCTTGAAATGTCTCAATAAATAGGAATGTTTCCTGAAGAAACATTGTTGAGAGTAGTAATGCCTGCTGTACATCATAATATTGGATATTCTGGGGCACAAAGGTAAAGGTGGTATTAAGTGTATAGATTTCTTGTGTCTACTGGAGCAAATTACCACAAACTAGATGGCATAATAATAGAAATGTATTCTCTGTCAGTTTTGGAGTCTAGATGTACAAAATCAGTATCTGCTAGGTCGAAAGCAAAGTATTGGAACCAGGGCTGTGCTTGCTCCCTCTGGAGGCTCTTCTTACTTCTTCAAGCCTGATGGCTACTAGCACTTTTTGCTTTGGAGCTGTATTAGTACAATCTCTATCTCTGAGGTCACAATGATTTTCTCCTTTATCTGTGCAATATGTCCCTCAGCCTCCCATTTAAAATAATGTATGTGATTGCATTTAGGACTCACTCTGATAAAACAGGATAATCACCTCATCTAAAGATCCTTAACTTAATCTCATATGGAAAGATCTTATTTCCATATAAAGTAACATTTCCAGGCTCCAGGGATTAGAATATGGATCTCTCTGAAGGGTACTGTTTTTCAACCTAACACAAGGAGACAAATTATAGTGTTCCTCTTCATTCCTGCGTTCTTTCATAATCAACCTCCATCATCAAAGGTGATCCAAAAACTTCTTCACATGTTTTACACTTGCCACAGTATATACTATGGAGAACACAGAGAAGTGAATCACAGCCCCTGCTCTCAAGAGTAGTGCTATTATTGCAGGAGAAATACTCCAAGCTGAACAATAAATAATAAATAATAAACAATAAATAATAAATTAATGTAACTTATTGCTATTGACACTGGATTCTTACAGGCCTTATACTCCAAGAGGGGGTGGAGAAAGCCATTAGGCTGGTGTGGTGACAGAAATTTTTAGAGAGGGGTAAGACTTGATCCAAGTCTCAACATTTCGTTTGCAGAGGGGAAGAGAGTTGTCTTAATCCATTTGGGTATCTGTAACTAAATACCACAGACCAGGTGGCTTATAAACAAGACAAAGTTCATTTCTCACAGTTCTGGAGGCTAGAATTCTGGCTCCAGCATAGCATGTTCCAGTGAAGATGGCCATCTAAGTTACAGACTTCTCATTGTATCCTCACATGGTGGAAGGGGCCAGGGAACTCGTGAGGGGTGAGGGGATGGGTGGAGTGTGTGTGTGTGTGTGTGTGTGTGTGTGTGTGTCTTTTATTGGAGCAATAATCCCTTTTGTGAGAGTTCCACCCATGTGATTTTCTGATATCACATTGCATTGGGATTCCAACTTATGAATTTGGGGAAAACACAAATATTCAGACCACAGCAAAAGTTTAATTTTCTTTTTTTTTTTTTTTTTTTTTTATTTATTTTTGGGACAGAGAGAGACAGAGCATGAATGGGGGAGGGGCAGAGAGAGAGGGAGACACAGAATCGGAAACAGGCTCCAGGCTCCGAGCCATCAGCCCAGAGCCTGACGCGGGGCTCGAACTCACGGACCGCGAGATCGTGACCTGGCTGAAGTCGGACGCTTAACAGACTGCGCCACCCAGGCGCCCCTAATTTTCTTTCTCGTTTGATTTTTACAGTTGCCCTTTAGGATTGTGTCTTTCAAACATTTTTTGTTCAACTCATATTAACATGTACATTTTATAACATGACCTAGTGTATGAAATGTATTTATAAAATAAAAGTTTTATAAGACAATGTTTATTTTTAACACTTACAAGTTCTGATATATATTCTATTCCATTCCATTTCATTTCATTCTGTTTCATTAAAAAATGTTCCTTGAAGCTCAGTACCACACTAAAGTGAGTTATAACCATTAGAGACATAGACATTTGCAAACCACCACTTCATTGAACATACTGTATCATGATTTATGACCATATTGGTTATTAGTTATCTATTGTTACACATGAAAGTTATCCCAAAAATTAGTGGCTTAAATCAACACCGCCTTACAAGCTCAGAGTTTCTGTGGGTCAGGAATCCAGTCATTGCTTAGCGATGTACACCTGCCTCGTGGTCTCTCACAAGGCTGTGATCAAAGTGTTGGCCAGAGCAGTGCTCTTATCTGAAGGCTCAACTGGAAAGCAGTAGGATTCACTTTCAAGCTCACTCACATGCTTGTTGGCAGGACTCTGTTCCTAATGGGGTTTGAAAGTCTTGATCCTTTGTTAGCTGGGAGCCTCCCTCAGTTCATTTCCCTGTGGACCTCTGCACAGGGTACCAAATAGCATGATCAGAGTGAGTAAAATGGAGAGCAAGAGGGAGGAGCAAGACACAATGTTTTTGTCATGTAGTCTCAGAAGTGATATCTTAGAACTTTTGCCATGTTCTTTTTGTTAGAGGAGAGTCACCAGGTTCAGTCTACACCTAAGGGGAGAGAATTGTGCAATGGTGTGCCTACTGTGAGGCCAGGAATTACCGGGGATACCTACCACACTGTTAAATCTGGTCTCAGAAAGAGTAGGAGTTAGTGGTGCTTGGGGGAATTGAACATAAACTGCAATCTAACTTGCTCAGTCCTTTAGCCAGCCATCTTGCTTGTGGCAATGCATCCTGGGTATGACTGTTGTCTGAAGTTATGACCCTAAAGAACAAAATGCTGAGGAACATGGCCAGGAGATAAATAGGAAAGCAAGAGTGTAACCTTAATTTGATATTGGCGGGGAGGGGAGGGGATTAAGGTGTGATGATTGATTTGCTCATGGACCTAGTGAGTTAGTGATAATACTGTAGTTACAGCAGAGTTTTCCTATTTAGAGAGATGGGTAACTCAACCAACGTTACTCAATTCTCCCTAATTTAGTGAGTTATTAACCTGACCACAGTTTCATAGCTAGGTATTAACACAGTGCAGTACCAAGCTCGAAGTTTGAATGAAAAAAACTAATAACGTCTTTTCAGTGAAATTTGCCAATGTAGGAATTTTCACTTTCTCTGAGGCAAAGGAGAGAGTAAACTCTTAGAAAGGAAGCAAACTGTTAATTTTTTTCAGATTTCCTCTCAAAACGTGGGTACTGTTCTCTTCTGCCTAACTGTAGTCCATTCATTATGAGTAACAAGAAACTCTAATACTCTTTAGAATTTTGATAATTATTTGGGGCACTTGGGTGCCTCAGTCACTTAAGCACCTGACTTCAGCTCAGGTCATGATCTTGTGGTCTGTGAGTTCCAGCCTCATGTCGGGCTCTGTGCTGACAGCTGAGAACCTGGAACCTGCTTCAGATTCTGTCTCCCTCTCTCTCTCTCTGCCCTCCCCTGTCTTTGTATCTCTCTGTCAAATATGTATAAACATTAAATTTTTTTTTAGAAATTTGATAATATTTAAAGTAAAATATCGAAAAGTCTTAAGGACACAAATATACCACACAAAACCTAAGGTCTGTCTTTCTTTTTTTTTTTTTTCTTTTTTTTTTTTACATGCCACAATTTCTTTAAAACCTAAGGTCTTTCTACCTTTCATTTATTTATTTGAGGGATTGAAAGATTGACATTTGGAAAAAAGATTTCAAATCCTTAGCTTCCTCCTTTCCCTTACTGCTCTGTTTTAGGCCTATATTGTGTTTGAGGAATGCTCTGATGAGTAGCTAGTGACTCACTGATATGTTTATTTTACATATAATATTTTCCAGTGTGTTGAATGCAGTCTGGACTCTAGGAGGGAGAGAGTGACTTCCTGCACAAGAGACGGTGAGAGGCCTAACAGATGTTGGAGAGGATGAGTTTGGGAACTCAGGCCCTTCCTGCAGCCTCACCCCATCAGGGAATAATAACACTGCTCTTTACCTGCTTATGTTACCATGGTGATGTCCACACTCAAGGCAGCCAGAGACAATGGGGCTGAGACTCAGGAGGATTCTCTCTCCTCCTGACAACCCACTAAAGAAATTTCAATGACAATGCTCACCAGAGAATGCAGCCTGCATTCAAATTATGAGAGTAGAGGTTTTGAATGACAGGAGGAGCAGTCATGGAGTGACCAAAAAAAAAAAAAGAAAGAAAGAAATTTTGTAAAGAAATTCCTTGCTTTGAATTAGAAATAACCCTGGACTTTGAGAGAACTTTTGATCGTTTCTTTTTTTTTTTCCCCTCTCTCACTGGAATCATACCTCTGAAGAATTGGAAAAAAATGTTCCCAGAACTCCCAATGTGGGGACAGATTGAGTGCAAAAGAGGGTTGAGGCATGAAACTAAATGCGGATTTATATCTTTTTTTTCATTTCCCGAGTTCTCAGGGTGGGGCGGGGGGTGGGGGGGAGTGGCTTTTATCTGAAAGATCTGTCCTTTTCTCTAGATGACAAGACATGGCAGAGTAGAATAAAACTGATCTGGGAGTTCAAAGAAGGAGACTGACAAGACCAAAGAAGTAGTTTGGATACCTTGAGATTAATGATGAAATGTATTTAAAATATAAAAAAATATTTAGGAATGGCTATAAACATAATAACATACCTTTACCTTTTTATTCTTTGTTTTCAAATAATTGCTGGTCATCTCTGGCATGCATGGGTCTTGCCTGACAGAAATGTTGATAGAACATCTACCCATCAACGAGTTCTTGAAACTATTCAAATTAGCCTTTCAGGGCCTAGGTTTCTGTCTTTTCTTTCTTCTCTCCCACCAGTCTTTTCTTCTTTTCTGTGTATGGTTAGTTAGTGTAATGGAACTGTTGGAGAAGTGGATAAAGTACACCAAAGATGTCTGATTGGACTAAAACAAACTCTGGTCTCTAGCTTAGAGACCCCTCCTCTGGTTTCTTCTTCCTTTGCCATGCGTGTGAAAACCCCCACAGATATGGAGGCTGTCGGCTATAAATTACCCTCCCCGCTTGCATTCTGGGCTCAGACCTTTGGAGAAACAGTCTCCTCTGAGCCCGCCAGTGTAAAATAAATCTCCAATCCACCAAGATCTCCGAGTGCCACTGGGTTTTTCCGCCAGGTTTCCAGGTTCCATAACAGAACCAATGTGACTTCTCTCCTTGGAGAATCAGAAACTGCACCAGGTTGACTTGTCCCACAAAGAAAACTTTATTTGCAGCAAATAAGGTGATCATAGGAAATAATTTCCAAGGCCGTGACTCCTCAAGCAAGGGCAGATGGGTTCCTTTTGTTGAGGGTTAGGATGAATATTTAAATAAGGAATCCTTGTCATAATATGTAAACTTGGGCATAAGGTCACACATGCGCCTTAAAGAAACATGCCTATACATACATTGTATGTTATGTAAAAGAGGCTGAGGCTCCTCCTTGGGTGGAGACTTTAGTATCATAATGAGGTAAAGATAATCATTGTCATTCTAGAGGTCACTACATGGTCTATCTGCATATGAGCAAGTCAGAGGTTAAGCTCTAAGTGGACTGGGTGGTCTGGACTAGCTGAAGGTCCTATCAGGAGGTCTAGTCACTGTTGCTAGAGCGGTGGTTTTGCTTTCCATTTGCCTGAGTTAAGAGAAGCTGGAAAAGAGCTTAAGGAAAAATGTGGGACAAAGATAGGTAAGTATAAGCAGGTAGGCAGTCAAGGTCAGGTCTTGGGGTCTAGATGGTGGTATTAGCATTTGATCTCTTTCATATAAGGACTGGGGAGTTGAAGATGCAAATGTTGCCAGTGGGAATGTCAGCTGATAGCTGGGTCTTATGGAAGCTCATAAAGAGTTGAATCTTTAAGCTTCACACAGAGAGAAGTTTGTAAGGATGGGTCTCACAAAGCCTGAGAGGGGTCAGATGGCTGTTTGGGACCACCCTCCCTCCAGCCTCTAAGCATCTGAGCCACAGAATGAATACAAGGTCTCTTCATTCTGTGCTCTGCCTTTACTGTGGGTCTGCTCCTCTGGGATTCTCCTTATCTTTGTGTCTTCTTGTTTTTTTTCCCCCACTATGGATTCTTTCCACTTTTTCCGGCTCCAATTTTGAGGAAAGTCTGACTGGCCACCTAATTATCATCTTTTCCCTTTTCACAGAAATTGTTGTGTGAGACTATATCACAGGTCACAGGACAATCTGTGGATTGGTATTCCTGGCCGAAACGTTGCTGATTCTCCTGACATTACTGCTCGGGGCTCCTTTCCTCAGTGGGGCAGTGTTTCTCAAAGGGACTGGGCATCTCACACAATGTCTGCCACAAACAGTTTCAGTAAAAATGCCCATGGCTTCAATAGTGTCTTGTCCCACATGTTTTAATCTAACATAGGAATGATTGCTCTTTCACTTTGTGATATTTTCTTTTTGTGGCAGGTTTTAAGTTCCCTTGAAGGAAATATTCAGGTGGGATAGGCAAAGTTTGTTTCTTTCCACTCAAGGGAAAGCCATCATAAGAGAATGCCAACGGAATTTTTGAAAGCAATGGTGATGCTTTGCCTAATCTTACCTTAGATTGCCAGTTGCACTTAGCTAATCTCTTCCTTGGTGCGAGTGGACCTCAGTCAAGAAACTGACTGGAGCTTATGCATGGACACTGCCACCATCTGTAAAGTCAAATAACCATCTGAAATGGATTAAATTATAGTGACGTCAAACTGTGCATTAATCTGTGCCCTTAGGGGTAATTCTCATCCCAGGTCAATTTGCTTCCACCTCCATTGCTTCTTGTGGCCAGGAGGCAGCATGGTACACATGAGGCAGGGACAGAAGTTTGGCAGTGCAGAAGTAAGGGTTCATGGCTGCCATGGACTTTGGTTTCTCTGTTTCTGCTTACTTATCTTGTTTTGGGGTCAGGAAGGATACCATTTGAGAAAATAGGCTTTCCTTTTGAAAATGACTGGTGGGAAGAATTATAATGTTTGGAAAGTCAGCCATTTTGGGAGGTTTACCAGAGTTTCCTCCTTGACCTAGTTTCAAATCCTCTGCTGCATTTCCTCTTTCAGCTGTTAAGATTTAGGTTGCTATTAAATGCCTTCAGTTTAATTTGCTCCAGAGGCCAACGCCCCAGCATCTGGTCCACAGCAAGTGTCAGAAAGACCTAGATTGCTCAGTTGTCCTCAGTGTAACCAGTATCCCACTTTTCACTAAGGCAACCAGCTTTGAGCCTTGCGTCCTAAATGTGAGCTCATCCTTATACAGTGAGAGAATAAAAATTTCTGTGAACTTGTGTTCCACACCTCTATTTATACATCCACATGTTTTCTGCTTCCCTTTAAGATAACACAAACCTTCAGCTAAAACCACAAACTGCTTAAGTGACCTCATTTAATCTGCTTGCTTTTTCCTATTCTTCCAGATGGTATTTAAAGAGTTAAAAATATGGGGGGGGGGGACAGGAAGAGACGTAGGTGGAAATGTCAGATTTTCAGTTGAAAATGCAAAAAAAAAAAAAGAAAAAGTACCTGGGCAGAGAGTTGGTTGGGAGTAACAATGATGGCAAATGCCTAAGGATGTCTTCTTTGTCATTTTGTGTAGACTAAGGTTTTTGAGTTCTGGTTGAAAAGCAAGCAGCATGGGCCTTATGTAGGAGCTTGTTACAAATGCAGACTTTGAGGTTCCCTCTCAGGACTGCCAATTTAAATCTGCATTTTAACAAATCCCCCTGGTGGTTCTTAGGCAATTTAAAGTTGGGAAGCACTGGCCTAAATACTTTGTTGGTGTTGCCATAACAACCTGATCACATCCATTCCAATTAACTGTTTTTTTTTATCCAGTCCAATTGCTCCCTGGTCTGTAGGTCTTCCCCATTGCCTGGCACATCAAGCCCAACTTTTCAGCTGTGCCAAAAGACCAAGCACAGAATCTGCAACCTCTGTTTTAGCTTTGCCTGTCATTATTTCCCATACCCACATCTCCATTCAGACTAGAATACTTCATTCATCACACAAGTGTGTACAAGACCACACACTCATACTGTTGCTTGTCTTTTCTTATGCTGTTCTTTCTGTCTGCTACACCCTCTTTTCCTTTCCTCTGTGCATGGTGACATCTCTTCAAATCTGCAAGTGTTTCGGGATAGACTGGGGAGAACTCCTGGCCCTGATGCCTCTGCCCAGCTGTCCCTGGAGGCAGTGGGGGGAATGTTGCTGGAGGGTCTTAGTCAGTCTTGAGAAAAAAAAATTCAAGGACAGACCAGACAGTGCTGGAGAGGTGCAAGTGAAGTGTTCATTAAAGTGAGCAACAGTACACTCTGGAGATGGGAGAGAGGGTGGCTCATGGGAGAGCCTTGCCCAGGGTTTGGGTCTCTGTCTTTCACTAACACTTGTTAAGTGAGGAATGGAATATTTATTGTTTGGGGAGGGGATTTCTTTTTTTTTTTTTTTTAATTTTTCTTTTCAACGTTTTTTATTTATTTTTGGGACAGAGAGAGACAGAGCATGAACGGGGGAGGGGCAGAGAGAGAGGGAGACACAGAAGCGGAAACAGGCTCCAGGCTCCGAGCCATCAGCCCAGAGCCTGACGCGGGGCTCGAACTCACGGACCGCGAGATCGTCCGCGAGATCGTGACCTGGCTGAAGTCGGACGCTTAACCGACTGTGCCACCCAGGCGCCCCAAGGGGAGGGGATTTCTTTGAGAGCAGGGTTTTGTGCCTTTTCTTCCTTACTTGGCCAGGGTCTTTGTCTTGGATGTGTACCTGACCTTCTTTGTCTTGGGGTCTGCCTGGTTTGATCTGGCTTCTTGTGGCCGTGTGTGTGTGTGTGTGTGTGTGTGTGTGTGTGTGTAATGCTGCCAGGACAGGTTGCTATCTTTCCTGGTAAGGGGACTTGATTCTCCCTTTGCTGGCTTCCAGGCATCCTGTTAAAGCCTAACTAACTGCCTCCTCTAACACAAGGACCGCATCAAATGGTATATATTCAGTGAAGCCTTTTCACAAATGGGTGGGATTCCTCTCTCTCTTTAAACTCTTATGATACTTGGGTTATAGCTCTTTTATGGTGTTCCAATTATGGCTTGTTTTCTTGTAGATGGTTCCTCTGAACTTTCTCCACCTCTTTCACCCTGCTCCATACTGGAAACTCTTCAAAGTGATGGCTGCATTTTAACTCATAAGTGTTCTTCCTGAAGTTATGGCCTCAGGATCTTGCACTTAGTGGGCAGTCAATATATTAAATTACCCACAATGTAATTTGGTGAATATAAAATTATCATATACTAGACCTCACATTTAGGAAGATGGTGTGGATTATCATCTGTGAAAATCAAGAGCTGAATTTTCAGTAGTTAAAGAACATACTTTTGCTTAGCTCTCTTTTTTAAAAAACATTTTAATGTTTTTTTTTTATTTTTGAGAGAGAGAGTGAGAGAGAGCACAGATGGGGGAGGGGCAGAGAGAGAGGGAGATACAGAACCCAAAGCAGACTGCAGGCTCTGAGATGTCAGCACAGAGCCCCATATGGGGCTTGTACCCACAGACCATAAGATCATGACCTGAGTGGAAGCTGAAGGCTTAAATGACTGAGCCACCCAGGTGCCCCTCAGCAGTCTGTTTGAGTAATCACTTTACTTAGGTGACAAAGGACAGGAATAAACTCTCTGGTCTTCGAACATTGTAATGCTAATTGGTTCTGGTATACATGAGGTGCTAACCAGGATGACCAGCCCAGTGTGGGAATCTTGGTTCTGCAACTCCCTAGATTTGTCCCCTTGCTCAAGTAATTTGAACCTCAGTTTTCCTCTAAACCTATGTTTTTGGTGTAATAACTGAAACACAAGAAGTGTTTGGCATAGTGCCTGGCATACAGCAATCTCTTCACAAATAACTATTTCCAGGATTTCAAAGATGATGATAATTATGATTGAGCTAATATGACTGCTGTTTGTTGTAGCATATTAAAAAAAAATTTAAACCAAGTCTTAAGATGATATCTGAGCCTGCAGTGTCAGTGCTCATTTTCCAGAGAGGACAGTAAGGAGCAGATCTGAGCCCAGTAAGACACTTCTCACTTGCAGCCAGATAGAATTATCCCCAAATGATAAAGTGCCATTAGTTCAATCATGGACAAAGTAATTTTCTCTTCTCCCATTTATAAATTTCTGTAACTTACTAGCTTCGAATCAAAAATTATATAGAATATCACCTACAGTTTCCACCAACTTTTTTAAATGTTTATTTATTTTTGAGAGAGAGAGAAAGACAGAGCATGAGCAGGAAGGGGCAGAGAGAGAGAGGGAGACACAGAATCTGAAGCAGGCTCTAGGCTCTGAGCTGTTAGCACAGAGCCTGTTGTGGGGCTTAAACCCACAAATTGCGAGATCATGACCTGAGCCCAAAGTCAGTTGCTTAACCGACTGAGCCACCCGGGTGCCCCCCCCCCCCACCAACTTTAGGGAAAATCTGTGTGGAATAAAGTAAATAAAGAAAATGTATGGTCATCATCTTTTTTTAAAAAAACATTTTGTTAATGTTTATTTTTATTTTTGAAGGAGAGAGACAGAGCATGAGTGGGGGAGAGGTAGAGAGAGAGGGAGCAGAATCTGAAGCAGGCTGTAGTCTCTGAGCTGTCAGCACAAAGCCTGATGCAGGGCTTGAACTCACGAACTGTGAGATTATGACCTGAGCTGAAGTCAGATGCCCAACCCACTGAGCCACCCAGGTGTCCCTTATGGTCATCATCTTAAGCACTGGAAAACAAAGATGGAAGAGCAAAATAATTAGATTATGACATTATCAGCATCACCATTTTCCACTCATGACGTTGTGATGGAAATGGAGGAACCAGTTAGCGCAGCAAAATCTTCTTTCTTGTTTGGCTTGTTCTATAACCTGTCACACTGAGAAAAGCATCATACTTGACAGCTCAGCAGTTTTAATAAAAAAATCTTGATTCAGTTGATGGATATCTGCTTTCTTGAAACATCCAACCAACACCGACTTCCTTATCTGATATCTCAATTTTCAAAATAATTTTCCTTTGCTTCCTGTCTTCTAACTTTGATCATTCTCTTTGGCCTCAGAACTTTGTTAAATAAAATCATTTTCTCATCTTTCCTATTTGTTACTTTCTCACTTAATTTCCAACTGTTTAAGTATATTATTTGATATTTCCATGAAATCAAGGATTCTACTTCTCTTTGAACTTTTCTCAATTTGTATCTTAAAGTACATGAAACCCAAGAGACTTTTTATTATTATTTTTTATTTTATTTTTTATTTTTTTTGCTGGTAATTCTTGTTAAGAACTATCTCAAATTATCACTGACTAGATAGTGAAGAGAGGCCTAGAAGTTTCTAGAAAAAGTGAAGCCACTGTGATCCTACTGGGTCTAAAAAGGAGGAATTAGAAAATTCTGTGGAGTCCTTGAAACCCGTTTCCCCTGCCTACCATCCAGTTCTTCCTTTGGAAACAGCATTTCATTTTCCTTTAGGGGGGCTATACTCCCACTTTCAGACCATGCGATCAAGTGGGGCTGACACATTCCCTCTCTAGAGCTGGGCACATTGCCCAGACTTGACCTGTGAGGTCCCATGCCAGAACATTCTCTGGATCCAGTGTAAAAAGCATTTTCCCAGGTGAGGTATCTAAGCAGGTGAGATGTCAGTTGGAGTTGCTGTTGTGTGTTTTTGTTGTCACCAAGGAGGAGCTCACATTGGATGAAGCCACCCAGAGGGAAGGAAAGCTGAGATGCAGTGAAAGTAACCAAGGTATTAGGATCTACTGGTCTCAGAATCAGAGTTTTAGTTATATAAGCTATTTAAATTCCTGGTTTAAGCCAGTTTGATTGTGTTCTCTCTCTGTGAGCTGTACTAGTCCTGTCTGATATAAGGATCTTTGATTCATTCATAGCTTCCTGTGGTGTGGAAACTTGAAGACGAAATTGAGTTTTTCTGAATTTCCCATGCAGGTTTTGTCATATAGGAACTCTAGGAGAATGTGGCTTTACCCCATTTACATAGACTTGGAGGCAATTGTGGATGCTGGCTGGAGCAAAAGCTTTGGAACAAAAATTACGTGGTTTCAGATTCTATTTTTGCACCTGTATGACCTTGGGCACATAACTTAACCTCTCTGACCTTCAGTTTCTTCATGTATAAATACAGTTGTAAGGATTAAATGCCATGCTGTGTAGTTTAGCATGTGGACAAGGGAGGGTAGGGGCAGGACAACGTTCTGGGAGTGAGTGAGGGAACTCACTGTCCCAGTGGTGGAAAAGAATCTGCAGCCTCATGGGAAAGGAGGAGCCACAATGGCGACCTCACCACGGAATCCAATCTATAACACCTATGCTCATGGTAAGTGTGCTCTGTAGAAATTTCTGACTTTTTCAGCCAGAATGGTCCTTCAAACCCCTAAATCCAACCATGTCACTCCCTTTTTAAAATCCTACAACAATTACCGATTGTCCAAACTTTTGAACGTACAAGTAAAGCTCCTCCTGATCTGACCCAGAGTCATTGATAGACCACTGATGGCCACAGAAAGACAGATGGTCTTTCTGTGCAGATTGCTTAGAGGTATGTAGATGAGGAGTTGAGTTACAAAAATGACCTTTCCTGAGCAGATGAAGAGACTTTATTCAGTACACAAACAGCGTAGTCTACTGCAGGAAGCCCTGACTCACATCCACCTGCCACTTTTGCCTCTTCTCTTAGGCAGGGGCCCAGGCACCCTACCTTCTGGCCATGGTGGATTTATTCCACTTCCTCAAAGGTCTAGCAGCTTTCCTCCCTCTGGCCCTGTGATCCAAATGTGCTCCTCTGTCTGGAGGCTTTCTTACCCCCTTGATACCCAGTGAACACCTACCTTTGAGGCAGATGTGAGCAGTTCCCCTAGGAAGACTTCCCTGACCACCGTTAAGGCACATCCTCCCTTAACGTCCTGTATATACCTCTTATGTGATGCTTATCAAATGTTATTTTTATTACGATACCTTGTGGAATTGTCAGATTTCATCTCCAGGCCACTGAGCATCAGTACCTATAAGCATCATGAGTACGTAATGATCCAATTTAAAATGTAAAATTTTTGGGATCCAGTCCCAAAGATTCTGGTTCAGTTACTCTGGGCCGAAGGAATCAGTACTTTTTTTAAGTACGCTTCATACCCAGCACGGAGCCCAATGTGGGGCTTGAACTCACAACCCTGAGATGAAGACCTGAGTTGAGATCGAGTCAGATGCTTAACTGACTGAGCCACCCAGGCATCCCATGGACCCAGGGAAACAATCTTTTTAATGTAGGTTTAGGGCATGGGTACTGAGGCCAGACTTCCAGGTTTCAGTCATGGCTTGGTTATTTCCAAATGGTGCAACCTTGGGCAAGATAATTAGTGTTTTTTTTTCTCGGTTTTCTAATCTGTAAGATGGAAATAATAATAATAGGTCAAATATAATGTTGGTCTGAGAATGAAATTATAATACATACAAAACACTTAGTACAGTGGCTGGCCCATAGCATGCCCTTAATACTTGTTAGCTTTTATTACTGGTCATGATTCTGATGCAGACAGTCATCAGACCACACCTTGAGAGGCACCACACTCGATGCCTAGTCAGGGCCTGTCTTGCTCACTAGAGTCCCCAGAACCTAGTACCATGTGTGGCACATAGCAGCCACTCAGTCAATCACCTTCCCTCTTCTTTGAGTATTTAGTACTCACGCCAGTCATTTGGCCCTTCTCCATTTGTTACTGTATAATGTGTGTGTGTGTATTTGTGTGTGTGTATATATATATATATCACTCACTGCCTTATGCTCCATACCTTGCCTATCACCCAAATCAAAAGTATCACCAAGGCAGATACTCCTTGTCTCTTTACCCAGCAGGGCTTTCCACAATCCTTCTTCACAGAATCAGAGCTGAGCTCATCTTTCTGGAGTCATCAAACATCTGACCCTTCTAGAGAACAGAGGCCTTCCAGCACCTAGCATAGGTCTGCACGTACTATAGAACGTTGAATTCTCTCTTTTCCCACTCCCACATGACAGGAGGCAGGTATAATATGTTATCATTACTCACATGAACCTTTACTGCAGTGATTCTTGAAAGCATGTGGCAGTGGTGTGTTGATAAATGTTGAAAAAGCAGCTGTTTGGGGCAGTGGCAGAAGGAGCCCTGGTTTACAGTGGTTGCCATTTTCCAAGTAAATAGTTCCAACATGTCATTTTTAAACTACCAGTGGGACGCCCTTGAACACAGAGATGGGAGGAGAAATGCAAATCTGCTCTTGTGAGCTTGTAGGAGCTGGCTCCTACACCTCAGCGTGTCATTACCAAGTAGGCAAATGTGTATTATAGTCTCTGGGCGGACGTATGTAGTGTGCAGTTGAAAAGCTCCCCCACATGATTCTGAGGACTTCTAAGGGAATTAAAAGCAACCCTCATTCTCTACCATTGAGGATTACCTTTGTAGATATTTAACACATGCAACATGCTCCTGGGATTTGGGGAGAGAGTAGAAGGAACACGGGTGCTAATTTTTCAAAGTTTTGTCCAGACACTTTGGGTCAGGACACGGCATTATAAACAAGGATATTAAGAGCACCTTAGATGTTAGAGCATGGGTTTGTTGATATTGCTCCTGATAGGGCACCTTGGTGGTTCAGTTGGTTGAGCATCCGACTTTGGCTCAGGTCATGACCTTGCGGTCTGTGAGTTCGAGCCCTGTGTCGGGCTCTGTGCTGACAGCTCAGATTCTGTGTTTCCCTCTCTCTCTGCCCCTCCCCTGCTCATGCTCTGTCTCTCTCTGTCAAAAATAAATGTTAAATTTTTTTTTTTGATATTGCTCCTGATGATGCTCATTACAACCATTGTAGAAAGTATTCTGGCTGCCCCTGCTAGTGCTGAGAATGTCTTTCTCAAATGAGGTTTGAACAACTGGAGAGTTTCCTTGTTAGGTGGTTTCACATTTTATCAGTGTTTATTGATGAGGGCATGAGTCGGACTGTTCAAATTTATCTACTTCCATTCTAGCTGCTCTGGACTTTTCATTGTTTTCTGAAGCCATGCTCACTTTTGCTTCTGTACCTTTGCATCATGCTATTGTCCTTCTTGTTGTCACTGTTTCTCCCACAGTGGAGCCCGAGATATGGAAGGTGATGGAAGGAAGTGGACATAAATCTATTCTTTTTCCTTTGCCACATCAGAGTCAGGAAGAACTATGTACATGCTTGCAGATTCGGGCTGAGGGTTCATTTGTGTGTGTATAGTCTGTATTATAATAGCCAAGAATCTTGAATCTTTACTATGTGTCAGGTGCTATGAATATGCATTATTTCATTTAATTCTCTGACAACCCTTTGAGGTAGGTACTGTTACTATCTCTTTTATAGATGGGGAAATGGAGGCATAGGAAGGGAAGGCAAATTGCTCAAGATCACACATGTGATTGATGGGAGAGCTGGGATTTGAACCAGATTTGAACTTGATGACAGTGCTGTGAAGGGCTCCACTAGGCTTTCACCCCAAGGGGTGGCTTGGGGTGGAGGCTGGGTGAGTGGAGGGTGGTTGTGCAGGATTACATTGCATTCTCTCCTATACCTATACCTAATGCTGTCAGTAATTACGATGTTTTCTAAGAAGGCATTGGCTATCAGCGAAGGCATTGGCTTGCAGTGAAGACCACATGTAAGACAGTAGCAATCTTTCCCTGAGAACTGCTCCTGCAGCCTAGTCACAGTACAGTCTGCAGAGGGCTGGTTCTCCCCAACATTCATTTTTCCCTTCTTAAATAGATACAGAGCTTCCTAGCTGTGCACGTGGCTGGTGAAGTCCACACTTCCCAGCTTACCTGGCAGCTTGGTGTGGCCAGGTGACTGATTTCTGGCCAATTGGGTATGAGAGAACATAAATTGTGCAATACCTGGGTCATCTCTTTAAAGAGAAGAGCGTACCCTCTCTTCCCATTTCTTTCTTCTGTTTAGACAAAATGGTGGCCACTGGTAGTGGAAACCAGGCACTGAAGCCTGGACTCCTGGCACCTTTGAAGAGCAGAACTTCACTATCAGCTTGATTTATATGAGAAAGAAAATATAAACTTTGAGCTGTTTAAACCACCTTTGGTTTGGTTTCTATGTTATATCACCTCAGTCTAACGAAGGCATTAAGGGATATTCACCTTTTGGTAAATCACAGCAGTCACCCTACTTTTCCTAAAAAAATAATTTCTGCTTAATTGGGCCCTATCATGCCTCTGTTATTAGCTACTGTTCCTTCCCTCCAGGCTAGCCAAAGAGCACCTCTGCCCTCGGTTGTCCCTGTGGAGAAGGTCCTTCTTCCACTTCTCCATGTCACCCAGTTCCCAGAGCTCCACTCCCTCAGGGCCTCTAGCTGAGGCTGTGCCCACATACACTAAAGAGAAGAGGCATAAGCTGAGATTCAGGGAGTCCTGGAATGAAGCTAACAGCAAGACCAGGCATAGGATAAAAGCCATACATCAGGTGAAGCAGGGAATCAAATATTTGTAGGGAGGGAGCCAGGGAACAGGAAGAAATAGAAGTGAATACTGAATTGAGCTCAGAAGTCAGGCACCTAAGTAAGAATAGAGGAAAATGGAGAAACTGGAAATGAAATTGAAGCATTGGGTGAATGTCAGATACAAACTTGGGAGAGAAAAGTAGACACACCCTAACAAATGCAAGGAACCTTTGGCACTTAGGTGAAATCATCTCAGATAGGAAGTCTCTAAGAGCTCTCCTATTGTGGCAAGAACTTAAGGCAGTCTCAGGCTGAGATCCAGCCAGAGCCTGGGTTAGCAGCTGACAGGCCCTGACTAGCTCCCTGGCATTGTTCATGTGAGAGCTCAAGGCACGCATTGGCCTCTTTCCTCAAGTAGACACTATCCTAACATGGCAGATCCTGTGGCCTGGCTCAGTCAGTCTTTACTCCAGCCTCTAGTTGCTTTCTCTGCGTTAGCGTAAAGAGAGGCAAAGACATCCTTGAAGCCTGGTTCTGGATACAACCTCAGTTCTGCTGAGCAGATGGAGCCCCATGCTACTGGGAAGGAGGACGTGACCAGTGCTGCCTGCTGGAGCTCAGCTCTCCGGGCACGCATGGTGACCTGGGTGTGTTTCCCCTGGCATCGCTAGCAGTTTGCACTCTCTGGTCCTTGGTGTCCCTGGTGCTGAGCGACAGGCAATTGTACTAATGATTTCTACCACAAGAGCCCTTGAGTGGTTGATCCTTTTGCCCGGCTACTGTTTAGCCTCCAATCCTGACTTCCTTAATGGTTCTCCAATACATTCTGTAAGCCACTTAATAAATTCCTTTTTCTTTAAAATAGTAAGAGTGGGCTATGTTGTTTGCAAGTTAAATGCTCTGACTGCTACATGCATGCTGTTTTACATGGTCTTTAAGTCTTTTCTGTGCTATGACACAAGAAACTTATAGATATAAAAGACATTTTATTGTTTTTTTTAATCATCTCTGTCCCTTCCACAGTGCTGAGTATGTAGTAGGAGCTCAAAAACAAAAACAAAAAACATTTGTTTTATTGAAATGCCCTTTTGGAGAAAGGAAATACAAAGTAGATCATTGATCTCTCTGGAAGGTGTATAAAGTGATCACTTGTAGTGCAGAAGGAAAATATTCCAAAGCTTATTTAAATTGACGCTGTAATTTTCATCTAAACATAATTTTTTAATAAGTTTTACTAATGTTTAGTATAGCTTGATAGTACATATACACTGAGGAATAAATACATGTGGGTGTGCATGATCAGAAAGTTATGATGTACAGAGGTGAGAATAAAAAACATTTGGAGGCCACTGGACTTAGTGACCTCTCGTGGTGCTTTCCAATGATTTCTTTAGAACCAGAATTTCTCACCAGAACTAAAGGATCTGCAGAAAGCGTTGTAGAGTGCCATCTGGTGGTGACTCCTTCAACCTGCTGTGTTGAGCTTGTCATTCCTCCATAGTCTATATGCTGGATCTCTCCCCTTCAGCATGCCGGTGTTTTTCTGGGGAGACAAACCTAAGCTCCGGGGCAAGAGTGGCTGAAGGAGAGAGGGAAACCCATGTGGCCCAAAGGGAACAAAAGGGTGGAGGAGGCAGAGAAGCACAGGTGAGACAGCAGGAGAGTGAGGCAGGTGGCTACAGAGGGAGACAGAATAACTATCTCTGCTTAAAGGGCACAAAGCACCTAAGATGGAGAACCTGTAGCAAAAAGGATCATGCCCCCAGGTTTCTACAGTATCTGCATTCATTCCCAAACTCCAGGAGGCCAGAATGGAGGGTAGCCTGAGTCCTCTTCTCTCTCCCTGAAACTGGGGTGTCATCACAGAGGCTAAACCTTGAGGCTAAACTTCCCCTTCCTGAGAAAGAAATTAATTTTCACAAACGAAAACTCGGTTCCTAACCAGAGAGCAGAGCCTGAAATCCTCCCCTCTCTCAGATGAGTGACGTGACTGTGATTCTTGCTTCTCTCCCTCCCGTTCATCCTTGACCAACCGCTCCTCTGGGGGAGTTCTGGTGGTGAGTGTCAGGACAGACGCAGCATTTTTCTTGGGCAGCTCAAGGTCACCCGCTGCAACGTCAGAAGAGGCTGCTCCTTGGGGAAATGGAACTGAACAATGACAATTAGGCCTCCCAACACACGCATGTGTCCTTAATCTGCCCGCTGCAGAATGAAACAGCACAGAAGACATTTTAATAGTCCTACGATGAGGTGTCAGGACTGTCCCGTGTTGATTAGGTCGTACTGGGGAACTGCTAGCGAGTTGCTATCACTAGACGTCTCCCTCTCCCCTTTAATAGAAGGATAAAATAAGTCAAGAGGAACAGGCAGAGAAAAGCAGGCAGGGAAATGGGAAGTGATGTCTGAGAGATGGTGGTGGGAAATGGAGGGAGAGGAGGGGGAGAAGGGGGGACCACACAGCGGGAGTTCCATTCTCAGAGAATTTCATTAGAATAGCAAGTAGGGGTGGGGAGAGAGGGGAGGGCTGGAAGGAGGGCCCTGCAGAAATAACCATCTTCAGAACAAAGAGAGAACAAAGATCTCGTAATCCTCAGGCTTCTGTGACAGCCCAGTGGGAGTTTGTAGGAGAGCAGAGGCAGTGGGCTGGCAGTTCGGTTTAAAAAAGGAGAAAGAGCTAGTGATCAGCAGATCACCAGATGCTGGGTGCTTCCTCCCGGGGAGTGTCACAGAGGATATTCTTCAGGGACTCACCTAATGGGAGTCGCTGAAGAGCTGGGTTACATTTGTAGACGGAGCCTGCTGTGTGCCAGGTGAAGGAGTGTCAATGGCTGTGCTTAGTGTGGGTGGGAGGCAGGACAAGGTTGAGGTGACCTCAAGAATGTACCTGCTGAGCTTTTACCATGGGCGTTGTCCATGGGATGCAGTGTTGTGGTAGAAAGCTCCCAGGATCTGGAGTTTTGGGGCCAGTTCACTTCTTACTAGGTTTATAACCCTCCTTTCTTTATCTGCAAAGCATGTATGCTCGTCCTTGTTTAATTATTTACACATTGCTATACACTCACTGCATAGCAGCCAAATGCCTGGCACTCTGCTCCATACTAGGACTGCAAAGTGAATTAACTCTCCCTGTATCCATTGCTCACCCAGCACCAGGTGTATTAACTCCCTTCTACAACCCTCATTATATCCATTTGACAAGTGAAGAAACTGAGCACAGAATCATGATGGGCCACACGAAGGTCACACACAGCAGCTATTAACTGGAGAGTCTGAATTCGAACCCAGGCAGCTGAGCACCAGAGTCCAAGCTCTCACTGTCCACTCTGCTTCCTTGTAATCACAGGCTTGTCATTGGGTCTGGAAAGTGGTGATGCCTGACCATATGTCCTTTAAGGTTTCTTCTATCCCTGAGGTTTAACGTGTCCACCAGGTGGTATCTAAGGGTTAGGAAATACTGCCTGCAGCCCGGGTCTACTCTACATGCTAGGGTCCATGCTGTGTTTGAGCATGCGGAATATGGGAGCAGAGGGGCACCTGGGTGGCTCAGTCGGTTAAGAGTCTGACTCTTGGGGCGCCTGGGTGGCGCAGTCGGTTAAGCGTCCGACTTCAGCCAGGTCACGATCTCGCGGTCTGTGAGTTCGAGCCCCGCGTCAGGCTCTGGGCCGATGGCTCGGAGCCTGGAGCCTGTTTCCGATTCTGTGTCTCCCTCTCTCTCTGCCCCTCCCCCGTTCATGCTCTGTCTCTCTCTGTCCCAAAAATAAATTAAAAATGTTTAAAAAAAAAAAATTTTAAAAAAAGAGTCTGACTCTTGATCTCGGCTCAGGTCGTGATCGCATAGGTTCATGGGTTCCAGCCCTGACAGTGAGGAGGCTTTTTGGAATTTTCTCTCTCCTTCTCTCTCTCCTTCTCTCCCTCCCTCCCTCTCCCTCCCTCCCTCTCTCTCTCTCTCTCTCTCAAAAATAAATAAACTTTAAAAAAAGAATATGGGAGCAGAGACATTGTTGCTAGTTCCCTACACCTCCCCAGTCTCTCAGCCCCTATGCCCTTGTGTTGGTGTGGCCAGAAGTGTGTGGTTGTAGGTCTCCCGAAAGGGAGAGAGAACACTGGATTTCGGGGCTGCCAAGGAGAAATGTATCCTACTATTTTTTTTTTTACTTTCCTCAATTTTATCTCATTTATTAAAACTGTGGTTAAAAGGCTAACAAAATTATATACTCTGGGTGCCCTGACATCAATGACAGTAAACTACCACTTGAGGCAAGAGGCAAAAACAATAAAGACCACTCTGCTCATTGTGTGTTTTTTTTCTTTTCTCAGAGCTAAACCAACTTTAAAAAGAAGACTGCTTTTCTTCTAACACCACTGGTTTCCTGGTCTCATTGTGGACATCCCAGAGTGGCCAGGAATGAGGTCAGAATTCAGGGTGGGTGATGAAGGAGTTTTCCAACAAATGAAACAAGACCCAGCACTGGCTTACATCCAAGGGGCATATCCAAGACAGTATGGCCTATGTGGTCCCACCCCCCGCCCCCATGATATGGTTTCTGAAGGAGGGAAAAGGTTGTGTGGTTGAAAAACAAACAGCCAACAGTGCCCACCCCTCCAGAAGCAACAGTATATTTGAAGATTTTTAAAACATCAGGGAGAGATCATCAGGACTTCTGAGGGAAAGATGATTGTTGCCTGTCATACGCATATCTACCTGCACACATTTCCACATTTTTACTACAAATCTCCACAAGGGGATGTGAGGACGGGGCTGTATGACTGGGGAGGGGGCACCCTAATCAGGGACACTAGCAACTTGGCACGAATTCTTCCTAGGGAGTCAATGGTACTTTAAAAAAGACAGATTTTTCTTAGAGAGAGGTCCAGCAAGAGGAGCGGGGAACACCCAGTGTCAGAGGTCAGGGGGACGATAAGGGAAGGGAAATGGAACACACACAGCAAGGGCACAACCCAAGCAAAGCCAGATGGACTTCCCGTGGGCAGAGCCCGGAGGACTGGATGCCAAGTTGAGAAGGCCAGTGGCTGCTCAGACAGCATTTGCAACCAAAAGTCAACAAGTTTGGATGGGAGGCCAGCAGAGTGGTTCAGCCACTCCAGAGAACGACAGAATCCCACCAGAATCCTTCCACCCCACACGTAGGAGTGCCACTGCCAGGATTAAACCAGCCAAGGACAGGAGTGTAGTGACAGGATGTGCTGGTGAGCGAGTCAGGGGATAGTCTTCAATTAAGAAACTTCCCTTATGTTTATGCCCTTGGAAATCCACAGAAGCAAAGAGCAAGACACTTGTTCAGTAAAAACCTTCAGTCCGGTGGCAACCACTGTTCTGGGCTTGGGGTCAGGCTTGAAATCACTTTAAGAGCCTAAAAGTTGGAAGTAAAGGAAGGACAGGATAGAGAGAAACTTGAAGTCAAAAATTACAGCTGCATTAATACATAGATGCTTCTGAAAATGCTAATGACGTCCTGAAATCCAGTGGAGGATAGACTGTTTCCCAACATTTTGGATTGCGGAAGGAGAGAGGAGGGATTGTTATACTAGAGGCTGTGCCCAAGAAGGGCTTGGGGGTGAGTAGCAGCAGAGTGGGGCAGAGAGTGTGGGACCAGATAGGGTCAGCACCCTCGGAGGCTCAGCCTGGGCACCTCTCTTCCCTCACCCGAGGGAGAACTTACACATTTTGCCTGAATGGAACCTAAACAGGCTGCAGACAGCGCCTTTCTGAGCTGCTGTGCCATTTGGAGATGAGTGTTGCTCTCCCTGCCCAGGCCCTGGTCCTGAGCTTCCAGATTTGTCTTCCAAAACACACAATGGGTGAAGTTCCCATGGGTTTGCGCCTCCCAGCAGCTCCCTCCTTTTCTTTGCTGCTGGGGAATGCAGAATGGTGGTGCATTTATGAAGTGGTAACCATGATTCAACTCTTACCCCCCTTCTCTTTTTCTCCCTGTCTCTGAGAGAGTCCACATGCACGCACCACCTGCTTCATTCCTGTTACAAAGTATTTCAGTGTATTTTCAGGAACAGTCTTCACGAATGAGTCCTGACGACGGTGAAGTACTATAGCTTCAGGAACCTGAGAAGCAGAGACAGTTCAGTGACCGATTCCAAAACCCTTCGCACAGAACCCTGAGCTCAAGGTGGACATCCCATCTATAAATCCCGTGGGCCTCGGCCTTCAGTTTCGGGTTTTCTCTGAGGTCCTGTATTTTGCCAAAGCCAAGGGAGGATGCAGGTGCAGGGCTGTGTGTGGCGGCTGCCTCTGCCTTTCCAGTCTGACCAGACAGCTCCCTCTAGTGGCTGTTCCGAGAACACTCTTTAAACGTCCAGCCCACCAAACGTAGGAATAGGTAATCCCAGACAACCTCTTTGTGAGCTCTTAGATCTCTTTTAGATCCTTTTGTTGGTAATAATAATTGCTAACTTTTTGGAACACTTAATGTGTGTAGGATCCTAGATGTATTAATCTCTCACAGTTGTCTCCCCATTTTGCAAATGAGGAAACGCAGGCACAGAGAAGTTACCTGAAGATCACACAGATGAGTCATGGAGCAGGATGAATCAGAACAGCCATATTCTGGAGCCCAGGCCCCAGCATTGCCCCTTTCCCCCTTCTTAAGCCCTGTACAGAGCCCGGGATGCCAACGTCACCACTTCAGTCATGTGGCCTTAAAGAGAGGGACACAACAGAATCTGCTACCAGTGCTTGGATTTCTTTGTGAGTCACCCCGTTAGACGAACTTGCAGCCGCATGCACTGCCAAAAGATGGTTCACTTTATAAGATCAGCTCCCTGGACAAGGTTCTAGGCTTCAATTTGTTACTATAGAAAAAGGCGTTTTCAAGCGTTTTTTTAAATTCTTCAGATTTCTCATATTCAAAATGTGAATAACATGTCATTCCTAAATTTCCCCCATAGATAATAAGTTCTGTAGAAAAATTTAATGAATCTTTGTGTTATGGAAAGACCTTCTATTAAATAAAGACCTAAAGCTACTTTTTTCCTGTTAGTTGGGAAGTTGGATTCCTGAGGTTTGAAATTACACTGCTTTGGAAGCCAGAAAGAATCAGGCTTGCATCTGGCTATGGCTCTTAGCAACTGTCTGACCTGAGAGACCCTTAACACTTCTGGATTCCAGTTTCCTTATCTATAAAATGAAGGAATTTAACCAGATGAATTTTAAGCCCCCTGCTAGTTGGAATATTAGGTGTTGGTGGGTTGTGAGAGCAAAGACATAAAAAAAAATAGCATAATGATTAGAAGAGTTCATGAATACCACTCCTGTGAGTATGTATCATATGGTCTACTTTTTAGATATGGATAAATTACACTCATTATTATTGAGATCCCTATGTGAAATGGCATGACTGGCTTGGGATCCCCAGTAAGGGATCTCTGGGTACAAATGAAATTCCCCCTATTCGGTCTCTGAGCAGTTCGTGTGAACAAAGAGAAATTGGGGCACATTTTTCAGTCCTTTGGGCTGAAACACTGATGGGCACATGACCACATGTGTTCTCTTGTACACGGCAGAAACCCATAGTGTATGATATAGGTGACACATTACTTTAAAAGGAGTTTTCTCCTTTTTCTTTTTCTTTCTTTTTTTTTTTTAGTTCATTTTTTAGTTGGTTTCGTTTGTTTGGTTTTTATTAGACATAAGTTTTCTTCTTGTTCTTAATTGAGTCCTTTGAAAGGAGCAGAGCCCAGGATCAGAAATAGGTGGCTATTCACGATTAATGTCTATAGAATGCTAGCACAAGAAGTCAGGACCAGTTTCTCCTACAGCCACTAACAAACAGAATCAGGCCAGGGTTGAAGCAAGGAAGAGGAGGACATTCGGGTCTGGGCCCTCCTGTAGACCGTGTACTACCTAACTCTATTTTCCTGATTTCCATGTGATCAGCTTTTATAAGGATGATTTTTAGAAGTCAAGTTAGATCAACTTTAATGACTGGAAGCAGAGAATGCATTTTTTTTTTCCCAGTGCAGAATGGGAAGCATTAAAATCAAACTTAACCTGTGGTTCAAAGATAAGAAAAGAAGTCAAGACAATCAGGCAGGCTTCAAACATTAATGGGTCCAGGAGAGGGCGGTATCACACATGGTTTTCACGTGCCAGCAATAGAATCCAACGCTGGCTTGGTTAAGCAGAGGGGTCTCAGAATCTTTGCAAGGATTGCAAAACGAGGCGTTGAGCCTGTGCATCTAGGATCTAGCTGTGCCTTCGGGCACCCTCCCCGTAATGGATTAATCCTCCTGCTTCCCATTTTCAGATTCAAACTCTCACATGGGTGTACCCAGTTGGTGGAGCTCAGGGTAGGATGCCTCTCCCCTAGTGGCAAGGGAAGCTAGGAAGGTGAGCATTGACTGGGCTTCTGTAAAGAAATCTGTCTCTGCCTCCTAAGAGGTGAAGGTGGGGGATTCTTTAAACCAAAAATATTAGTTAAGTTCTTGGCAGTCTCAACTGATGCAGGAGTTTAATGAAAAACTAATTATGAGGATGCAGAGAACAATAAGGGAAACCAGCAAGTTCCTGAGGGCTAGCAAAAGTGGGAGGCCATTACCATCTGATGTGAAAGACAGGTAATGTTAATGAAATGTAGTGAGACTGGTAGCTGTAGGAGTTGTGGTCTCATGCAGAGGAAGGCAGCCACTCCCAGCTTGTGTCTTGGTATTGGGGAAGCTGGGTAAATAAATACCCTAATTCCTCCCTCTTCCCGCTTTGTGGTTTCCTGCTGGAGCCTCCCATTGACTGAGCATTTAGAAGCCAGTGGTCCAGGGAGTCTATGAGGCAGTCCATGGAGGTCAGGCTTTCAAGTATAAATCAAGGTAAGGAAAGGTAGAGATTGAGGACATGGAGGGGCAAGTGGAGGCCATCCAACACTTGGGAAGAGTGATCAAGGGTGACGGCTGCCTAACTATCACCAAGAAAAAAAAAGAGCAAAGAGAAGAAAATGTTCCTACCAAGTCGCGGGAAAGGGGCCCAGATAGAAACAGGCACAGTGCTGCTGTTGGCTGTCTCCTCCTGGAGTTTCCCACACCAGCTGTCTATTTGTTGCCATATCTTACCTTTCCTGTTCTTTTACATTGGGTTCACAAAAATTGTATTAACGGTTTTGCCTGTTCTTCTCTTAGTAAGTTTTTCCCCTTTTCATTTGCCCTAAGTCCCTTCCCCCACATTGTCTTCTCCATTACAATTTTATTAAAATGAAAAGTGCCCTGGAATGGGAGTCATGTGTCCCACATTCTAGTCCTGGCTCAGTCTCCTTATGTTACCTCATTACGTGGTGGGAAGGGGCTAACGGCCTCCCCACTCTGCAATCTGGACTAATGTTGCCTCTTTTGTCTAGCAAGGCTTCATTTCATTTCTTTATGCAGCCATCCAAGAAATTTACTGAGGACCCACTATGTGCCTAACAAGGTGCTTCGTATTGGTGATACAAAGAGAGGACACAGTGACCCAGCCTTCAAGAATCTTTCAGCTTACTAAGGAAGATAGATCTTGGGTAAGTGTGCTTAATAGGGATACATGGTATAGAGAAGTCATAGTGCTGTGACAGGGTGCTGTGACCGCACACAGTAGGGCGAAACAGACCTTGTGTGCATATGTTGGGGGGGAACCAAGAAAGACTTCCTGGAGGAAGCATGTGGGCCACATGAGGGCAGGGATTTCAGTGTGCTTTGTTCCCTACCCTATCTCCAGGGCCTAGGAGAATTCCTGGCACAGAGTAAGCACCTAGTGAATACTGTGGAAGGAACAAGTAATGCAGTGAAGTTTAGACTGAGACCTGAGGGATGGATATGAGCTGTTCTAGTGAAGCAGCAAGGAGGACAGTAGGGAATGAATGAGCAGCCTGATAACAGTCCTAAGACAAGAGAGACAAGGCTGGCGTGGGACAGGGAGGGGATAGTGTGGCCCAGGATGACACCAGGGAGGAGACAGGCTTTGGGTATGTTGAGAATTTGACTGTATTCTTAGAGAATGGGAAACCAATGAATCATTGAAGGAAGAAATAGACTGGAGTAGGAGTTGGTTTGAATAATCATGAAGACATAGTCTCTATCCTCCATAAACTAACAAGGATTTATGGACATCTACATTTGGCATGATGCTGGGATCAATAATCTGAGTGCCATGGAATGAATACTAAATTACAGGGATGGAGAGAAGATATCCTGGCATGATGGTCATGGCTCCACAGCAGGAGGTCGATGTAGGAAGGGAAGAGGAAGGGATTTCTTCTTTTTTAACAGGCAACATTTGCAAAGATCTTAGGAAAAGGGAAATTTCAGCAGGTTAAAAGGAGGACCTTCCAGATAAAGAGCACAAATGAGGGCCTAAATACTGGACAATAGCAAGACAGTCTTGGAGAAGGGAGGGATTTCTTTCTTTTTTAAAAAATTTTTTTAAACATTTATTTATTTTTGAGACAGAATGCATGAACATGAGCGGGGGAGGGGCAGAGAGAGAGGGAGATACAGAATCTGAAGCAGGCTCCAGGCTCTGAGCTGTCAGCACAGAACTCAACGCGGGGCCTGAACCCACGAACTGTGAGATCATGACCTGAGCTGAAATCAGACACTTAACCGACTGAGCCATCCAGGTGAGAAGGGAGGAATTTCATAGTACTGGAGGGCTGGGAGAATGGAGAGAATAGTGAGTTCAGGCTTTGGCATTTTTCTTTCTTTCCCAAGTTTATTGATGAATAATTGACAAATATAATTGTATATATTTACAGCATACAAACCCAATGATTTGACAGACATAAACATTGTGGAATGATTACCAAGATCAAGAGAGTAAATACATCTGTCACCTCACATAGTTAACTATATGTTGGGGGAAGGGTTAAGAGAACACTTGGGATCTACTGTCAGCAACTTTCAAGAATACAATACTGCCTGTGTTGTTAGTTATAGTCACCATGCTGCACATTAGATCCTCAGGACTTACTCGTCTAACAGCTAAAAGTTTGTACCCTTTGACCTATATCTTCCCATTTCCCCCACCTCCTAGTTCCTGGAAACCACTATTTTATTCTCTGTTTCCATGAGTTTGACTTTAAAAAAAAATTCTACATACAAGTGATATCATACAGTGTTTGTCTTTCTTTGGCTTATTTCACTTAGCATGATGCCCTTCTTGTGTTTTATGACTGAATAATGTTTCATTATGTGTATCCATTCATGGGTCTGAGGGTATTGAGGTTGCTTCCATATTTTGGCTACTATGAATAATGCTGCAGTGAACACAGGAATACAGATATCTCTTAGAAATAGCAATTTCATTTCCTTTGGATACATTACCAGGAGTGAGATGGCTGGATCACATAATTGTTCTATTTTTAATTTTTGGAGAAACTGCCATACTGTTTTCCATGATAGCTGTACCCACTCACATTCCCACTAATAGTGCACATCCTTGACAACATTTATTATCCTTTGTCTTTTTGATAATAACAATTCTAACAGGTATGAGGTGATAGCTCCTTGTGGTTTTGATTTGTATTTCCTGATGGTTAGTGATGTTGAACACCTTTTCACTGGTCATTTGTATGTCTTCTTTCAAAAAATTTCTGTTTGGGTCCTTTGCTTAATTTTTAATTGGACTATTCCCTGTTTTGGATATTAACCCTTTATCAGACACATGGTCTGAAATATTTCTCTCATTCTGAAAAGGTTGCCTTTTCAATTCATTGATAGTTTCTTTTGCTGTGCAGAGGGTTGTTTTGTTTTGTTTTGACTTTGATGTAGGACTACTTGTTTATGTTAGCTTTTGTTGCCTGTGTTTTTGGTTTCTTATCCAAAAAAAGTCATTGCCAAGCCCAGCGACAACAAGCCTTTTCCCTATATTTGTTTCTAGAAGTTTTATGGGCTTGGGTTTTATATTTAAGTCTTTAATCCATTTTGTAGTATTTTTTGTGAGTGGTATAAGATAGGAATCCACTTTCATTTTTTTCCCTTCTGGATATCCAGTTTTCTCAATGCTATTTATTGAAGAGATTATCCTTTCCACATTGTGTGTTTTTGTCACCTTTGCCAAAGATTGGTTGACTGTACATGTATAGTTTCGTTTCTGGTCTCTATATTCTATTCTACTGGTATACATGCTTGTTTTTATGTTATTCCCATACTGTTTTGATCAGTACAGCTTTGTGATATACTCTGAAACCAGGAAGTGTGATGCTTCTAGGTTTTTTTTTTTTTGGTTTTTTTTTTTTTTTTTGTGCTTGGTAAGACTGTTTTGACTATCCAGGATCTTTTGTGGTTTTAGGACTGCTTTTAGATTTAGAACTGTTTTTCTATTTCTTTGAAAAATGGCATTGGAATTTTGATAGAGACTGCATTGAAAATGCAGATCACTTTGGGTAGTATGGGCATTTTACCAATATTAATTATTCTCATCTGGAATACAGATATCTTTCCATTTATTTCTGTCTTCTTCAATTCTTTTTTTTAATTAAAAATGTTTAATGTTGATTTATTTTTAAGAGAGAGAGAGAGAGCATTAGCAGGGGAGGGACAGAGAGAGAGAGAGAGAGAGGGAGACAGAGAATCCAAGCAGGCTCTGTGTTGTTAGCGCAAAGCCCATTGCGGAGCTCAAACCCATGATCCTCGAGATCGGAGCTGAAGTCGGGCCTTCAACTGACTGAACCACCCAGGCGCCTCTGTGTCTTCTTCGATTCTTTAATCAACATCTTGTAATTTTCAGTGTATGGATCTTTTACGTCCTTGGTTAAATTTATTGCTGAGTATTTTATTGTCTATGATGCTATTATAAATGGGGCTGCTTTCTTCATTTCTCTTTTGGATAGTTCATTGTTAATGTTTAGATAGAAACAAATTGAGTTTTGTATGTTAATTTTGTGGCATGCAACTTTATTGAATTTATGTATTAGTTTCAACAGTTTTTAGGTGGAGTCTTTAGTGGTTTTTTTTTAATATATAAGATCACATCACTGACAGAGATAATTTTACTTATTTCCTTCCATTTGGATGCCTTTTATTTGTTTATTTGTTGTGCCTAATTTCTGTGGCCAGGACTTCAAGTACTATGCTAAATAGATGCAGGGAGAGTGGGCATCCTTGTCTTGTTCCTGATTTTAAAGGTAAGGCTCTTCACTTCTTACCATCAAGTATAATATTAGCGACAGCTTTTCACATAGGATCTTTTTAAAAGTTGAGGTACGTTCCTTCTATACCTGATTTGTTAAGGGTTTCTTTTATAAAAGAAAAGTGAATTTTGTCAAATGCTATTTATGCTTCTATTAAAATGATCATATGATTTTTTTATCCTTCATTCTGTTAATGTGGTATGATTTACTGATTTGCGTATGTTAAACCATCCTTGGATCCTAGGGCTAAATGTCACTTGATCATGGAGTGTGATCCTTTTAACATGTGCTCTTGAATTCAGTTTGTTAGTATTTTATGGAGGATTTTTGCATCTATATTAACCAGGGATATTGGCCTGTAATTTTCTTTTCTTGTAGTGTCCTTGTCTGACTTTAGTACCAGGATAACGCTTGCCTCATTAAATTGAGTTTGGAAGTGTTCCTTTCTCTTCAGTTTTTTGGAAAGAGTTTGAGAAGTATTGGTAAGAATTCTTAAGACGTAAGTTTAGGTTTATTTGAGATGCATAGGATCAGAATATCTTTGGGGGTCATTTTTCTGCCTACCGTGTCATATTTTCCCTTTTGGCACTTTCCAGTCTCATGTTGTTGCTTTCCAATGGAAAAATTCAACCAGTAGCAAGAGGTAAGGAAGTCTGAAGATGCAACTCTTAGAAGTCACCATTTGGGGCACGGAGTCATGAAGAAGGAGAGAGAATGGAATCAGGGTGGGGCACTGGAGACTACTTAAAAAAGCTAGTTGGGTAATAAAATGCATAATGATATAGTTATAATCATATGTAATATCATTTATACAGATTGGAAAACCTAAAGAACATTTGGAACAATTGTATATGTTTTCAATGGCTAAGGAGGTAATATTTTTAATATAGTCTTTTAATGGTAGAATAAACTTAGATTTACAGAAAAATGATAACAGTACAGATAGTTCCCATATACCTATATCCTATCTTACATAGTATGGTAAATTTTTTACAAACAATGAATAAATATCGATGCATTATGATTAACTAAAGTCCATAGTGTATTGAGATTTCTTCATTATTCCGTAATTTCCTTTTTCTGCTTCAGTTTCCACCTAGGATATCATACTGCATTTAGTTGTCATGTCTCCTCAGGCTCCTCTTTTCTGTGACAGTATCTCAGAGTTTCCTTGTTCTTGATGAGTACAAGTATTTTAAAAGTGCAAGGAAACCACAAATACCCCAGATCCAGGACAGTGGTTGCCTATAGGGAGCTTTTGAGGGGTTAGGGGATCAGGGGAGGGGCATGCACATGTTTCAGATACATCTGTAATGTTTTATCTCTTTAAGGATATGTGACATAGGTGTGGCAAAATATTTGGAATTTATAGCACTGGGTGGAGGGTACATTTGTTATATTATTTTCTGCTATATATTTTTTATTTCTTTGGAATATATCAGAGTCAAATAAGGAATTTGGGAAGAAGGGGGAGGAAATGGCACATGGCGGGAGGCATGGGAGCAAAAAGAGGGAATGTGGCTGTGGCTAAGGAGGACTCGGCTGAGAATAGATGGGGCTGGAGCACAGGGTTGGCAAAGACTGTGTGAGGACTGGAAATGCAGACTGTGGACTTATTTTGGGTATTGCTGATGGACGTGAATCAAGCCTCTTCATTAGCTGAGGACCACTGACACCATGGGAGCAGTGGAGTGAGATTAGGCTTAATCTTTGGGATATGTGCAAGTGGCATTGGAGGATTAAGGAGTCATCTCAGCAAGGAAGATGATACAGAGGTACAGGTGTGTAATGATAAGGCCCTACATTTATTTAATTTTTTTAAACATTTATTTATTTTTGAGAGAGAGAGAGAGAGAGAGAGAATGAGTTGGGGGGCGGGCCGAGAGAGAGGGAGACACAGAATCTGAAGTAGTCTCTGGGCTCTGAGCTGTCAGCACAGAGCCTGAAGCAGGGCTTGAACCCACACACCATGAGATCATGACCTGAGCCTAAGTCAGATGCTCAACCAACTGACCCACCCAGGCGCCCCAATAAGGCCCTACATTGAAAAGGTAGCAAAGACCCACTGTCTACTCGTCTAGTGCTCTGTGTGTTATGTAATTTAATCCTCACAGAAACTCACTGAGGTAAGAATGGTTATTACCAACTTTCTTTTGTTAATGAGGAAAAGGAGCCTCACAGAGGTTAAATAACTTCCATATGGTCATAAATCTGGGAACTGGGGGCTCTGGATGGGAATGCCTCCACGCTCCCTGCAGCTGGCATGCACCGAATGTTTGTGTTCTCTTCTGGTTGTAGGCTGATAGCAGTGGGAGAAATGGTGTGAACCAGGCATTAGGGACAAGGAGGAGGTGGGCATAGGGCAATTAATGGCTTCAAGCCTCAGTGACCAGAAGATGCCATTACCACAGAGAGAATGTTTTTAAACGAGCTAGAAGAGCTGGATTGAGGAGTTGGCTAGTAAGAAAAGTTGGCTTGAGGAGCTGAGGAAAGGTAGGGCAGGCAGTTGCCAAACTGGGCCTTGGCCACTTTGGAGCAGGAGAGTTATAGCCATGGGAGTGTTTGCTTTATGGAGGAAAGGAAGAGAGAAAAGCAAAAGGCAGGAAGCAATCAAAACTATAAAGATAGAAACAGTTTTATAATCCTCATTCATTAAATATTTAGCAGGCTTTTTACTTAAGTATGCTATTTCCTCCCACCTTGGTCTGGGCGAGCCTGAGTGAGATGTAGTTTGTCCTTTACTTTCCCAATTGCTCACGGAAGGGCTTCTTGGCTTCTGTGGTTTCTAGAAGGACACAATAGCATTCTTTTGCCTCAGTGTGTGTCCTATTATTTATATTATTCTTCCTAATTTGACCCAGAACTTTTCAACTTAAAGAGAATGATGTTTTTTTCAATGTTTTTACTGCATGCAATCTATATCTATTTTGAGGTAAGAAAATAAAAGGCACCGAAATAAACAATTTTAAAGTGTAGGATCCTGCATGCAGAACATTGTTAGCTTTTGATTTTTTACAATCCATCTTTGATTACAAAGTGAAATTAAGATTTTATATGCTGATTTCTTTTTGTCCCCATAAAGATACATTGGGGAAGGGACTAAAAAGCTTCTTTTCTTTGTCTTATGGTGGTTTGAAATTGAGTCTGAGATCCATTTTAAAACACACTTACGAATGCACATCTTTTTATTTTTTTATTTTACTTTTATTTTTATTTTGAGAGAGAGAAAATGCATACGCATGTGTGTGCATCTGTTCATCTCTACATGGGCTAACTTGGGCTTCCTCACTGGGTGCACACAAATGTCCCTAAAAGATGGACCCAGCATATCCTTTCTGATGACCCAGGCTTGAAAGGAAGTTAGCATCACTTCTGCCATATTCTATTGATTGGAACGGTAATAGCCTACCTAGGGTCATGAGGAGGGGACATAGGCCCCACCTCTTGGGTAAGTGACAAACTCCTAGAGAAGCAAGCAGGACTGGAAATACTACTGTGGTCATTTTCAGAAAATAAAGTCTTCTGTGGTTAGTTTGCTATAGTCAAAGGAATTTCATCTTCTTTTGAGTCTGCTATGGCTATAGAGAAATTCCTCAATATGTCTGTATTTCATTCCATTGAAAGGTTGTTTTAACAAAAACCTGGGAAGAATGTGGATGGATTTGTCTATACTTATTTCCAGTGCTTGAAAAGTAATTCCACAAGCAAGTGTTCTAGAACACTTCTTTTTAAACTTTTTAAATTTTTTTATTGAGAGAGAGAGGGAGGGAGGGAGTGAATGGGGGGGGTAGGGGGAGAGAGAGTTGATCTTAAGCAAGGGCTCAGTCACATGACCCTGGGATCATGACCTGAACCAAAATTAAGAGTTGGATGCTCAACCGACTGAGCCACCCAGGTGCCCCAGAACATCTTTAAAAATAAAAATTGGGGCGCCTGGGTGGCTTAGTCCTTTAAGCATCCAAGTTCAGCTCAGGTCATGATCTTGTGTTCATGGATTTGAGCCCTGCATCTGGCTCTGTGCTGACAGCTCAGAGCCTGGAGCCTGCTTCAGATTCTGTGCCTCCCTCTCTCTCTGCCCCTCCCCCACTTGCACTCTGTCTCTTTCTCTCTCTCAAAAAATAAAGAAACATTAAACTTTTTAAAATAATAAAAAATAAAAATTACATTAAGTCTGCCCGTAAATCATATTGTTGTCAAGGTAATTAACCATCATATATTTGGAAATGAGCTGGATGATGATTTATCCCGATAGCGTATTCTAAAATAAGCTTAAGGATGCTGGGTACTTTTTAAACTGTAAAAGTCCTTATAATGCCTTCATGTTTTTCCTCACTATCAAACTTTCCTGCTTCAGTACTTTAGAGAATATAAAATAATACTCAGTTTATTATTGTTCATGTATTCCCTTTTTATATTGCTATTTATTCTCTTTTTAAGTCTGTTATAGCGCCCTCAAGATTTAAAGATTAGTAACTGTTATTTAAATTAAGCACTCACATCACATTCTAGTTTTCCTTATCAAAAACTGGCACAGAAAAAGACACAGTAATTCTTACTCTGCCCTCTGGTGGAGGTAATTGAGTACAAATTTCCTTTCTACTCTTGTCTGCTTTGGATCATATATATAATAACCTGTAGTAGGTACTGAGTATCACACTGAGCACTGTGGCAGACATTAAATCATTTAAGTCACATGACAATGGGGGACGCTAGTATAAGCAAACTGAAGATCATAGGAGTCAGAACCTAGTATATAGAGGCAAGATTCAAATCCAAGAATGTCCAGCTGGAAAGCCTGTGTTTGTTCATGTTTGTTCATTCTTTCATGCCATGCTGCCTCCAATCCAATAGCTTTGACAAAAAACAGCCTAACAAAACCATGCACTGGGTCTCTGTTAAATATGTACAGGAAAAGTACAGGATTTGGTATCAGAAAGATGTGGCTGTGAAGCCTATAAATGCCACTTATGGCGTCTGTCAACTTGGACAAGTTATTTAATGTCTCAAAGTTTCTCACATCCTATTTATGAGGATAGTAGAGACCATGTCTCAGAAGACTTTGGTATGAACTGAATGAGGTAATTCATGAAAACACAAGGTTAAGTAACCATTACATGGTAAGTCTGATGATCATAATCTTGTTGAAAAATATTGTGCATGCCCCAAACTCAAGTTAATTAGGCATACTTTTTGTTGTTGTTGTTGTTGTTCTTACTTTTATATAACTTTCCCATAAATTTTAAATGCGATTTTTCCTGGTAGAAAAGAACTTACTGTCCATTGGCATCTCATAGAGCTGTCCGTGGGAACTGAATGTTTTCCTCATTGGGTCTAGTTTATGAGAGAGTTGCCTTTTGTTTTCATTAAATAGGAAGGGGCAGATATTTAGCCTCCAAAGAGAATCTGTTCATTGGACTTCTATTGCTTTTATATTATTCTTGAATATTCAAAGTGTTTTAGAAATTTAGCTCTTCATAAGAATTAGTGAATTTATTAATTCAGTGATTTATTTGAGATTTGGTCACTACATTCTATTAGGTGCTACATCTTGGCAACCAAAAGGCCTTACCATACATGAAAAAGGAGTTATCATCAAATGAACATGTTTTCCATGAAGGAAACCAAATTGTAAAAGAGCAGGGTGGGGATAGTAAAACTCTTTTAAAATACCTCAGAAACTCATGAAAAGTAAATGGCCCAATTAAAAAAAAAATTCCACGATGCTTACAAGAATGTGGTGAGACAGGAATTCTTATATCATGTCAATGAGTCTGTAAATTGACCTGATATTTTTGGAAAGCAATTTGGCAATTTGTAATAGGAGCTTTAACAACATTCATACACGTTGAATTTTCACTTTCAAAATCTGCCCTGAAGAGAGGAGCAAGTAAAGCTTTAGCTAAAGGAATGCTTATCACAGCATTACGGATGACCACAGAGTTAGAAATGAGGAAAATATCAATAACAGAGAATTGCTTATACAAATTATAGCATTTAGATGGCAATGAACTATAATATAGACATTACAAATATTGGTATGGGAGATAACCTAGAAAATGCAATTCTATAAATTCTCTATCATCTATCTAAAATTTATGTACATATACATTGCATTATATTTACACTCTTTCCTTCCTATGACATTTGCCTTTTCCATAACTGAACAGAATTTTGTGTCACTCCAGAGCTATTTCTTGCTTCCAGTTGTATATATAATCAAAACTAGACTGTATTTAATTAAAGCATCTCCACTACTTTTAGAAATTGTTTTGTTCAAATTTTCTTCTTAGCATATGAGGGGTGGTGAGGTGAATAAGGAAAATATCTTGACAACCAACAGGGATAGGAATCCAGCGACCATGGCTGGCTGTTTATTTTGAGTATGGAGTTGATAAGGTAGCATCATTATTTCCTGGAATTCTTTTTGTGGGGCAGGGGGTCTGCTTTACCAAAAATCCAGTTCTATACCTGGCTTTAATCCGCACGTTGATCATTTTACAAAGAGCAAAATTTCCACTCAATAATAAATTGTAGTATTTCTACTATCTTTTACCTTTTTGTGTTTTATTGAGTTGCAACTAAGAACTAATAAGCTGGAAATATTTAAAGTGTATAATGGGAGAAATTTGACATATGTATATACCTGTTGCCATAGTTATGCATTGTTATGTAACATATTACCCCCCAAATTAGTGGCTTAAAGCAGCAAGCACTTGTCATCCCACAGTTTCTGTGAATAAGGAATTGGGGAGTAGCTTACCTGCATGCCTCAGACTCAGGGCCTACGGTTCCAGGCAGGATGTTAGAAGGACTGCAGATGCCTGATGGTTTGAGGTCAGAGGATTTGTTTCCCCCATGGCTAACTCTCATGGCTGTTGACAGGATGCCTTAGGTTACTTAAGTGTCCTCACAATGGCAAGTGACTTCCCCCAGGGTGTGTGATCCAAGAGACAGCAAAGAAGAGGAAACTGCAGTGTGTTATGACCTAGCCTCCGAAGTCTGTCATCACTTCCTCTTTTTCCTATTTATTAGATCACTAACAGCATCTTACAGTCAAGGGAGGGGGAATTAGGTTCCATTCCTTGAAGGGAGGAGAATCAGAGAACCCGTGAACACATTTTAAAATCACTGCACTCAAGTAATTGGCAACATGGTCAAGATAATGAATACACCCCATATTAATCAAATCCTAAGCCAAATTAAATGTCACTGGCTCTAATATTTTAATTCTGGTGAAGTGATTAAATTACATAAAAGTTTGTGTGTTTTTTTTTCCAAATATCACTGCTACCTTGTATTCACAGAGCACCTTTCAGTCAGAATTCTTTATTTTTTCAATAAATGTTCATTTTTGAAACAGCGTGAGTGTGGAGGGGCAGAGAGAGATGGGACAGAGGATCCCACGGACTCTGCACTGACAGCAGTGAGCCCGATGAAGGGCTCGAACTCAAGAACCATGAGAACATGACCTGAGCTGAATTCGGACGCTTAACTGACAGCCAACCAGGCGCCCCTCAGTCTGAATTCTTTTTAAAGTGTTTTCAAAACTGTACTGAGAGCAGTTGGTATATCTTTCATGCTGGAAGCCAGTGAACATGCAGCAGTATTGGACCAGAAATAGAAAAATTCCTTGTTGGGGCAGGGGGGAGGCAAGGCAGGGGGGAAGGACGCAGCAGAGGATAAATCAGAATATGCACATAATCATATTTCCTTATGTCAGGCCTTTGAGCCCCTCACAGCCTTGCTGGAAAAGATTATTTGAACCTTCTAAAGAATGTGTCCTTCTGAAATTGAACCTTCTGAAAATGTGTCCTCACTCTTTGCATGCTTGCCTAGCATCTCTTCAACAAGCAGAGAGAGCACATTTTTAATTTTTTTTTTCAACGTTTTTTATTTATTTTTGGGACAGAGAGAGACAGAGCATGAACGGGGGAGGGGCAGAGAGAGAGGGAGACACAGAATCGGAAACAGGCTCCAGGCTTCGAGCCATCAGCCCAGAGCCTGACGTGGGGCTCGAACTCACGGACCGCGAGATCGTGACCTGGCTGAAGTCGGACGCTTAACCGACTGCGCCACACAGGCGCCCCGCACATTTTTAAAATATAATTTGTGAAAGTGGCTTACATACAACACCCAGTGCTCATCTCAACAAGTGCTCACAGAGAGCACATTTTATAACTGCTGAGTTTTTCTGAGAGCGAAGGGTTTTCTGGGTCATTGCTGCTGTCACACTTATGTGATGACCATAGCAACGCAAGCACCTGCACGCAGTGTGCACTTTGTGTGGGTACCAGTCACCATGCGATGCATTGCACACACATCAGCTCATTTAATTCTTACAACAGCACTTAAAAATAGGGGTCACTGTCTTCATTTAATTTTTTTTCTATTAAGAAAAGCAGTGAAATTAAGACAATTGCCTTTGGTCATTTATTCAGCCACTTGTTCACTTGACAAACACTTTTTGAGCACCAACTATGTGCAGGTGCTGATTAGGTGCTAGGGATTCTGAAGGAACAAAACAGTTAAAATTTCCTAAGGAGTTGACACAGATTGTTCAAAGTCAGCATTCCTAACCATCGCCATCAGTGGTTCTCAGATTTTATGAGAATAAATACCGCTTGAGAAGCTTATTAGTAAGGCACATTCACTCCCTGGAGTTTCTAATGTAGAAGGCCCAGGAATCTGCAATGTATTCAACCATCATAGGTGTTTCTACTGTAAGTAGTCCGCGGACCACACTTTGAGAAACACTGCCAGGTACACTGCTACAGCTACCAAAGAGAGGGACATTTGTTTTCTCAGTTGTGGCCATTCATTACACATACTCCATGTTTTCTCTCCCTCTGTTTATGGAGATCAGTCTTCTTAAATCCAAGGTTAATATGTCCCAAGTTCATAACCAATACTTCCAGAATTTAGCAGTTTAATTTTTATTTTTTTTAACGTTTCTTCATTTTTGAGAGATGGAGAGAGAGAATGAGTGGGATAGGGTCAGAGAGAGAGAGAGAGAGAGAGAGAGAATCTGAAGCAGGCTCCAGGATCCATGCTGTCAGCACAGAGCTGGATTCGGGGCTCCAACCCACTGGGCTCGAACCCGTGCACCATGAGATCACGACCTGAGCCGAAGTTGGACCCTCAACTGACTGAGCCACTCAGGCGCCCCTAGAATTTGGCAGGTTAAAACAACGAGCCTTATATTAGTTTCTGTGCATCACAAATCTGGGAGTGGCTTAGCTGGGCATGTCAGCCACAGGTTCTATCACGAATATTCAATCAAGATGTTGGTTGGACTTGCAGATGTTTCCAGGCTCTGCTCGGGGAGATTTATTTCCAAAGTCACTCATTTGGATGGTACCAGTCCTAAGAAGATCTGCTTTTGCTCCCAAGCTGAATCCCATGGACCTCTTCGTGTGTTTGCCTCACAACATGGCAAGTGGCATCCCCAGAGAAAGGGATCAAGAAAGAGGGAGTACTCCAAGATGGATCTGCATTCCTTTTATAATTAATTTTGGAAGTGACATCTCATAACCTCTGTTGCTTTTGACTGGCTAAATCCATTCCATAGTTAAGGGGAGGGAGTTATGCAAAGGCATGTGCTAGGCATCACAATGGCTTCTCCTAAAGATAAGTTTGCTCCTTAATGCCTGGAATCTGTGGATATGTTACATTACAGGGCAAAAGGAGTTTGCAAATGTAATTAAGGTTATAGACTTTAAGGTGTGGTGATTATTCTGGGTTCTCTAAGTGGGTCCAATGAAATCACCTGACCCCTTAAAAGCATAAGAGGCAGCCTGAGAAAGAAGGTGCAGGGAAATGGTAGAAGGCAAGTCAGAGAGCTTCTCGATAGTGCAAGGTACGTGAGGTGCTGTTGCCAACTCTAAGACATGAAGTCCATGTACAGTGACTAGAAAGAAGCTCCCAGGGCTTTCTCCATTGTGTAGGAATATACACAGACTAGCTGTAGGAGTAAATACTGGTTTCTGAGTGATGGTAAAGGACTGTAGATCTCTACGCTACAACCACGAGAAACTGAATTCCTCGCAGAATGTGAATGCGCTGGGAAGCAGACTGATACCCAGAGCCTCCAGTAAGGAATGTGTCCTGCCAACAGGTAAATTTGAGATTGGTGATATCAGTAGGGCTTCTGCTTAGTGAACTGTGAGATAATGTGTGTGTGTGATGTGTTAAGCTAAGCATGTTGTAATTTGTTACAGATGCACTGTAATGTGAATACAAGCATGAAAATGAGGATATGGGATCATTAGGGGGGTGCTTACCAACCAACCGAGTCTGTGCAGAATGTGAATGAGCTTCTCTTAGAGCATAGAGCACTTTCTGCCACTCTTGAGTTTACCTGTGGTGAAGAGCTCGCCCCACCAATACCAAGGATGGGAAAATTACTTCAATGTCTCCACGCTGTTACAAGGGGAATGGGCAAATTCATCCTCATGGGCCACCGTTAGAAATCACAAATTGCCTGAAAAGAAGAGGAGATAAAGGGGAAAATTTTTCAGGCATCATACATTGTTTGTGAGTTTGTTTGGCGGGTTGTTTTTTCACAATGTTGCCATGGCTTAAGTAGCTCTGCCTCTGGCTAAATTTGCACGCTCAGATGTTGAGTCTAATGTAAGTAAGGCAGCTGTTACTCAGTGACTTGATAATTCCTGGTTGGTGAAGGATAGGGCACAGGTGGAAGGGCAACTGTAATGACTCTTGAATAGGTGCAAGGCTTTGAGGGCAAAGAAAGCTCTCATGTGCTCTGTATTGTGGGAAGCTGTATAGAAACATGTTGTTGCCTATCTCCTATTGGGATTTGTGTGTGTGCATGCAATTGACAGTATTGGATCGCATGTAAAGCACCTGAGAAACTTAAAAAAAATTAATCCTGGGTCTGGTCACCAGATGCTCCGATTAGTAAAGATAGAGGTGGAGAGTCAACTTGGAAAACCTTTCTCTCTGGGATCTTTCCTCCAGTATTTGTTTTGGTTGGGTCATTTTCCTCCCTGTAAACTTGCAGTTTTCATGGAGAAGAACTTACATGCCTGAAACAAAAAGGCTCTAACATAAAAGTTGTTGGGGTAGATGAATAAAATAATGCACATTAATGTCCCTAGAGGAAAAGATTGGAATTACCATAAAACTGTAATTGGTTTTTATGATAAGGTCATGGGGTGGTCTTGATATTAAATGACTGATATTTAAATTCCAGGGGTTAGTTCTTTCAAATGACGATCATTACATTGACAAAGAAGGCCTGGGAATTAAATGAAAATTATTTTAAAAATTCCATAAATTCACTATGCTTTTTAAAAATATAATATTGCACTTAAAGAGTTTTCCCTTTTCTACCGACAATACAAAGAAAATCTTCCAGATCTTTATCATTTAAAGGCAGACACGTATGTAAGCAAATACTGAACAAAAATTGTTTAGAGTTCTACATAACCTTAGGAAACTCAAGCACCAGTTGATGTGTAGTATGCCTTAAGAGGTACTGTATTTTCCAGGAAAGGACAAAGGGAGGTATTCTAGATGTCTTCAAGTTTCATTTAATTTTTGATAACACATAAAAATTTGTATTGCTGACAAAACCCAGTTTGCAATTGAAGGATGGGAATTCCTGTCACCATCTATTTTCCAGTGAAAGACTCCCCCCCCTTTTTTAACCATATTTCGATTTCTTGGCCATTGCATCAAATCTCTAAGAAATTCTTCCTCCCCACCCGCTTCCCCTTGCAAAACTTCCCCTTTAGCTCAAGTGTCAACACATGCTCTCTTGTGAAGGCCATTTTCTTCCTTGTTAAGCCTATAGTTATGCATCGGTTTCCAGGATTTCCATTACCAACACCACTCCTCCCTCTCAAGTTCTATTTTTAAATGTCTTTTTAATTTTGGCTTGATCTCCATTAGCTGACCCCTGTCTTTTGACTTTTCATTTGTATGAATAGGGGCAATGGCAGAAAGGTGCCAAGACAGATGCTAATTTACCCTTGCTCTGAAGTGATGTTGACCACAGGAAGTGGATTCCACTAGATGCATATGAGTGAGGAAAAAAGCATAAAGGAGCAGCTGCCAGCCTTGCAGAAACATGATAGCCTGTGCTTATCTGGGGAATGGATCTGTGATTTGGTGAAAACTGCAGTTGAAAACCTTAGGTCATTTAGGCTTGTCACCTACTTGTTGGTTGACTCCTGGCCTCTATGTATTCATCACTGTTAAAATGAGGTAGTGCACTTCTTGGTTGGTTTGAAAATGGTTAGAAAATCATTTTAAGTTGTCTTTCAATGTGGACCTCAGAAATAGTGTTGTTGGTTTCATCACAAGCAGTTGTTGGAAACTCTGTGTCCTAGAGATTAGCAATACTTGAGGAAAAGACAAAATGAATTAGTTTGAGATAGTTGTATTGAAAATAACGTGCCCTGGGTGGGAGTAGAGGAGATAGGAATAGAAGTGGGAGAATATTACTTGGATGAAGAGGATATTAACTTTTACTTGTATCTTCAAACTTGATTGGTGTTTTCCTTAATCTATAACTAATAAGCCTCTATTTTTTTTGAGGGGGGAACGCTCCTTAGACTGTCACCATTCAATTAACCTCTGCTGTATTTTCTTTGAAAGTACTCAGAAGTACTTATCTTCACTACTCTAAAACTTCTCTTATGAAAGTGACTGGAAACCTTTTTTTAATTTTATTTTTATTTTATTTACATCATTCAGCAATGTGTAGTGCATCATTCTTCATGTATCAACTGGCTCCTCCCTTGGTTCCTTGGTTCCCACTCTTGCCCCATTCTGTATCCATGTCTTTGGCTACCCCTTGTCAAGTCTCCTTTGTGAGCTTGTCTGCCTCAGTTGCCTGTAGATGAGCTGTACCCTAGTTCTCAGTTCATTCATTGCTCATTTGAAAGAAATTTGTTTGCCCCACTCACAGAGTTGGAATTATTATCTTGGATTGTTATTGAATACATTTGACATAAAAACATATGAATTTATGATGTATACCATGTTGATTTGATACATTGATGTGCTGTAATATGATCACCATTTTAGCAGTATTTATCACGTTACGTAATTATGGTACCATACTGTTGATATTCATTATACTGTGTGTTCTGTATGGCTTACTTGCTACCTGTTGCACATTTATACCTTGAAACCGCCTAAATGCTGTTCCTCCAACCCACCCATTCCCTTTTAGATTTCACATCTGAGGGATATTCAGCACTACTTTGTCTTTTCTGACTTGTTGCATTTAGCATAATATGTTCACGGTCCAGCCATGTTGTCAAAAAAAATTGCAGGATAACCACCTTTATCCTGACTAGGGAATAATTTATTGTGTAAATAGGCCACATCTTTTTTTTTTTTTAATCCATTCATCTGTTGATAGACATCTGGGTTTCCATATCTTGACAATCGTGAATAATGCTGCAGTAAACATGTGAGTGCATTTATCTCTGGAAATGCTGTTTTCATTTCCTTTGGGTATGTTTTGGACCCCCAGTTTTCCTCTTTCCTTAGTGGGGGAAAACCAAGTTATTCTGAGTTACTTGCCTGTCAGTATCCTTTACTGTGCACTTCTAGTTACCAGGTGGAGGACTTTTCCCATCCTAAGCACTTGTCTATGACTACACTTTATCCTATAACTTAACTCCATTCTAACTTTGTCTACCTGCATAGCGTTAGATCCCACAGCTTAATAGCTCAGGCCTACAGAACTGCCACAGCACCACACCACTTGCAAGGTATAATTAGAGATTCCACTGATCTCTTCTTCAAGTTCTATTCATTTGCTGTGGTGGCTGACACAACTCAAACATTTTACTTGTGCTGGTTAATTATAATAAAACATGCTAAAGGGTAAAAATGGATATGTGCATAGAAGAAAGGAATAAGGCGAAGAAGAAATGCCGAGCTCTCGTCTCTGGATGTGCCAGTCTCCTACTTCCCCAACTTCCAAGCCCTCCATACCCCATAGCTCCATGATTTTTATGGAAGCTCTATAGTCATGAGCAATTAACTCCTTTCCATTTCCCACCCTCTCTCTGAAGGAAGCAATGTAGGGCTATTCAGCCCCTTCAATACAACAAAAGAATTACCCAATTCCCGTAACCCCTAGAAAATTAGAAGACTTTTAGGAGCTCTTTGCCAAGAACTGGGCAGAGTCTACTTATTTTTTCAATTAACTAACAGTGTAGTCCATGGTCTCTGGCCACACATTTAAAGCAAAATTATACAGAAGTGAAATGACTAGACTACTAGTGCCTTACTGGCATCTCATACAGTAATTGATCATCTTCCCAGCCCATTATTACCATATGAAAAGGGAACAAATAAAAATATTTTAAAAAGTCTTAACTGTAGAGAATAAACACGTGGTTGCCAGTGGGGAAATGAGTGGGGGAATGGGTGAAATTGTGGAAGGGGATTAGGAGTACATTTATGAGGAACACTGAGCAATGTGTGGAATTACTGAATCACTATATTGTACACCTGAAACTAACCTAACACTGTTAATTATACTAGAAATTAAAAATTAAATTAAGCCAAGTACATGACCACTTAAATTAATCACTTAACCGTATTTAACTAGTTATAATCTCTTAAATATTAATAATTAAAAAAAAATACCCCAAGGCAAGTTTCCTCAAATTTGCAGGCTTTCCTTCAGTATTTCAGGTTCCAAAAGTGGGAGTGGTGTCCACAAACAAATGGGTTCATTCTTTGAAGCATATATACATCTATATATATCATTGAGCTAAGACACAATACTCTCTTGCTCTGATCCCCTTTTGAGATGATAAAGTAATACTGGCTTCCCTTTATTATGTACCTCATTTATTCATTACTTCATTAAGCTACAGTTCCTCTTCCTGTTGATACCCAAATCCTCCTTTGGAAGGGACTTTGGATTTGGCCACCTTGCTGATCTGAAATGCAGACAGGAATACTACTCTCACAAGAACCTCCCGCTTAATCCATTCTTTTTACATAAAATAAAGTTACATGGAGAGCCAGTGAGCTATTTTGACCATCGGGCAATATAGCTGCAATTACTGTTAGTCCCGATTTTGTGAGACTAGGTAAAGGCACATCCTTTCCCATCAGGCCTTAAGGAATTCTGACAAAAAGGTATAATACATATATTTTGTTGCTTTGGAATCATCTGTTTCCAGCCCTTGGAGTTAAAGCCCTGGTCATATGACTGTTGCAGCAGGTAAGAAAAGGACAAAAAAAAAGTGAGTTAGGGAAGATGATACCATCCTTCCCTGCTCTCTCTTCTCCTGATTTACAAGAAAAATGAAGGAATCTATCCAGCGAGGATACCCCTTTAATCCCACTCATGTTGAGTGTTAGCACCCACTTATGAAGGCATGTACACAAGCCCTTCATATTTTTATTTTACTCTCTGTTAGGCAACCAATGTTTTAACTGTCGATTGTAATTCTCTATCAAGCTAGTACTGGGGAGAATGACTCCCTGCTCACTTTTGGACGTTATGGCTCTTCAGTATAATCCTTGGTATAAAGAAATGATGGTTAGATGTTCAAATTGACATATCTTGTGTTCAGGTTCTTTCATACTATTGTAAGCATTTATATTTCCTAGGTAAGTAAAGTCCAGTACAGGGTCAGTGTCTATTCGTGGAAGTACCCGTTTGTAGCTACCAGCTAAAGCCTGACTCAGGGCTACAAGCATCAGCCTGAGTTGGCAGCTGTGATGAAAGCCTTCCCATCAGAAAATCTGCCACATGGCTATTTGCAGTTTCTCTTTTGTTGACAGACACTACAGCTCTTACTGGCATTTTGTGCCACAGAGGGTGCAAGAGGATGATGTCCAGGTTGTTGTAATACCTGTATGTGGATTCATTTTCTGGACCCCAGGTGGCCATGTCAAGGGAGCACATGAGAGTGTTTGCTTGTTGATTCCAGTCATCTTCTGAACTTGGAAGAAACTACTTCTGATGGGTGTTGACATCTCCTACTTTATTGTACCCCTAAGTTTCAGTAGGGCTGTACCCCATATGGGTATTCTTTTAGTAGACCAAGTTTCCATTGCCCTTCTATCTGACCAAATTTTCAGGCCACTGGTCACTGTCCGGGAGTCTGTAAAAACCCAAACAGAGGGTTTTTTTTCCTCACTGTTTAGATGTTCTGTCACTGGTAAGAAAACATAATTCAGCCCACCGAGCTGATCTCCAATGTGTGTCTTTCCATTGCTGGTCTTAATGCAGGAATTTTCCAAAGAGGGTGTTTTCCATTCATCATGGAACTGCCATCCCCAATCCAGGTAGCTCTTGGGTCAGTTGAGTGTTGTTCATAGGACCCTGTCCAAGTGATCATGGAATCCAGTAGTTCCTCATACAGTTTGAGTCGGTCCTGGGGAAAAAGAAGCTCCCTGCTTGAGTATCTCCTCCTTGGATTCCCAAGGAGGCAGCATGACCCTGAATCAATCCTTTCTATTTTATCATGTAACTCTTCTGGACACTGCCACACCCCCATTAGAACATCTCTCAGATAACTTCCTAGTCATCATACATATTTAGGTTTAAAGATCACTTCTCTAGTCGTCACATTAGCATCAATTAATGTCAGACAGCAGGTTAGTAAACACCTCTGAAATGGAAGTTCCTTAGTCCGAAGCCCCGCTACTCATCTCTGGGAATCCCACAGGCTTTTCCATAGCCCCAGTCCAGGATCCACATAGGGGTACTGCACAGAGAATTTATTCCTACTGTCATTCTAGCTTTTGATTGTGTGGGTTCCCACAATCTTACTGGTTTCCATTTAGCACATTCTATTAACATTGCTTGAAAATCATGTTTACATGCCTTCTATTTTATAATACTAAGGATGTGACATACTCTCTAGTCACGTACAGTTTTCATCCCCATAATAGAGTCAGCTAGAAGAGGCACAACCCCTTCATGTAAGGCCTATCTCAATATACCAATTCCCCTACAAACTTTTTACCTTAATTCCTTCAACTTTTCTGTTCTTAAACTGTATAGCCTCTAGTGAAACAATGATTTCAGGAGTGGATTCCTTAGTGCCCTTTACCATTTAGCCCGTCCCCCCTCCCACAACCTCTCCAGCAACCCTCAGGATCGAAAACAACCCGTGATTACAGTTTGTTCTCCATATTTATGAGTCTCTTCTGTTTTGTCCCCCTCCCTGTTTTTATATTATTTTTGTTTCTCTTCCCTTAGGTTCACCTGTTTTGTCTCTTAAAGTCCTCATAGGAATGAAGTCATATGATTTTTGTCTTTTTCTGACTAATTTCACTTAGCATAATACTCGCCAGTTCCAACCACATAGTTGCAAATGGCAAGATTTCATTGTTTTTGATTGCTGAGTAATACTCCATTGTGTGTGTGTGTGTGTGTGTGTGTGTGTGTGTGTGTGTATACATATACATACCACATTTTCTTTATCCATTCATCCATTGTTGGACATTTGGGCTCTTTCCATACTTTAGCTATTGTTGATAGTGCTGCTGTAAACGTGGGGTGCATGTGTCCCTTCAAAACAGTACACCTGTATCCCTTGGATAAATGCCTAGCAGTGCAATTGCTGGGTCGTAGGGTAGTTCTATTTTTAGTTTTTTGAGGAACCTCCATACTGTTTTCCAGAGTGGCTGCACCAGCTTGCATTGCCACTAACAATGCAAAAGAGATCCTCTTTCTCTGCATCCTCACCAACATCTGTTGTTGCCTGAGTTGTTAATGTTAGCCATGCTGACAGGTGTCAGGTGGTATCTCATGGTGGTTTTGATTTGTATTTCCCTGATGATGAGTGATGTGGAGCATTTTTTCATGTGTCAGTTGGCCATCTGGGTGTCTTCTTTGGAGAAGTGTCTATTCATTCCTTTTTCCCATTTCTTCACTGGGTTATTTGTTTTTTGGGTGTTGAGTTTGATAAGTTCTTTGTAGATTTTGGATACTAACCCTTTATCTGATATGTCATTTTCAAATATCGTCTCCCATTCTGTCGGTTGCCTTTTAGTTTTGCTGATTGTTTCCTTCACTGTGCAGAAGCTTTTTATTTTGATGAGGTCCCAATAGTTCATTTTTGCTTTTATTTCCCTTGCCTCCAGAGACTTGTTGAGTAAGAAGTTGCTGCGGGCAAGATCAAAGAGGTTCTTGCCTGCTTTCTCCTCGAGGATTTTGAGGGTCTTCTGTCTTACATTGAGGTCTTTCATCTATTTTGAGTTTATTTTTCTGTATGGTGTAAGACAGTGGTCCAGGTTCATTCTTCTGCATGTTGCTGTCCAGTTTTCCCAGCACCACTTGCTGAAGAGACTGTCTTTATTCCATTGGATATTCTTTCCTGCTTTGTCAAACATTATTTGGCCATATATTTGGGGGTCCATTTCTGGGTTCTCTATTCTGTTCCATTGATCTGAGTGTCTGTTCTTGTGCCAGTACCATACTGTCTTGATGATTTCAGCTTTGTAGTATAGCTTGAAGTCTGGGATTGTGATGCCTCCTGCTTTGGTTTTCTTTTTCAAGATCGCTTGGGCTATTCGGGGTCTTTTCTGGTTCCATACAAATTTTAGGATTATTTGTTCTAGCTTTGTGAAGAATGCTGGTGTTACTTTGATAGGGATTGCATTGAATATGTAGATTGCTTTGGGTAGTATTGACATTTTAACAATATTTGTTCTTCCTATCCAGGAACATAGAATCTTTTTCCATTTCTTTGTGTCTTCTTCCATTTTTTTCATAAGCTTCCTATAGTTTTCAGTGTATAGATTTTTCACCTCTTGGTTAGATTTATTCCTAGGTATTTTATGGTTTTGGGAGCAAGTGTAAATGGGATCAATTCCTTGATTTCTCCTTCTTTCGCTTCATTGTTGGTGTATAGGAATGCAGCTGATTTCTGTGCATTGATTTTATATCCTGCAACTTTGATGAATTCATGAATCAGTTCTAGCAACTTTTTGGTGGAATCTTTTGGGTTTTCCATATAGAGTATCATGTCATCTTCGAAGAGTGAAAGTTTGACCTCCTTCTGGCCAATTTGGATGCCTTTTATTGTGTTGTCTGATTGCAGAGACTAAGACTTCCAATAGTATGTTGAATAACAGTGGTGAGAGTGGACATTCCTGTCTTGTTCCTGACCTTAGAGGGAAAGCTCTGTTTTTCCCCATTGAGGATGATATTAGTGTTGGGTTGTTCATATATGGCTTTTAGTAGCTCGAGGTGTGGTCCTTCTATCCCTACTTTCTTGAGGGTTTTTATCTAGAAAGGATGCTGTATTTTGTCAAATGCTTTCTCTGCATCTATTGAGAGGATCATATGGTTCTTGTCCTTTTTTTATTGATGTGATGAATCACACTGATTGTTTTGCAGATATTGAACCAGCCCTGCATCCAGGTATAAATCCCACTTGGTCGTGGTGAATAATTTTTTTTAATGTATTGTTGGATCCAGTTGACTAATATCTTGTTGACGATTTTTGCATCCATGTTCATCAGGGAAATTGGTCTATAGTTCTCCTTTTTAGTGGGGTCTCTGTCTGGTTTTGGAATCAAGGTAATGCTGGCTTCATAGAAAGAGTTTGGAAGTTTTCCTTCCATTTCTATTTTTTGGAACAGTTTCAAGAGAATAGGTGTTAACTCTACCTTAAATGTTTAGTAGAATTCCCCTGGAAACCCATCTGGCCCTAGATTCTTGTTTTTTGGCAGATTTTTGATTACTAATTCGATTTCCTCACTGGGTATGGGTCTGTTCAAATTTTCTATTTCTTCCTGTTGCAGTTTTGGTAGTGTATATGTTTCTAGGAATTTGTCCATTTCTTCCAGATTGTCCATTTTATTGGCATATAATTGCTCATAATATTCTCTTATTATTGTTTTTATTTCTGTTGTGTTGGCTGTGATCTCTCCTCTTTCATTCTTGATTTTATTACTTTGGGTCCTTTCCTTTTTCTTTTTAATCAAACTGACTAGTGGTTTATCAGTTTTGTTAATTCTTTCAAAGAACCAGCTTCTGGTTTAATTGATCTATTCTACTGTTTTTTGTTTTTTTTTTTTCATTTTGATACCTAATTTCTGCTCTAATCTATTATTTCCTGTCTTCTGCTGGTTTGGGGTTTTATTTGCTGTTCTTTATCCAGCTTCTTAAGGTGTAAGGTTAGGTTGTGTATCTGAGAACTTTCTTCTTTCTTTAGGAAGGCCTGGATTGCTATATACTTTCCTCTTATGACTGCCTTTGCTGCATCCCAGAGGTTTTGGGTTGTGGTGCTATCATTTTCATTGACTTCCATATACTTTTTAATTTCCTCTTTAACTCCTTGGTTAGCCCATTCATTCTTTAGTAGGATGTTCTTCAGTGTCCAAGTATTTGTTCCCTTTCCAAATTTTTTCTTGTGGTTCATTTTGAGTTTCATAGCATTGTGGTCTGAAAATAAGCACGGTATGATCTCGATTTTTTTGTCCTTACTTAGGGCTGATTTGTGTCCCAGTATATGGTCTATTCTGGAGAATGTTCCATGTGCACTGGAGAAGAATGTATATTTTGCTTTAGGATGAAATGTTCTGAATATATCTGTTAAATCCATCTGGTCCAATGTGTCATTCAAAGCCATTGTTTCCTTGTTGATTTTTTGATTAGATGATCTGTCCATTGCTGTGAGTGGGGTGTTGAAGTCTCCTACTATTATGGTATTACTATCAATGAGTTTCTTTATGTTTGTGATTAAGTGATTTATATATTTGGGTGCTCTGACATTTGGCACATAAATGTTTACAATTGTTAGGTCTTCTTGGTCTGTAGACCCCTTGATTATGATATAATGACCTTCTGTATCTCTTGATACAGTCTTTATTTTAAAGTCTAGATTGTCTGTTATAAGTATGGCTAGTCTGGCTTTCTTTTGTTGACCATAAGCATGATAGATGGTTCTCTATCCCCTTATTTTCAATCTGAAGGTGTCTTTAGGTCTAAAGTGGGTCTCTTGTAAACAGCATATAGATGGATCTTGTTTTCTTATCCATTCTGTTACCCTATGTCTTTTGATTGTAGCATTGAGTCCATTGACATTTAGAGTGAGTACTGAAAGAAATGAATTTATTGCCAATATGATGCTTGTAGAGTTGGAGTTTCTGGTAGTGTTCTCTGGTCCTTTCTAATCTTTGTTGCTTTTGGTATATTTCTCTCTCTCTCTCTCTCTCTCTCTCTCTCTATATATATATATATATATATATATATATATATATATATATTCACCTTTTCCCCCCTCAGAGAGTCCCCCTTAAAATTTCTTGCAGGGCTGGTTTAGTGGTCACAAACTCCTTTAATGTTTGTTTGTCTGGGAAATTTTTATCTCTCCTTCTATTTTGAATGACAGCCTTGTTGGATAAAGAATTCTTGGCTGCATATTTTTCTGATTCAGCACACTGAATATATCCCACCACTCCCTTCTGGTCTGCCAAGTTTCTGTGGATAGATCTGCTGTAAACCTTATCTGTCTTCCCTTGTAGGTTAGGGACTTTTTTTCCTTGCTGCTTTCATGATTCTCTCCTTGCCTGAGTATTTTATGAATTTGACTATGATATGCCTTGTTGATGGTCGGTTTTTATTGAAACTAATGGGGGTCCTCTGTGCTTCCTGGATTTTGATGTCTGTGTCTTTCCCCAGGTTAGGAAAGTTTTCTGCTATGATTTGCTCACAAAACCCTTCTACCCATATTTCTCTCTCTTCTTCCTCTGGGACCCCTATGATTCTGATGTTGTTCCTTTTCAATGAGTCACTGATTTCTCTAATTCTTAAATCATGCTCTTTTGCCTTAATCTCCCTCTTTTTTTCTGCTTTGTTATTCTTTATAAGTTTGTCCTCTATATCGCTGATTCTGCTCGTCCATCCTTGCTGCCGCTGCATCCATCCATGATTCCAATTCAGTTACAGCATTTTTAATTTCATTCTGGCTATTTTTTACTTCTTTTATCTTTGCAGAAAGGGATTCTAATCTATTTTTGAATGCAGCTAGTATCTTATTATTGTAATTCTAAATTCTGGTTCAGACATCTTGCTTGTATCTATGTTGGTTAAATCCCTGGCTGTCATTTCTTCATGCTCTTTCTTTTGGGGTGAATTCCTTTGTTTTGTCTCAGATGCGGCTGTTTTCCCCGGCCCCTTACTTCCAAAGGACTGCAGCTTTGACCTGCTCCATCCCTCGCAGGAGGGTCTTACCGAGCAATGGCCGAATGAGCATTGGCCGAATGTCAGCTGCACCCAAGAATGCCTGCTGGACCCTGCTGTTGCCGGTGCCCCGAGACTGCAGCCATGTGCCAGCCTGCCCCCAAAAAAGTTTGTGAGACAGTGTAGCAGCAGCATCTCAGGGATTATGGAAAATCGCAACCCACATCGGCACCAGGCTTCACCCTCAACGACCTTGCCCCAGCACCAGCCAATATGGCTGCCTTCTGGAGTCTGCTGGGAGCAGGTAGCTTCAACAGTCTCTACCAAATGTCCTTCCAGCAGTGGAACCGCTTTTCCCCATGTGGCCCAAGAACCTCCCGGACCCCACTCTGTTCCTGGGGATTTGCCTTTCCCACCAGAGCACCGCCAGGTATCGATCTGTGGAGTTGCAGCCTTTGCGCTCCCCCTTGTTTACAGTCTTAATGGAATTTAAACCCTCTCCTTTCTCCTTTCTCCCTTCTCCCTTCTCCCTTCTCCCTTTTTAGTTTAGTCCCTGTGGCTGTTTCCAATTTTCCACTTTCTCTCCAGCTGCTTTTGGGGAGGGGTGCTTTTCCTGTATGCTTCCCCCCCCACCAGTCTCTGTCCTGTCTCAGCCCGCAAAAGGGGTTCCCTACCTTTCATGGCTTCTCGCTCCCCAAGTTCAGCTCTCCACACTGCGTACCTGCTGAATTCTGTGGTTCAGGTTGTGCAGATTGTTGTGTTAATCCTCCAATTAGCTTTCTAGGTGTGTAGGATGGTTTAGTGTTGGTCTGACTGTGTTTCATGGATGCGAGACACAAAAAGCTACCATGCTATTCTACCATCTTGGCTCCTCCCCCCTCTTCTGCCCATTTTTTAATTGGGTTATTTGATTTTAGGGTGTTGGGTTTTATAAATTTTTTATAATTTTGGATACACAATCCTTGTGATATAGGTCATTTGCAAATATATTCTCCCATTCCATACATTGCCTTTTAGTTTTGTTGATTGTTTCCTTTGTTGTGCAGAGGCTTTTTATCTTGATGAAGTCCAATAGTTCATTTTTGCTTATGTTTGCCATGCTTCCAGAGTGGTATCTATTAAGAAGTTGCTATGGCCAGTGTCAAAGAGGTTCCTGCCTGTGTTCTCCTCTAGGATTTTGATGGTTTCTGTCTCACGTTTAGGTATTTCATCCATTTTGAATTTATTTTTGCGTGTGGTATAAGATAGGGATCCAGTTTCATTATTCATGTCACCATCCAGTTTTTCCAACACTGTTTATGGAAGATACTTTATTTTTTTCCATTGGATATTCTTTACTGCTTTGTGGAAGATAAGTTGATCATGTAGTTGTGAGTCCATTTCTGGGCCCTCTATTCTGTTCCATTGATCTATGTGTCTGTTTTTTGTGCCAGTACCATACTGTTTTGATCATATAACTTTATAATATAACTTGAAGTCCAGAATTGTGATGACTCCAGTTTTGTTTTTATTTTTTCAGGTTGTTTTGTCTTTTGTGGTTCCACACAAATTTTAAGACTGTTTGTTCTAGCTCTGTGAAAAATGTTGGTGGTATTTTGATAGAGATTGCATTAAATATGATTGTAAATATTTTAAACAATATTTTTCTTCTAATCCATAAGCATAGAATGTGTTTCCATTTCTTTTGTCATCTTCTATTTCCTTCATCAGTGTTTTATAGTTTTCAGACTATAGGTTTTTAACCTCTTGGGTTAGGTTTATTCCTAGATATCTTATTATTTTTGTAACTGTAATTGTAAATGGGATTGATTACTTAATTTCTCTTACCACTGCCTCATTTTTGGCTTGTAGAAATGCAACAGATTTCTCTTTTATATGAGATTTAACAGATTTCCTTCATTTGCTGAGACTTGACTGAATTTGTTTATCAGTTGGGGGAGGTTTTTTTGGTGTTTTGTGGGGTTTCTGTATAGAATATCATGTCACATGCAAATAGTGAGTTTGGCTTCTTGCTTGCCGATTTGGATGCCTTTTATTTCTTGTTGTTGTCTAATTGCTGTAGCTAGGACTTCCAGTACTATGTTGAATAAAAGTGGTGAGAGTGCATGTCCCTATCTTGTTCCTGACCATAGAGGAAAAGCTCTGAGTTTTTCCCCATTCAATATATTATCTGTGGGTTTTTATATAAGGCATTTATTAGGTTGAGGCATGTTCCCTCTAAACCTAGTTTGTTGAGGGTTTTTATCATGAATGGATGTTGTACTTTGCCAGATACTTTTTCCGCATCTATTAAAATGATCATATGGTTCTTATTCTTTTTATTAATGTGATGTATCATGCTGATTGATTTGCAACTACTGAACTACGCTTGAACTCTGGGAATAAATCCCACTTGATCATGGTGAATAATTTTTTAATATATCATTAGCTTTGGTTTGCTAGTATTTTACTGAAAATTTTTGCATCTGTGTTCATCAGAGATACTGGTCCATGGTTCTCTTTTTCACTGGTGTCTTGATCTGGTTTTGGTATCAGGGCAATACTTGCCTCCTAGAATGAATTTGGAAGTTTTTCTTCCTTTTATATTTCTTAAAATAGTTTGCAAAGAATAGGTACTAACTCTTCCTTAAAGGTGCATGATACAATTTTAATCCTTTTTGTGTTCGTTGACGATTGTTTTGTGACCTAATAGGTGATTTTTTTTTTTTAATGGAGAATGTTCCATATGCACTTGAAACGAATGTGTATCCTGCTGTTCTAGGATGGAATTTTGTGACTCTGCTAAATCCATGCAGTCCAGCATGTCATTCAAAGCCATTGTTTCCTTGTTGATTTTCTGTTTACATGATCTGTCCATTGGTAAAAATGGGGTTTTAAAGTCCCCTACTATTATTGTATCATTATCAATTATTTTCTTTATGTTTGTTATAGTTTATATATTTGGGTGCTCCCATTTTGGGTGTATAAATATTTCTGACTACTATAATTTTTGTTGGATTGCCCTCTTTATTATTATAAAGTGCCCTTTTTGTCTCTTGTGACTGTTTTTGTTTTTAAAGTGTATTTTATCTCATAAAAGTTTTCCTACTCTGGCTTACGTTTGATAATTCTTTTTTTTTTTTTTTAATGCTTTATTTTTGAGAGAGAGAGACAGAAACAGAGCATGGGGGGAGGGAGGGGCAGAGACAGAGGGAGACAAAGAATCTGAAGCAGGCTCCAGGCTCTGAGCTGTCAGCACAGAGCCTGATGCAGGGCTCAAACCCACGAACCGTGAGATCATGACCTGAGCTGATGTTGGATGCTCAACCGACTGAGCCACTCAGTTGCCCCAACTCTGGCTTACTTTTGACCTCTATTTGCATGATAAATGTTTCTACATCCTCTCCCTTTCAATATGCAGGTGTCTTTAAATCTAAAATGAGTCTCTTGTAGGTAGCATATAGATAGACCTTGTTTTTAAATCAATTCTGACACTCTTTGTCTTTTGATTGGAGTGTATTGATGGCCATGTAATTTCTTGTTTTGTCATTGTTTCTGGAGATTTATCTCTGATTCTTTGTTAACTTTCATGATTTTCTGCTTTTCTTTAATGATATATATGGATTACTTTCTCATTATTCTTTGCATGTTTATTGGTGGTTTTGATATATAGTTACCATTAGATTTGTATATACCTCTTTTGCAAATAGCATTTTATACTAAATTAATTGTCGTTCAAGTTTGAACCCATTCTTTTCTCCTCTCCTCCTGTTTTAGGTATATATTATTATGTTTTGTATCCTTTTTGTGTGTGAGTTCCTTGACTGATTTTTACAAAAATAATTTTTTTGCTTTTGTGTTTTCTACCTTCTTACTATAATTTTCAATCTTTCCTTTCCACTCAGAGTCCCCTTTAATATTTCCTGCAGGGCTGGTTTACTGGTCATGAACTCCTTTAGTTTTTATTTGTCTGGGAAACCCTTGCTCTATCCTTGTATTCTGACTGACAGCCTTGCTGGATAGAGATTCTTGGCTGCAGATTTTTTTCCATTCAGCAGTTTGAATATATCATGCCACTCCCTTCTCATTTGCCTAGTTTCTTTTGAAAAATCTCCAGCTGAGCCTTATGGATCTTCCTTTGAAAATTAATGACTTCTTTTGTTTTTGTTGCTTTTAAAGTTTTGTCTTCATCACTGCATTTTGCAAATTTAATTACAATATGCCTTGGTATTGGCCCCTTTTGTTGATTTTGATGGGAGTTCTCTGTACCTCATGGATCTGGATGTCTGTTTCCTTCCCTAGAATAGGGAAGTTTTTAGCTATTTTCTTCAAATAAATTTTCTTCATCCTTCTCTCTTTCTTCTTCTGGGATTCCAGTGATATGAATGTTATTACATTTGATGGAGTCACTGAGTTCCTCAAGTCTATGCTCATGTTCCATCATTCTTTCTCTCTTTGGTTCAGCTTTATTATTTTCCATTACTTTGTCTTCTGGGGCACTAATTCACTCCTCTGCTTCTTCAAGCCTTCTGTTGATTGCATCAAGCCTGTTTCTAATCTCATTTATTGTTTTCTTTTATATCTAATCCATTATTTTTTCTAAACTCTTTTATCTCTGCATTAAGGCCTTCCTGATGTTTTCTATTCTTTCTCAAACCCAGTGAATGCCTTTATGATTGTTGCCTTAAATTCTTCATCAGGCATATTGTTTATATCTCTTTGGTTTAGATTTCTAGCCATGGCCTTACCTTGTTCTTTCATTTGGGAAAATTCCTCTGCTTTGGTATTTTGTCTAAGTCTCTGCCTTTTTCTCTGTGTTAGAAAAACTAGTCATGCCTCCTGTTCCTGAAAGTAATTGCTTAATGAAGAAAATGTCATATAGTGCCTGTGGCCTGGCACTTCAGGGAGTGTCTCTGGTATGTGCTGTGTGTGCTCTGCTGTTGCATTTTGGCTACTGTATCCTTGAGGTCAGTGGTCTACAGAGGCTCTCTTTGCCTGCTGTGGACAGTGTTTTGTCCTTGGCCTGAATGTAGTGAATTTTAACTAGGTGTGCTCTGATTTGCTTGTGAATTGAGGCTCTGGTAGGTAGACACGATGCAGGCAGGGGTTTGTGCTGGTCTTCTGAGGAAATGACCCACTATGTAGGGACTGAGGCTAGCTTGACCGTGAAGGTCACTCCTGCCAGAGCAAGGGGGTAGGGCTTAGTGTATGCAAGTTGGGCAGCCAGCGTTCACTCTGTGCTGCTTCCTTCAGGTGATTCTGTGTTTCTGCTGAGGAGTTGGGGAGAGAAATGGCATCTGCCAGCTCCTTTGTTACAGGAGAATTATCTCCATGAATGCTGCCTCAGGCTCCAAAAAGAGTGAGTGATCTCCCCCCTGTATGTCCCAGGCATTCTTCAGATAGCTGTTTCTATACTGCTCCTGGGTTGTTTGCCTGCCTTCTCTTCAGGATCAGCACAGTGCCCCCAGGGCTCTATCCCAGCCAAGCCTGCTGACCTTTAAAACTCTAGTCTTTATACCCTGCCATTTGCAAGAACTCAAAAAATTCAACCCTTCTCAATTTCCAAGCCAATGGCTTTGGGAAAACCTTCTGCTCCCTTCCACAGCACCCATGATCCATTTCTCCATTAAACCATGTCTCAGCACTTCCTGCCTCCTTCAGTGTGGTGTCTTTTCTCCCTTTAGTTGTGGAGTTTGTTCTGTCATTTCTGCAGGTCTATTTCTGGAATACTGAGGATGATTTAATAGTTACCTAGTTGTGTTTGTGGGGTGAGGTGAGCCTGGAGTCCTCCTACTCCACCACGGTCTTCCTATCTCCCTGTTTCTTCACATTTATAGTTAATTTTGATAGGTATGTGCTTATTGCCATTTTATTAATTGTTTTCTGGGTGTTCTTATAGTTATTCTCTGTTGCTTCTCCAATTGTTATTCCCTCTATGATTTGATGATTTTCTTTAGTGTTAAGCTGGGATTCCTTTTTCTTTATTTTTTATGTACCTATTACAGGTTATTGGTGTGTAGTTACGATGAGTTTCATAAATAACATACTATGTACATAGCAGTCTATATCAAGTTGATGGTCGCTTAAGTTTGAACACACTCTGTTTTGTTTTTTTTTTTTTTTTTTTATTTATTTTTGGGACAGAGAGAGACAGAGCATGAACGGGGGAGGGGCAGAGAGAGAGGGAGACACAGAATCGGAAACAGGCTCCAGGCTCCGAGCCATCAGCCCAGAGCCTGACGCGGGGCTCGAACTCACGGACCGCGAGATCGTGACCTGGCTGAAGTCGGACGCTCAACCGACTGCGCCATCCAGGCGCCCCAGTTTGAACACACTCTGAAAGCACAACATTTTTACTATCGTTTGCACATTTTATGTATATGATACCATATTTCATATCATTGAATTTTGTGTATCTGGTGACTAGTTTTTATTGATAATTGATTTTACTGCTTTTCTCTTTTAAATTTCAACCTAGCTTTATAAGTGATTGATTTACTAACTTTACTGCATATTTGCTTTTACCAGTGAATTTGTATAATCCCATAATTTATTTCTTCTAGTTAGGTCATTTTCTCTTCCGCATAAAGAAGTCCTGTTTCCATTTCTTATAAGCCAGGTTTAGTGGTGATGAACTCCGTTATTTTTTGTTTATCTTGAAAGCTCTCTACCTCTCATTTAATTCTGAATGACAACATTGCTAGGTAGAGTATTCTTGGTTGTAGGTTGTTTTTTTTTTCCTTTCAACACTTTGAATATATCATCCCACTTTCTTGTAGCCTGCAAAGTTTTTGCTGAGAGATAAGCTGATGGCCCTATGGGGTTTCATTCATACATAACTAGTTACCCCTTGATGCTTTAAAAATTCTTCCTTTATCAGTAATCTTTGATATTTAAATTATGTGTCCTGGTATGGACCTCCTTGGGTTCATTTTGTTTCACAGTTCCTGTGCTTCCTGTACCTATATATCTGGTTGCTCCAGTTAGGGAAGTTTTTAGCTATTATTTTTTTCAAATAATATAAAAAAATTTATTTATATTTTTATAAATATTTTTATAAATATTAATTTATATTTATATATTTTTATAAATATTTTTATATATTTATATAAAAATATTTTTATAAATATTTTTTATAAATATTTTTTAATTATAAAAAATATTTTTTTGTGTTTGCTCCTTCTGGGACTCCTATAATGTAAATATTTGTTGGCTTGATGTCCAAGGTATACCTTAGCCTGTCCTCATTTAAAAAATTTTTCTTTTTCCTGTTCAGCTTGGTTGCTTTCATTTACTCTGTCTTCCAGATTGTTGATTCGTTGTTCTGCATACTCTAAATTACTGCTGATTCCCTCTAGTGTATTTTTCATTTTTCAGTTACTGTATTCTTCAACTTTGGTTGTTTTGAATATTTTCTATCACTTTGCTGATGTTCTCAAAGAGTTCATCCATGTTTACCTTGAGTCCAGTAGGTATCTTTATGACCATTACTTTGAACTCTTTATCAAGCATGTTGTTTAACTGCCTTTTAGTTTTCTTTTTCTGAGACTTTTTTTTTTTGAAGCATGTTTTTTTGTCTCCCCATTTTGCTTGATTTTCTGTGTTTGTTTCTCTGAATTAGGTGAAACAATTCCTTCTCCTAAACAATAAAGGATTACCTTGTGTATGGCCCTCCACTCTGTAGACTGTGTGCTTGGTGACTTTGGCTGACTGGGTAGAGATGTAGTTGTCATAGGTTGGGAGTCCTGGAGCTCTCCATGCTGGAGTTACTCTGGTGAGATGGCCAAAGCTTAAGTGAGCATGAGCTGTGATGGTACCCAGGCTCTCTGCTTGTAGGGCACCTTGGCATGAGAACTGAAGCTGAAGTGGGTACAAGCCAGGTGATCCTGGAGCTCTCCTGCAGAGGGCATCCTGACATAACAGCTGAAACTGAAGTGGGTGCAAGCCAAGGAGTCCCAGGGTTCTCATTACTGAGAATGCCCTGGCAGGACAGCTAAAGCTGAAGTGGTTGCAAGCTGGGGGTCCCAAGGCTCTCTGCATAGGTGGTATTCTGGTGGAGTGGCTAGAATTGAGGCAGGGACCAGGCTGGGGGTTCACAGGATGCTCTGCATAGTGGGGCATCTTAGTGGGGCCATTGGAGCTGAGATGCTTGTGGCTAGGAGTTCTAGGGTTCTCTATGCAGTTGGTGCCCTGACAAGTCATCTGGGATCTAATTGGGAAGGGGCCATGAAGTTCTGAGGTCCTCTGCATGAGAGGTGTCCTGGAATGTCATCTGGAACTGAAATGTTATGGGCCTGGAATATATCAGAGGGCTTTGTGGTTGTGTCACCTTGTTGAAGGAACTGGAGCTATAGTAAGCACAAACCTGTGGTGTCCCAGGGTCTACTGTGCTGAGACAACATTGATGGAGGGCTTGGGCTGGTCTAGAGGTCCAGGTGGGGCTCAGTGAGGCTATACACCAGCTAAGGTGTCCAGACCCTGCACTTGTGTGTGCTGTCAAGGTGGAAGGGAAATATAAGTAGTGGTGCTCAAAGAAGCTCCCCTACCATTTGGCAACATTGTAGGACTGGATCATTTATATTCTAGTTGCTTTGTAAACCACAGGTTTTTTCCCCATGTCCCAGGCCAGACAAATATGCTCACAGTCCCTCACTACTATCCCTCCTCACTGTAGTTCACAGCATCTGGAGGGAGTGTTCCCCTAGTTACTGTGTCTTGCTGTTCTCTCCATGGTCTATCTTTCTTCTGTTGTGCAGAAGCTGTTAAGTCAGCCCTCAGTTTTTCCTTAGGAATTGCTCTATACATAGATGTAGATTTGGTGTGTCCTTGGAGGAAATGAGTTTGTGTTCTTCCTCCATTGTCATCTTGTACCAGAAGCCCCTCTAGTGTGTTTTTAATTTCACTTAGTGTATTCTTTAGTTCTGATTCATTCTTTTTAGTATATTTTTAATCTCTTTGTAGAGGTTCTCAGTGAGTTCATGTACTCTTCTCTAGAGTCTTGTGAGTATATTTATGACCATACTTTGAACTCTATCAGGTATATTGCTTATCACCATTTCCTTAAGTTTTTTTTTTTTTTTCTGGGTTTTGTCTTCTTCCTTCATTTGGATCGTATTCCTCTGTCTCATTTTGTCTGATTCCTTTGTTTGTTACTATTAGGTTGGTCGACTATATTTGGTCTTAAAAGTAGTGGCCTCCCATAGAAGGTGTTCTGTGGTATCTAGTAGTGTAATTCCTCCCCAACTCTGTTACCAGAACCACGGTACTCCCTGTGTGGGCTGTGTATGTCCTTCTGTTGTGGTTGGGTCATGACTGCTACAAGTGCTCCTGTGGGTGGGGACAGTGCAGTCCTCAGCCTAGCTATATTCAATGACTGGCTTTGAGTGCTGTGGAATGCACTAATGGGCACCCTCAGTGGGGCTTGGCTGCAGCTACTTCTGCTATGCTGGCAAGTAGGGCTTGCTTACCTTCCTTCCCTATGATGGAGTCACTCTGGAGGGACACTAGTCCCAGTCAGGACTGCTAGCTGGTAGGGCAGTGTGATAGTTGCTCTGGAGGGGTGCTGGTTCTTAGTGAGGCTGGTTATTGTGTGTGGCTGTGTGGGAGTTGCTCTAGAAGCAGGGGGGTTGGGTGGGGCAGGTCCCCCAGGAGCACCTGGGTGGGGCAAGCAATGCTAGCAAGGTACAGAAGTGTCAGAACTGTTTCCACAAGTGTTGGGCTAGCCAGCCTGAAGGAGTTATAAAAAATGGTGCCTGTTGGCACCTCTGTTCCCAGAGATACCTCCTGAAGATTCCTTCCCCTTTGGTACAGGTCCTAAAATTAATAAACCTCCTTCTCATATATCCTAGCGACTTTTCAAAATCCTGCGTCTGTGCTGGGTCATGTGCAAAGTGCTGGAGCATGCTGGTCCTTTAAGAGCAGATACTTAGTTTCCTATAACCCTCTACCTCTTTCAGAGGTAAGCCCTGCTGATTTTCTAAGTTCCCAGAGTTAAGTTCTGTAGATTTTCAATGCCAGACATCATGAGGGATCGTCTTTTCAGTATAGGTCTTCAGGGTCAGGGGTACACCTTAGGGCATGCCTCCACATCTGTGATATTCTCCCCGAGTCGTGAGTCACTACTGAACCAGTGGTTTTCCCTCCTAGCCTTCCTCAGGTGGACTTCTTTATCTGCTTTATCTGTGGAAGGCCTGCCAATCACAGGTCATTTTCACAGTGAGTTGCAGTACATGGAGTTTTTGCCTGGGTGTGTTTGTGGGAGGAAGTGAGCCCACATTCCTTCTATTCTGCCATCTTCCTCCCTCTCTAAATGTTTTTACTGATACCTCTAAGACCCATAAGGGAAAGCTGAGACCACAAATTCATTAAGGCTTTGTAAACTCTCCTTTGGTTTTGCAACAGTGTTGTATGGGGTGTCCATATGAAAGAGCCCCCCTTAACCATAGCATTTACCATGAATGACTAATGTGCATATTTGGTGGGTGAATATCCTGATCATCATAAAGCTAGTCCTACATGACTTGCATGTGAAGCATATCAGCTGCTTCCTCTAGGGTCTTCCATTTGGCATTTATAGGGAGTGATGGACAACCATGCTTCTCAGGGTAAACAGACCTTACAGTGGTTTTTATCCAGTGTACTAGGCTGGCTGTTCCATCAGGGATAACCTCCTCTGTGTCTAGATTACATGTAGCCATCTGTGATTGTTTCATAGTGAGCAGAGTCCTGTTTCAACCCAAACATGCTCTTCGATTCTGCAGCATTCAGAGTCAAAGACATAGCCCTTAAATTAGACACAGTCACAATCCGTTTCAGTAAAAATTCTTCGGGGAGTTGATGATACCAATGTACAAGAGGAAACAACTCTTTTACACTATACCCTCTAGTGTCAGTAGTTTCTTGGTTTTGCCCTTTCCATTTGTTGACTACTTTCTTGGTAACCAGAAGGTCTTACAGGTACTTTCTGTTGTCCCTACACAATTTTTCCCTTGGGACCTGGCTTTGAGGCTAGTGACTGAAGATCAGACTAACTGAAATTGGAATTCGATCAAGCATCAATGTCCAACTCAGGGTTCTCTTTTACTTTTAGTTTCACTATTAGAGTTTAGCTATTGTATACAATATTGTATACAATAACCATTGGATTATGCATTTTATCCTTTTCTTAGTAGTTTGCATTTCATCATGCACTGAGTGAACAATCTCCCTCGGAGTTGAGTCCATCTCTAAATTCACTGGTAACCTTTACCTTTAGTAACTAATGACCGCACAAGTGCTGCTCTATACCATGGGTAATCAGGTGATCCTCCAGGAATCAAAGTTCTTCATCTTTCACTTTGTAATCCTTTATTTTCCCAAACCACACATTTCCATGAGGTAGGCCATTTTGGCAAAATCCCAATTCACTGACAACAGCAGTAATACAGGAAAAATTAAGTTTTTTCCTTCTTCTGTAGGAAAAAAATGAATTCTTTCCTATTATGACTTTCTTCGCTATGAGTCTCCTTAACTAATTACACAAAACTCTTCACTCTGTCACCAAATGTGTGGAGGTTTTTATGATGCCTATAATTTAACTTAATTCTAATGTCATCTACCTGAGTAGTATCATATCCTACAGGTTATGGACTCAATACCACAAGATTCAATCCCACCCACGCCTGAATTCAGACATCTATTTCAGGATCAGGTTTTCACAAAGGCTTTTGACCAACCAGCTTTATATCAGAGATTCCAACACCCCCTTCCTCAGTTGTGATACATTTTCTACAGCAGCTCACAGAACTCAGAGAAACAGTTTACTTATTTTACTGTTTTTTTGTTGTTTTTTTTTTTATAAAAGGATATGTCAAAGGGTACAGCTTAACATCCAGATGGAAGAGACGAATAGTGACATATGTGGGAAGAACACAGAGCTTCCATGCTCTCTCAGGTCACATTCTCAACATTTCTACATGTTCACTACCCTGAAAGGTCCGTAAACTCTATACTTTTGGGATTTCATGGAGGCTTCCTCAAAGAGGCATGATCAGTTATTCACTTCATTTCCAGCCCTTCTTGCCTCTATGGAGGATGAGGGTGAAACTGAAAATTCCAACTTCTAATGATGTCTTGGTCTTTCTAATTACCAGCCTCCATCTCATAGCTCACTTGGAGTTAGTTGAAAAGAACAAAAGATCTTAAGTGACAAGGAAATTACAAACATTTTAGGAGCTCTGTGCCAAGGTCAGATACATCTACAGCTAGGTCTAGATCTAGGTATATATTTCTGATTCTATTATGCAGTGTATGCCCAGAAGTGAAATTGGTGGATCATTTCATATTTTTAATTTTTTGAAGAACCTTCATATTGAGTTCTTACTGGTTGGGCCAATTCACATTCCTACCAAAAGTGTATGAAGATTCCATTTTCACAACATCCTTCCTGTACCTATCGTCTCTCAACTTGTTGATAATAGCTGTTGTTACAGGTGTGAGGTATATCTCATTGTTTTGATTTGCATTTACCCAATGATTAGTGACATTGAGCATCTTTTTATGTGCTTTTTGGTCATTTTGATGTCCTCTTTGGAAAAAAAAGTTTATTTAGTTCTTCCTATTTTTTAAATTGGATTTTTTAGCTGTGTGATATTTTGGATATTAGCCACTTATCTAATATATGTTGTGCAACAGGGTTCTCCCATTCTGTAGGTTCCCTTTCCATTTTGCTTGTTTTCTTGTGCAGAAGCTTTTGAATTTGTACTCCCATTTGTTGATTTTTTTGCTTTTGCTGTTAGCGTTTTTGGCATCACGTCAAAAAAAATAATTGCTAAGATCATTATTAAGGAGGTTTTCCATATGTTTTCTTTTAGAAATTTAATACTGTCTGATTTTATATTTAAGTCATTGGTTCATTTTGAGTTAATTTTTTTGTAAATGGTGTGAAATAGGGATCAAATTGCATTGTTCTGTATGTGTTTCTGTACTTTTCCTAGCACCATTTGTTTAACAGAATATCCTTTGTCCACTGGGTAGTCTTGATTTCTTTGACAAACACTTTTTAATCACAGAGGCTGGAAGCCAGCTCTGATCCTTCTATTCTTTTCCATTGGTCTATGTATCAATTTTTGTGACAGTACCATACCGTTTTTATTACTATGGTTTTGTAGTATAGTTTGAAATCAGAATGGATGATACTTGTGACTTTGTTCTTTTTTCTCAAAATTGCCTTGGCTATTCAGCTCTTCTGTCCTTCCACACAAATCTTAGGATCGTTCTTGCTCTCTCTCTGAAGAATGCCTTTAGTATTTTGATGGGAATTGCTTTGAATATCTAGATGGCTTTGGGGAGTATGGATGTTTTAACAATATCACATCTTTGAATCTTTGAACATGGGATGTGTTTTTGTTTGTGTCTTCTTAGATTACCTTTAGTAAAGTCTTGTGGGGTTTTTGATATACATTTTTCACATTCTTGGTTAAATTTATTCCTAAGTATTTCATTGTTTTTGATGCAACTGTGAATAAATTAGTTTTAATTCTTTTTCAGCTGTTTCCTCATTACTTTAAAGCAATGTGAGTGATTTCTGTATGTTAATTTTATATCCTGAAACTTTATTGAAATTGTTGATTAACTCCAACAGTTTTGGTTGATTCTGGGATTTTCTATATATCAAGTTATATCCCCAGCAAAAAGCAAGATTTATACTTGTTCCTTTCTAATTTAATTATTTGTTTTGTCTATTTGCCCTAGCTTGGACGTTTAGTACTCTATTAAACAGGAGTAGTAATAGTGGGCCTCATTGTTTTCCTCATCTTAGGGGAAGTGTTTTCAATTTTTCTCCATTGAGTATGTTAATTGTGGGTTTGTCATACATGGCCTTTATTATTTTGAATTATGTTCCTACTATACCCACTTGGTTGAAAGTTGTTTTTTTTTTTTTTTAATCAAGAATGGTTGTTGAATTTTATAAAATGCATTGAATTTCAAGAAATGCTTTTTCTGCATGTATTGAGGTGATCATTGATTTTTATCCCTTCAGTTTATGTGGTGTATCATGTTGATTGTTTTATGTATTTGGAACATCTTTGCATTCCTGAAATAAATTCCACTTTATCCTAGTGTATAATTCTTTTACTATATTGTTTAACTTGATTTGCTGATATTTCATGGAGGATTTTTAAATCTATACTCTTCAGAGATTTGGCCTGCATTTGTGTGTGTGTGTGCATACGTGCACGCGCATGTGTGTGTTGCCTTTGGATTTGGCATCAAGGTAATGTTGGTCTTGTGGGATCAGTTTGGAAGCATCCCTTGCTTTTGAATTTATTTTATATATTTTTTATTTTATAGAGTGCCAGTGGGTGAGAGGGGTAGAAAGAGAGAGAGAATCTTAAGCAGGCTCTGTGCTCAGCATGGAGCCCAACACAGGGCTTGATTCCATGACCCTGGGATCATAAACTGAGCTAAAAACAAGAGTCAGCTCAACTGTCTGAGCCAACCAGGCACCCTTTTTTCCTTTTTTAATTTTTAGAATAGTTTATGAAGTCTAGGTATTCAGTCTTTTTAAATTTTTGGTAGAATTGACCTGTGAAGCCATCTGCACCTAGGCTTTAGTTCATTGGGGTAGTTTTTTAGTTACTAAATCAATCTCACTACCAGTAAATGATCTTTAAGATTTTCTATTTCATCTTGATTCATTCTCAGATGATTATATATTTCTAGGTATTTATCCTTTTCTTCTAGGTTTTCCCATTTGTTGCCATGTAAGTGTTTGTAATAGTCTTTTATAAACCTTTGTATTTCTGTGGTATTATTTGTAACTTCTCCTTTTTCACTTCATATGTGGACCATGTGTCTTTTTTCTTAATCTAGTTAGAGTGTTACAAGTTTTGTTCACCTTTTCAAACATCCAGCTTTGCATTTCACTAATACTTTTATTTTTGTATATTTTGTGTTCTATTTTTTTTGCTCTCATCTTTACTTCCTTCTATGCACTTTTTTTTAAAGTTCTTTTAGGTGTAATGTGTAAGCTTAGATTGGTAGAGATTTGTCTTGTTTCCTGAGGTAGGCTTGCATTACTATAAATGTCCCTCACAGAACAAATTTTGGAATGTTTCCATTTTTATTTTTCTCAACATATTTTGATTTCTTCATTGAGTCATTTGTTGTAATGTAGTATGTGTTGCACCTCCCCATGTTTTTGTTTTTTCCAGTTTTTTTTCTTGAATCGTATATCTAGTTTCATAGTGTTGTGGTTGGGAAAGTTGCTTGATATGATTTTCATCTTCTTAGCCTGATGGAGACCTGTTTTGTAGCCTAACATGTGATCTATCCTGGAAAATGTTACACATGCCCTTAAAAAGAATGTGTATTCTGCTGCTTTTTGGATGGAATGCTTTCTATATATCTGTAAACCTATCTAATGTGTTGTTTAAAACCAATATTTTCTCATTTATTTTCTGTCTGGATGATCTATCCATTGATATAAGTGGGGTGTTAAAGTCCTCAACTATTACTTTATCAATTTCTTCCTTTATGTCTAGTTTTATTGCTTTTTGTATATAGGTACTCCTATGTTGGGCATGTGTACATTTACAAATGTTATATTCTCTTGGCGGATTTATCCTTTTATCATTATGTAATGACCTACTTTGTTCCTTCTTATAAAAGTTGTTTTAAAGTCTATTTGTCTGATATAAATATGGCTCTCCTAGATTTTTTTTCCATCTTATTGCTTCCATTTCATGAAAAAGTTTTTTGCATCCCTCCACTTTGAGTCTCTGTGTCTTTAGATCTGAAGTGACTCTCTTACAACAGCATTTATGTTGGTCTCTTTTATCTATGAGCTACCCTAGGTCTTTTGAGTGGAGCATTTAGTCCACTTATATTTAAAGTAATAATTGATAGATACATACTTTGTTCTGTTGATTTTTTTTCTGGTTCTTTTTCATTTCTTCTCTTTTTCCTTTTTCTTTTGCTCTCTTTGCATGTGACTAGGTAATCTTGTTTAGTATTAGACTTTCTTTTTCCTTTATTTTTTGGGTATCTGTTACAGGTTTTGGGTTTGTGGTTACCATAAGGATCATATATAACATTGTATGTGTGTAACAGCCTATTTTAAGTTGTTTGTTGCTTAAGTTCAAACACATCCTAAAAGCACTACCTATTTACTTCCCTCCCCCAATTCTCAGGTTTTTGATGTTCTATTTTACATTCTATCATTTCGTATATCCTTAACTAATTATTTTAGGTCTATGAAATTTTGTTACTTTTGTCTTTTAACCCTATTACTAGCTATGTAGGTGGTTTATCCAGTATCTTCACCATATGTTGACCTTTACCAGTAAGATTTATTTCTTTGTTAATTTTGTATTTCTGGTTAAGGCCTTTTCTTTGTGAAGAAGTTTCCTTAACATTTCTTGTAATGCAGGTTTGGTGGTGATGAACACCTTCTATGTTTGCTTGTCTGGGAAACCCCTTATCTCTTCAATTCTGAGTGACAACCTTGAAAAGTAGAGCATTTGTTGTTGCATTTTTTTTTTTTTTTTTTTTTTTTTTACAGCATTGTGAATATATCATGCTATTCTCCTCTGGCTTGTAAAGTTTCTTCTGAGAAATCAGTTGATAGCCTCATCAAAGTTTTTCTGTATGTAACTGGTTTATCTTTTGATGTTTTAAGATTTCTTTTAATCTTTAACTATTGACACATTGATTATAATGAGTCTTGTGTGGGTTCCATTATATTTGGGAGTGTCTGATTCCTGGAATTAAATATATGTTTCCTTCACCAGGTTAAGAAAGTTTTCAGCCATTATTTCTTCAAATAATGGTTTCTGTCCATTCCTTTCTCTCCTCCTTTACTTGGACCTGTACAATGTGAATGTTGTGCTTAATACGGTCCTAAGTGTCCCTCACACGGCTCTCATTTCTATTGATTCTTTTTGCTATTACTGTCCTGATTTGGTAATTCCACTATCCTGTGTTTTAGGTCACTGATCTATTCTCCTACATCATCTAGTCTGATGTTAATTCCATCTGGTATATTTTTTGTTTCACTTACTACATTTATTCTTCAACTCTGATTGTTTTTTTTTTAAATCTTTTCTACATCTTTGAAGGTTCTCACTGTGTTCATCTATTCTCCTGAGTTCAGTGAACATCTTTATGACCTTTTTTGAAATTTTCATCTGGTGGGTTATTTCCATTTCATTTTACTCTTTTTCTGAGGTTTTATCTTGTATTCATTTGGAATATATTCCACTGTGTCCTCATTTTTTTTTAATTCCCTGGGTTTTTTTCTGTGTATTGGGTATATTATCTACATTTCTTAGTCTTGAAGAGGTAGCTTTATGCAGAAGATATCCTGGGGGGCGCAAAGACACAAACCTCACTGGCCAACCAAGCCAGATGCCTCAGGGGTAGCCTCTGTGTGGGCTGTGTGCACCTCCTGTTCTGGGCTCCATTTAGTGTGTGGGGTTGTCCCTCACTGTGACTACCTATGGGAATGGACTGAAACTGCCATGGGTGTGCTGGTAAGTGTGACTGGTCCCAACTCGTTTTCTAGGGGAGGTCCAGCTAGAACTCCTATAGAGTGAAGTTCTACAGTGTTGACACTGGCATGGCTGACCATGAGGCCTGTATGTGACTGTTGTGGGCACTTTAGAGTGTGAAGCTCCCTCCGTGGTTTAGGATGAGGGCTTCTTGAGGCAATACTGGTACTGGCCAAGGTCAGCACCTGGATGTGGCAAAATGGAGGGCCACTTGGGAGGGACACTGGCTGGGTTGACAGTTTTGGTGGGATGACTTCTCAGAGACATACCAGGGTAAGGGTGAGCAGTACTAGCACAGTAGATGGAGAGTGTCAGAAATATCTTCCACCAGGATTGGTTGGCTTGATAGAATGAAAGTGATAAAAAGAACGTATCCACCAGCATTTCTATCCCTGCAGAACTTTCCAAGAGATCCCTGACCCTCAGGCACATAGCCTAAAATTAGTCAATGGATCTTGTTCACTTGTAATCCAGGGATTTTTCAAACTGTGGTCTCTGTGCTGGGCCTTGAAGGGAGTGAGACTATGTATATGCCCTTTAAGAGCAGAGTGTTGGTTTCCTAATGCCCCCTCTGGCTTCAGAGGACATAAGTTCTGCTGGTTTTCAAAGTCAGATATGGGGGCTTTTCTATCTGGTGCAAGTTTTCTGGGCTGGGGAGCCCAGAATGGAGCTTAACTCTTTGTTCCTCAGGGAGGGCCTCTCTGGTGATATCCCTCCTGCTTCAGGGGTTTGGATCCTGACTAGACTGTGGATCTGCTCTTCCTACTCATCTTGGTTTGGCTTTTTCTTTAAATCTTTTGTTGTAGTAAAATCTGTTCAGCTAGTTTTCAGTTAGTTTTCAGAAGTAGTTTTTCATATGTATTTACAGATTTGTTTTGTCTTTGGAAGGAAGTGAGCTCAAGATCGTCCTACTCTGCAATCTTAATCACCTCCCCCCCAAGAAGAATGTGTATTGTGCTGTTTATGGAAAGAATGTTCTGGATATGTCTGTTAAGTCCATTTGTTCTAAAGTGTGGTTCATTTCCAGTATGTCCTTGATCATTTTCTGTCTGGATGATCTATCCATTGTTAATAGTGGGGCATTGAAATATTCTCTTACTATACTGTCTCTTTCTCCATTATGTCTGTTAGTATTTGCTTAATATATTTTTGGTGCTTGAGTCTTAGGAGCATACATACTTACGACTGTTTTTTCTTATTGAGGTATTGACCTCTGTTTTATAATACAATTTTTTTCTCTCATTACCATTTTTGGCGTGAAATCGATTTTAAGTTAAGCTGGCCCACTTTATTTTGGTTTTTATGTGCCTGGAATATCTTCCATCCCTTCATTTTGAACTTATGTGTGTCTTCAGAGCCAAAATGAGTCTTTCTATATTTTTTTAAGTTTATTTATTTTGAGAGAGAGAGAGAGAGAGAGAGAGAGCAAGCAAGCACATAATGAGTTAGGGGTGGGACAGGGAGAGAGGAAAAGACAGAATCCCAAGCAGGCTCCAAACTGTCAGCACAGAACCCAACATGGGACTCACACTCACAAAGTATGAGATCTATGACCTGAGCTGAACTTAAGAGCTGGACACTTAATCAACTGAGTCACCCAGGTGCTGCCAAAATAAATCTCTTTTATGTACCATATAAATGGATGTTGTTTTTTACCCATCCAGCCACTGTGTGCTTTTTGATTACTGAGTTCAAATCAGTTGGGCTTACAGAGATTATTGATGTAAGGACTTGCTACTGCCATTTTATCTTGTGCCTTCTGGTTATTTTCTATCTCTGTTGTTTCTCTTACCTTCTGGCTCAATACCCCTGCCCCCCCCTTTCATGTTTTAGATCTCTGCTATAGATTTTTGCTTTGTGGTTACCTTGAGGTTTACATACAACATCTCTTAAATAAAACAGTTATTTTTTTCTGGTGATAGCATTTTATCTTCCTTTGCCTATAATGGTTCCTTCCACTTTTTCCTCTTCTTTTGTTTGTTTTTTTTTTTTGCTGTCAAATTTATTTATTTTATGTTATGAATTGTAGTTATAATTTTAATGCTTTTCTTCTCTTAAGTGCTTGATTATAGCATAATGGTTAAATGATCTGTTCTAAAACAGTTACAGTTTTCTAATTCTGGCTAGTGTTCACATTAAACAGAGTTTTTCGAATTTTTTTATTAACTTAAAGAGCTGCCCTCAAGGTTTCTTTTAACAGATTTAGAGATCATAAACTTCCTCAGATTTGTTTGTCTGGGAAAGCCCTTATTTCTCCTTTATTTCTGAAGGATAACTTCACTACGTAGAGTATTTTTGGCTAGCAATTTCTCTTTCAACACTTGGTTATGTCATTCCAACTCTATTCTGGCCTGTGGAATTTGTCCTGAGAAATCTGCTGATACCCTAATAGGGTTTCTTTTGTAGGATACTGTCTATTTTTCTTGTTTTTACAATTCTTTATCATAGATTTTGACAGTTTCATCATAATGTATTGGAGAAAGTCTTTTTGTTCTGAGGTGATAAGTGTTATATTAGCTTCTTATGTCTATTTTCTCCCCTAAGTCTGTGAAATTTGTTGTTACTATTGCTTTAAGAAAACTCTCTGTCCATTTCTCCCACCCTTCTCCATCTGGTATAAGATTATTCTGGTTTTTCTAATGGAGTTTGATAACTCTCAGAGGGTTTCTTGACTTCAGAAAAAAAAAACCAAACAACTTAGTTATCTTCTCTCCTCTAACCTGACTAATGTCTTGTTCCTATCTTACGATTTCTTCTTCTCTCTTCCCCTTAATCTGCTATATTTCCAGTGCTGTCTATTTATTTATTTTGAGAGAGAGAGAGAGAATGAAGGAGCAGGGGAGGGACAGAGAGAGAAAGAGAGAGAGAGAAAAAGAATCCCAAGCAGGGTCTATGCTGTCAGGACAGAGCCACATGTGAGGCTTGATCCCATGAACTTCAAGGTTATGACCTGAGATGAAATCAAGAGTCGGATGCTCAACCAACTGAACCAACCAAGTACCCTCCAGTAATTTCTAAAGTATTCTTAATCTCACTCTTTGATTTCTTTAGCTTTAGAATTTCGGTTAGTTTCTCTTTTAGAATTTAAAAATCTAGTAAATAATTTCTTCTGTTAATTAATTTTATTCCTGAATTCATTTGATAGTCTTCTTGGGTTTTCTTGCAGCTTGTTGAATTTCTTCATAACAGGTATTTTGAAGTCTTTATCAGATAGATTACACAATTCCATATATTTTAGTTCAATTGCTGGAGAATTGTCAGTTTCTTTTTGCAGTACCATATTCCTATAATTTTTGAGAGTGCTTGATGAAATGTGTCTCTACTGCCACGCTGGAAGTAGATAATGCTTTTACATCATTTAACATGATTTAACAGTTGAACAATTTGGCAGTTAGAAGTTCTTCTTTTGTTTTCCACAAGGTGGCGATATAACCCAAGGTTTTGGTTTCTCTTACTTGAGCCAACTCCTTGTTAAAGTTGAGAACAAGCTTGTTTTAATTTAAAAAAAAAAGGGGGGGGTGTTAAAAAAAATTGGAAACAGAGCTGGAAGAGGTGTGGGACTTTTGATGTGCCTATGGCCCAGTAGGGGGATCCTTGAATGGAATAGTTCCATCCGTTTGACCTTGGACCTCTTGCTAAAACCCTGGGACAAGTTATAAAAAACATGTTCTCCCTGTTCTTCTTGTCTGTCTTGTTATCATTCTTTTCCCTCCCCAAATCATGACGGTCTTTCCTCAGACACGTGGGTGTTGCTGAAGAGCACAGGACCCTCCAGCTGCAGGCTGTGTCACCTTTCAGAATTTCACCTACCACTTTGATTTTATCCTCTGCTAAAAGGATTACTAGTGTCACTGCCACTGGTGCCACAATCACCTAAGATCAGAAGTATTTGTTTTGCTCTTACTTAATGTAATGTTCTCAAAGTCCATCCATGTTGCAAATGGCAATGGCATGCTTTGCTTTTTATTAATGGCTAAATAATTTTTCATCATAAACACACACACACCCCTACTACACACAAACCCACACACCCACTATATATATATATATATATATAGTTTGTTTTTTATCCATTGGTGAACACAGGATTTTTTAATGTTGCAGTGAACATGGATGTGCATATATCTTTTCAAATTAGTAGGGTTTTTAAAGATTTTTTAAGTTTATTTATTTTGAGAGAGAGAGAGGAGAAGGGGAGAGAGGGGGGGAACAGGCAGCGTAGGGGCAGAGAAAAGGAGAGACAGAATCCCAAGCAGGCTCTGTGCCACCAGTGCAGAGCCTAATGCTGGCCTTGAAGGCATGAACTGTGAGATCATGATCTGAGCTGAGATCAACAGTCGGATGGTTAACCAATTGCGCCACCCAAGCACCCCCCAAATTAGTGTTTTTGGTTTTTTTGGGGTAAATACCCAGAAATGGAGTTGCTGAATCATATGGTAGTTCTAATTTGGGGGGAAACTCCACATTGTTTTCCACAGTGCCTGCACCAATTTACATTCCCACCAACAGTGCTCAAGGGTTCCCTTTTCTCCATATCCTCACCAACACCTATTATTTCTTGTCCTTTTGATAATAGTCATTCTCACAGGTATAAGGTAATATCTCATACCTTGTAGTTTTAATTTACATTTTCCTGATCATTAGTAATGCTGAACATCTTTTTTCATATACCTTTTGGTCATCTGTGTATCTTCTTTGGGAAAAAATTCTATTCAGATCCTCTGCCCATTTTTTAATCCAAATTTTTTCAGTGAAGGGTACTGAGTTGTAAGAGTGTTTTTAAGTATTTTGCATATTAGTGTCTTCTCAAATATAAGATTTACACATAATTTCTCCCATGCAGTAGGTTGCCTTTCCATTTTGTTGATTTCTTTTGGTCTGTAGAAGCTTTTTATTTGAATGTAGCCCTGTGTTTGTTTTTGCTTTAGTTGATTTTGGAATCATACTTAAAAAGTCATCACTAGGACCAAATCAATGTCAAGGAATGCATTGCCTATGTTTCTTTTCTAAAAAAAGTGTTTATTTATTTTGAGAGAAGGGGGTGGTGAGCACAGAGAGAGGCAGGGAGAGGGCGGGAAGGAAAGAGGGAGGAGAGAGAGGAGAGAGAAAATCCCAAGTAGACTCTTTGCTGTCAGCACACACCCCAACAAGGGTCTTGAAACCATGAGCAGTGAGATCATGACCTGAGCTGAAATCAAGAGCCAGATGCTTAACCCACTGAGCCACCCAGGTGCCCCGCCTATGTTTCTTCCAAGAGTTTTATGGGTTCAGGTCTTATACTCATATGTTTAATCAATTTAGAATTTCTTTTTGTGTATGGTGTAAGAAAGTGGTTCAGTTCTATGTTTTAGCATGTGGTTATTCTATTTTCCAACCATTTATTGGGGAGACAGTCTTGTTAACATTGCATATTCTTGGTTCTTTTGTCATAAATGGAAGATTTGTGCACAGGTTTATTTCAGGACTCTAAAGTGTCTTCTAATGATCTATGTGTTTGTTTTTTATGTCAATACTATTTTGATTACTATAATTTTATAATATAGTTTGAAATTAGGAAGTGTGTGATGCCTTCAGTTGTGATCTTTTTATGATTGCTTTGACTATTTGGGGTCTTTTGTGATTCCATGCAAATCATAGGTCTATTCTATTTCTGTGAAAAATGCCATTCAAATTGTGATAATAATTTGATCCACTAAATTGGGGATTATGCTTGGTTAATATGGGCATTTTAACAATATTATTCCAATTCATAAGCATGGAATATCTTCCCATTTATTTGTATCTTCTTCAGTTTATTTAATGAATGTTTTCTAGTTTTCAGAGTACAGGTCTTTGACCTCCTTAGTTAAATTTATTCCTAGGTATTCTTTTTGATGAAATAGTAAATGAGATGGTTTAACTAACCTCTTTTTGAGAGTTTGTTGTTAGTGGATAGAAACCCAACAGATGTTTGTATACTGGTATTTGTATCCTACAAACTTATTGCATTCATTTATAGGGTTTTTTGGAGAATCTTGAGGGTTTTCTATATATATAGTATTATGTCATGTGCAAATTGTGACGTTCTTCCTTTCCAATTTGGATGCCTTTTATTTTTCTTGCCTAAATTTCTGGCCAGGACCTCGAGTACTATGTTGGTTAACAGCGTTTAGAGTAGTCATCATTGTTTTTTTTTTTTCCTTATCTTTCAGCTTGTCACCATTGTATGCATTGTTAGCTATCAGTTTATCATGTATGGCTTTTACTATATTGTGTTACATTGACTCTATACCCACACTGTTGAGAATTTTTATCCTAAATGGATGTTGAATTTTGTCAAATGCTTTTTTCTGTGTGTATTGAATTTATCTTCTTTTACCCCTCTTTTTGTTAGTGTGGCACATCACATTGATTTGTGGGTGTTGAACCATCCTTCATCCCTGGAATAAATCCCACTTGATCTTGGTGTAAAAGTATTTTAATATATTGGTGAATTTTGCTTGCTAATACTTTGTTGAGAATTTCTGTATCTTATGTTTATCAAGATATTGGCCCATAATTTCTGTGTGTGTGTTTGCGTGTGTCTTGCCTGTGTCTGGTTTTGGTATCATTATTATGCTGGTCTTGTAATATCATTTGGAAGGGTTTTCTTTTTTTCTTTTCTTTTCTTTTTTTTTTTTTTTTGTAGAGCTTGAGAATAATTGGTATTATCCTTCAAATATTTGTGTAATTCTCTAGAGAACCTATCTGTTCTTGGACTTTGGTTTGTTGGGAGATTTTTGATTAGTGATTCAAACTCCTTGCTAGTAGTCAGTCTGTTCCTATTTTCTATTTCTTCATGAGTCATTATTGTTAATTATATAATCTGAGGAATTCATCCAATTCTTCTAGCTTGTCCAGTTTGGGGGTTTATAATTCTTCATATTAATCTCTAAAAATTCTTTGTATTTTTGTGGTATCAGTTATAATGTCTCTTCTTTAATTTCTGATTTTATTGTAGCCCTTTTTTCTTGATGGGTTTAACTAATGCTTGGCACTTCTATATTTTTGAAGAACTAGCTCTTAGTTTCATTTATCTTTTTTATTGTCTCTTAAGTCTCTGTTTCATTTCTTTGATCTCTGATCATTGTCATTTCCTTCCTTCTGCTAATTTTGGACCTCATTTGTCCCCCATTTTCTAGTTTCTTGAGGAGTAAAGTTGTTCATTTGAGATTTATTAATATTCTTTTTTTAAAATTTTTTGTTTTTATTTTTGAGAAAAAGAGTGTTAGTGGGGAGGGGCAGAGAGCGAGGGAGACCCAGCATCTGAAGCAGGCTCCAGGCTGTGAGCTGTCAGCAGAACCTGACTCAGGGCTCAAACTCACCAACTGTGAGATCATGACCTTAGCTGAAGTCGGACACTTAACCGACTGAGCCACCCAGGTACCCCAAGATTTATCAGTATTCTTAATGTAGTCATTTATGACTGTGAACTTTCTGCTACACCTTCTTTTGCTGCTACTCATTAAATTTTGGTATGTTGTATTTCCATTAGACTCACTGCATTTTTAAATTTCTCTTTTGGTATCTTTTTTGATTCATTGTTTGTTTACTAGCATGTTGTTTAATCTACATGTATTTGTGATTTGTCAGTTTTTGTTTGTAAATGATTTTTAGTTTCACAACATTGTGTTTGGAAAAGATCATTGGTATGATTTCTAACTTCCTAAATTTAGTAAGATTCATTTTGTGGCCTAATATGATTTATCCTAGAGAATGCTCCATTTGCACTTGAGAAGAATATATGAGCTTTTGCTTTTGGATAGAACTTGTTCTCTATATATCTTTTCAGTCCACCTAGTCTAATGTGTCATTTACAGCTCATGTTTCCTTATTGATTTTCTGACTGAGATGATCTATCCATTGGTGCAAGTTATGACCCCTACTTTTGTGTCATGGTCTATTTCTCCCTTTAGGTCTGTAAATATTTGCTTTATGTGTAGAGGTGTTTTTGTTGGGTAATATATATTTACAAATGTATTCTTTTGTTGGATTGACCCCCTTTATCATTATATAATGCCCTTCTTTTTCTTATATCACAGTCTTTGTTGTAAAGTTTATTTTGTCTGATGTAAGTACATCTAACCAGCTTTCTTTTTGTTTCTATGTTAATGGAATATCTTTTTCCTTTCCTTCACTTTCAGTCTGTGGGTCTCCTTATATTTGAGGTGAGTCTCTTGTAAGCAGCATATTGATGGGTCTTGGGTATTTTTAATGTTTATTTATTTATTTTGATACATAGAGTCCGTGTGAAAAAGGGAGTGACAGAGAATCTCAATCTTCACCAACAGTGCAGAGCCTGATATGGGGCTTGAACTCACGAATTGTGATAACATGATCTGAGTTGAAATCAAGAGTTGGTTGCTTAACCAACTGAGCAACCCAGGCGCTCCAAGGGTTTTTGTTTGTTTGTTTGTTTTTTACCCATTCAGCCACTGAATGTCATTAATTTTTTTATTGGAGTACAGTTGGTGAACAGTGTTACATTAGTCTCGGTGTACAACTTGATGATTAAATACCTCTGTACATAATGCTATGCTCTCACAAGTGTGGATACCATTTGTCACCATACAACAGTATTATAGGATCGTTGACTATATTCTCTATGCGGTACCTTTGATCCTGGTAACTTACTCATTGCATAACTGGATGACTGTGCCTCCCACTCACCCATTTTTCCTTCTTATCTTACACTCCTGGCAACCATTAATTCTCTGTATTTATATGTCTATTTCTGCCTTTTTTGTTTTCATTTTTTTTTTTAGATTCCAAACAGAAGTGAAATCATATGGTGTTTGTCTTTCTCTATTTCACTAAATTAACTTATAATAACATCTAGATCCATCCATGTTGTTGGAAATGTCAAGATCTTATTCTCTGTATGGTAAAATAATACTAATATTGTTATTATTTTTTTTAGATTTTCTTTGCCCATTTATGTATCTATGGACACAGGTTGCTTCCATATGTTGGCTATTGTAAATAAGGCTGCAATAAATATAGGGGTACATATATCTTTTGAAATTACTGTTTTCATTTTCTTTGGGTAAATACCCAGTAATAGAATTATTGCATTATATTGTATTTCTATTTTAAATTTCTTGAAGAATATCCACAATTGTTGCACCAATTAACATTCCCTCTGACAGTGTATGAGAGATCCTTGTTCTCTACATTCTCACCAATGCTTTGTTTGTTTGTTTTAATACTAGCTATTCTGACTTGTGTGAGATGATACGTCATTGTGGTTTTGATTTGTATCATATCCTGATGATGAGTGATATTGAGCAGCTCTTCATTTTTCTGTTGGCTATCAGTATGTCTTCTTGGGAAAAATGTCTATTCAGGTTTTCTGCCATTTTTAAAATAAGATTATTTGTATTTTTGGTGTTGAGTTGTAGTTCTTTATATACATTGATTATTAGGCCTTTACAGATATATCATTGGAAAGTATCTTCTGTCATTTAGTAGGTTGTCTTTTTGTTCTGTTGATGGTTTAGGTGAGTGTGAAAAAGCTTTTTATTTTGGTGTAGTCCCAATAATTCATTTTTTAATTTTGTTTGGCTTGCCTGAGGAAACATATACATAAATATGTTGATAAGGCTGATATTAGATTATTGCCTATGTTTTCTTGTACAAGTTAGGGTTAATCCACCAACCTTACAGCATTAGAATATTCTAAATGTTATTGCATGTTTATATTTACCAGTGAGTTTTATACTTTAATCTGTTCTCCTATTACTCATCAGCAATCTATTAGTGGTAGTCTCCTTTAGATTTTGCTTGTTTGGAAAACTCTCTCTTTCCTTCTGTTCTGAATGGTAACTGCTATGTAGAGTTGATAGTTGTTTCCTTTCAGCATTTTGAAAATATCCTACAACTTCCTTCTGGCCCTCAAAGTTTCTGCTGAAAATAAATCTGGTGATAGTTCTCTTGTACCTAACAAGTGACTTTTTCTCTTTCAGCTTTTAAGAGGCTCTTCTTTGTCTTTAACTTTGGACATTTTATGTGTTTTGCTGCGGTTCTCTTTTGGTTCATTTTGTTTGGCACTCTTGGGGATTCTGGATCTGGATGTCTATTTCCTTCCTAAGGTTATCGAAGTTTTTAGCCATTATTTCTGCAAATAAGCTTACTACCCTTTTTCTCTTCTCCTTCTGGGACCCCTATAATGCTAAATATGGTCTGCTTTATGATGTTCTGTAGGTCCCTTAAGCTATCTTTTTTTCTTTCTTTCTTTTTCATTGTTGTTATTGCTCTCATTGGATGAGTTTTATTACTGTGTTTGAGTTCACTGATCCTTTCTTCTACTTCATCTAGTCTACTGTTGAACATCTAGTGTATTTTTCAGTTCATTTAATGTATTCCTTAGCTCTCTGACATCTATTTGATACTTGATTATAGTGTCTGTCTTTTTTGTTGAAGTTCTCCATGTGTTCATCCATTCTTCTCCCAACCCAGTAAACATCCCTGTGAACAGGCACATAGATTTATTCATTTGGTTAAGGGCTTTTTCTGAGGTTTTGTTTTTTCTTTTGTAAGACACTCCTCTGTTTCTTCTCTTTGTTTGACTTTATGTTGGTTTTTATTTGTTTAATTTTTAAAATTTGTTTATTTTGAGAAAGAGAGAGTGTGTGCATGAGCATGGAAAGGGCAGAGAGAGAACCCCAAGAAAGCTTCACATCAGCAGCACAGAGCCCAACATGGGGTTCGAACTCACGAACTGTGAGATCATGACCTGAGCTAAAACCAAGAATCAGATGCTTAACTGACTGAGCCACCCAGGTTTTTATTCATTTGATAAAAAAGTGACTTCTTCCACGATTGAAAGAATGACCTCATATAGAAACTTTATCTTTAAACCCTGCCCTTTTAGTTGTCTCTGAAATATTTGTGATTTCCAAACAGCCAATTTTATTTTTAGTGGCTACCAGTATTTCCTGGTGTTAATGTTCTAAATGGGAATATCTCAGCATGTAGATTTGGGCTAATTGGAGCCAGACCGTCAGGCAGCAGGTTTTAGAGTATGCAAATATATACAGTTTTATGTGACTGCAATCATAGGTCTTACTAGACACTATCTAGAGGTGTCCCTTGAGTGGCAGTCACAAAAATGAGCATGCCAGAATAGCATACAATGTCCTTTCCAGGAGATACAAGTGGTCTGAAGTGAGACAGAGGGAGAGCACAAAGAGGGTCTCCAAAGACCTCATCCCTGCAGTGCAATTCAGTTGGCCCCTTTTTGTGTGTCAAAGGAGAAGGTGATTTCTGAGGCTGAAAGTCCAGGCATGGCAAATAAGTCTCTTTCATGAAAGACTGGGGTGTGTTTTATTCTGCTTTCTGCACAATGACTTGAGTGTTATACTGCCAAGAAACACCAGTTTATTCCTTAAGGTCCCGTGAGACCCAGGAATGCAACTCTCAGTGACCACCAGAGGTAGGCACTTAAGGGACATCTCCTGGGTGGCAACAACAAACACTGAGGCATAAGACATAAAACTTATCAAGAGACATAGAGTGGGGCTTTTGTATGTGTCTGATGAACCAGTTTTTGAGAGGTACTTGCCCTGTGAAACATGGTAGAGGGAGAATACAAATAAAATCTACTCCATGAGGTTTCTGGAGAAGATTACTGTGGGTGCTTAGATGTGTGTTTAATTATAATCCTGACCTTCAGGTCCCAGTTACCAAGATAAGCTATTAGGCCTCTTTTCACAGAAAGATGTGGTTTCTCCTTCTGTTGCCTTTTGCTGTGCTTTCAGTGTGGTGGCCCTTTAAGAACTGTGTCTCTGTGGGTTACAGTCCTGTGGGACCTTTAAGCATAAGCTCCCCTGGCCATAAGAGCCAGGTGATTAAGACGTATTATCTGTGTAGCTACCGCACAAATCAGGGTGCCAGAGGATGAAAACAGCTCTCTTTCAAGAGATTGCAGTGAGAGGGAGTGGTAGAGAGGAGAATACAAAGATGATGCCCACCAGCTTAAGTCCCCAGAGAAATCTCCAGCCTCTAGATGTGTTACATTAGATGTGTGTTCCTCAGCATGGTGCTTTAAGTAAATAAGCCTCTTTGCCATTAAGTCTGGGTTCCTCTCAGCTGAGTGCCTCTGTGATGAAGTATGAGCCCATATGCACTTTAATTGCAGTTTGTCAGTTTGCTATATACTTGCAAGTCTCATGGATATGAGTCCCTTTGGCTTTTAAATCTAGATGTTTTGCAGGCTCATCTTTGAGGTACAGGCCTTAAAAGTTGGGGTGCCTGATGTGGGGAGAAACCTTTTGATCCATAAGCAGAAGCTCTTGGTTTTGAGGTCCCTCCTGCTTGGGGTGGTCACCTTGCCCAGGGTGGGGTTTAACAGCAAAATCCTCCTCTCTGGCACACTTTGATGTGTGTGTGGTGTGTGTGCCTCCTTTTTTCCACTGTTTATGTGTTATTCAGCTGGTGTTTAGGGGCTTTTTTCAGAGGATGTTGTTCCACATATAACTGCAGATTTCATGTATCTGTGGGATAAAGTGAGTTCAGAATCTTGCCATGTCTCCATCTTGAATAAGACCCTGTACTGTTGTGTCTTAGATAATGACATTAATATCTATATAATAAGCTGAGTCAGAAACCTCAGGGGCACCTTTGATTTCTAATTCTCCCTCTGCTGGAATATTACAGGTTATCACTACCTCCCTTCTAAACTGAAATGTCCTGTGTCTCCCACTCTTCCTCAATAGGGAGCCATCCTTAGTTCAGGCATGTAACTATGGATAGTTAGGACATTTTTCTGGTGCTTTTCTGTTTCCACTATAATCACATGAGTGATCTTTCAAAAGTCAAATCTGATGAAACCAATTTCTCCCTTTAAGACTCTTTCACAACTGGAGAATGAAATCCAGACTTGGAAAGCATTTCAGACAAGTGTCAAGATCTCAGCCCTAGTCTTATTCTCCTTTTCTTCCACCCTGTGGTCACTTGTGTGAATGGCTTTGGAGTACGTATACACTATGCTTTGAGATACCTCCCTGGCTTCCATTTGCTGCTCTGTTAGAAACGATCTTCTTTCACTCTGCCCCTACCCAACTTCTAGATCTGTGTTTAGCTTAGGCCTCATCTCTTCTTGTAGGCCTTCTTAGAATATTCCAATCTCCTTGCCTCCAGTCTGGGTTAACTGCTCCTGTTGTATGCTTTCATATTGTAACCTCTATATTGGCATTTAGCAAATTTTTCTATAATTATTTCCTAAGATACCATTTTGAAACCTTAATCCAGATTCTCTCCCAATAACTGTCCTCCTTATATTGCTTATACTCTGAGTGGAAGAAAGATAACCAGTAAAATTGTTTTAAGAGATAGACAAAACATTAAAAAATAGAGAATATGATTTTTAGTTGAACTTATATGAGACTTAGAGTTCATCAAGAAGAAACTGGAATGTAAAGGACTCAGGACATAAATAGATCAGGAAGAAAAGCTAGAGAGCTAGACTACCTCTCCACCAGACTAAAGATTCTTTGGACTTGGTAGGTGAAGTAAGAGAGCCCAGGGGTGACAATTGCACAAGAAGCATACAAAGACTATGGCCTGCTGTGTGCCCTTTTCTTAAAAAGACATCCTTTTCAAGTGCAGTAGGAAGCCTAGCATCTTTTAAGGGTAACAGATGTATTTTTCTTGTCTACCTTGTTAATGCTGTTGAGGAAGCAATAGCCACACAGAAGCTTCACTTTTAAATTTAATTCAAATCCGGGAGTATTATTACTAAATAATAGTATTACTTTATTAATAATAATATTAAGTACTATTACTAAGGTAGTAAGATGAAAGTTGAGGGAATTTCTGCTACAACCCATTGAAACTAGTTTGGCCACAGTAACCTCAGAATGACCAGGAAGCATGTGTAATCTTGGAATCTTTCCCCTGGCAAGATTTTTACCACTGTATCTGAGGGGTACAGAACTATTCCCTAAAAAATGTATTTCATAAAATTTTAAGGGAGACATTTTTGGGTGAGATCTTTTAAAATAAATTTCTAATGTTCAGTTATTAGACACACATTTTAGGGAAAATTAAATTTATAAATGTTGGTAATTCATAGTGGGAAGTTTCCTTTGTTAAAATTATATGAGTTCATTGAGGGTCAGGACTTTTGTGTATGTATTTTCATGTAGAGTCATGAATTAATATAGAGAATAGAATTAAAATAGGAATAGAATAGACAATATAACTGGAAGCCCTTTATTATTTTTTTATTTCATGTGGATTCTTTGTATTCTGTTAGTTTTGTCTACTCAGGTAGGTGAGATTCCTGTTAACAAATTCAGTTTAGGAAGCTGTTTGGACCCATGTAAGTATTCCCGGGACCTCACTTGACTTACATTTAGCAAGAGTCTGGAAATGGTCCTGAGAACACATTGAGAAGAAAATATCTAGAAATAGAACTAGTAGCACAATTAGATCACTAAGAGATCTTGAAACTACTAGTAGATCAGCTGTGATGCAAAGAGATTGATGGCTGCATGCTTCAGCATGCCCTGAGGTCCAAGACCAAAGCAAGCCCGCACCGCATCTGAAGCATCACTACACCATGCACCACATATCAAACAAAACTTACAACACTCATACATTGTCCTTTTTGAATGCTCTTAAGCGGTGCTAGTGGGATACCAATATGATCATTGGACCCTGGAGTGCAGATGCAAGGATAAACGGTGTTTGACATTGTAGAGGTGACTTTTTAGTATGTTGGCAGCCATTCTTGATTCTCTAACCAAGAGCTTTGGGACCCTGGAATGCATTCAGTCTGGTATAATACAGTATTTACCCTCAAAGATTACAGTTAGAATTAATTCCTCTGGCTAAGTCCAAATCCACAATTGAGAAAACCATAGCCTGAAATAAAAGTATGTTCACACTCTTTCTCTAGTTCAAGCTCACCAATGTGTCTAGGATTGTAGAAGAGAAAGGTAACAAGAAATGAAAACAGGCATCCTAAGACCAAAAATAATACAAACTGAAAGGAAACGAAAAAAAAAATTACCAGACTAAGGCTGAGAAATTCAGGAATATAGTCTCTTAGATATTTATTGTAATCTCCAAAAAATAAAACAAGATAAACCCAAAGAACAAAAACCACTTTCTATACAGAATTCACATACAAACTTAATACCTAATAGAGCACATACAGTTTTTACACAATTTCAATAAAGAGAATTAAAACTTCACAATGTGAATACTTTGTAGCTTTAAACCCAGACAAGAGCTCCTGTGGACACATAAGAGTCACGATATTTTCTGTGCAGCAGTTAGTTTTCAACTAAATGTCACAATCACTATATGAAAGCACTAAGCTGTTACTGAATATTTTCTGAAGAAGAGCTCCATAGAACAGTCACTGAGGAGCCAGAAAGTGCCCAGTTACAAAAGTCTTTGTGCATTTCCCAAAATGCTCAGTGGGAAACGTAGAACTACAGAAAAATCTCTGGGCACGCATCTGTCTTGTTGACATTGGATTATACAATGTTTTGTGGTTCGATGCATGGGCAAAATGTCTAAATCAACTGTTTTTATGTGACTTTAAAGCAGTTGATGTTTTGTGGCAGAGTCTGGGGCTGCTCAGCACAGAGGAATATGTCGATGCTGCAACTTGTCTTCCTCATGGGGACAAAAGCAAGAGGGCGCCAAACAGGGTAATCTGTTGGCTTTTACAAGGCCAGTTGGGTTCTCTGCAGAAAAGCAATGATATATAGCTGCCCCTTCTGCACATTTCCATTCATAGGGAACATAATGTGACCTTGCCCATGTATTGTCTGGAAAAATCTCATTATCTCATTCTTGCTGGGATCACATTCTTGAGTCTCGCTCTTCTTAGAGTTCTCTCTACTCCTCTATCCTGCCATAATTTAGCATTCACATAATATCCTGGTATTTTTTTCCCTGTTCTTCAGTCAGTATGTAGGGGTAGGAATCTTACATCTTCCCTGTTTAATTCCCACAGCGCTAAGCACATGGTATTCAATAATTGTGATGACTAACGAAACATTTACATATGCTCTTAAATTATTCTAGTGTTGGCTCCCTGCTTACGTTCATCTTTTTTTTTTTTTTTTCCAATTTGGCACAAAGTCATCCCTAATCTCCCTGCTTCATCCACATTTACTTGACTTCCTCAGTTGGTTTGAGAGCTGAGTATAAATTTCACGCTATCACATTTAAAAATAGGGCCACACATCACTGGTGGTAGCCCAAAGCCATTTAAGATTATTGGGACATCCTCACATGTCAATTTCAGGCAACTGCTGTAGAAAGAATGGAAGGTTTCATATGATGTACAGATGGCCAAGGTTATCTAAAACCAACTGTTTTTCATCACTTTTAGTGAACAAATCATAACTTTTCTTCCTACGGGTATCATCATTTATTTTGCTAACTAAATGAAAAGGCAAAGTACAATATTAAAATGAGTGTTTTGCCTTAAAAATTAAATTGGCATATAGAAACTTAAGGTAGTTGATCTACTTCAAACCTCATGTAAAAAAAATACAGTTTTTGTTAATCCAGAAACCAGGCCTATTTTTTTTTTAATTTTTGCATCTCACTGAAATTCTAGGCCTCTAATTGTAAGATTAACCAAGGGGGTTTGAGGATGAATATATGAATCTATGTTGAAATACCAAAGAAAATTAAGAATTCTGACTTTTGCTTCTCCTCTATCACCAGTGTGGACAATTGAGAATTGAAAGTGAGTAAAACATTAACTACAACCTAAAAAGACATCAATGTTTTAGAATTCCTGGGTTGACAGTGTTGAATTTGCAAACAAAATACAAAATCGAATAACAAAATATACATACAAATGCAAGAAAAATTCTTAGTACACAGAATATGTGATCAACATTTCTGAAAAGAATAAATATGACTTTACCTTATGTGCATATTTTTTCTTAGGTATCTAAATTAGCCTCTTATAAGAGGAAAACTCTGAATTTAAGAAGGGAATGCCTATATAAAATGAATGAACATCGATTCTGTTTTAAAAATAAAATCCACAATTCTAAAGCGCAAAATTGACATATATTTGCAGATACTAAGTGTTTGGTTTTATAGGAAAAAAAGTACTTTAAAATAGGCACAGAGGAGTTTCACATGACACCAATAAGGTACTTACTGTATAAATTGCACCACTAGACAAATACAGCTACGAGAAATAATTTGAATAAGTTACACAGCCATCAAAGCATCTCACACATTCATTATAATTCACTCTTGCACGCTAGTTTATATACACTGAGTAAGTCATTAAATATTGCACTTATTGGCCCATGAACCCTCAATTATGAGGTGTTGAAAAATAGAAAACAAATCTATTTTTATAACATATTTCATGCAACATTTAAGACATTTCAGTTCCACAAACACCATTAAATAGTTGTACATTTGGACAGTCCAACGGTATCACATCACGTCTGACGACAACAATATATTAACAGGAATTACAGGAAGTTTTCATTTAGCACACATCCTAGGGATGATGAAACAATGCATGGAAAACCATCCTACTGATAGAGCAAACAATCCCCAGATTTCACTTTGATGAGGAATATGGAACCACTAGACAGATGCAAGTCATGCTCACGTCCCTGAGAGGCCAGGGGCCTGTATGGGTCACGTACCATCTGTGTCTTTAAGAACAGCATTCATGAACCTAAGCAATCCCTAGCCACAAACATGAATATGGAAATATGGCCATTAAAAAAAAAGCCACAGCCAACTCTCAGTTGTCCACTAGGAAGGAAAGTAAGAATACAGGTGAAGGAAATACACAGGTAAACCCCCAACTTCATTTCAGCAAATACTTATTGATTGAAACTCCACCAACAGTAGTGCTGATGGGAGGGAAGTGGTGGAATTTGAATCTCACATCCTATTCTCGGTCCTGTCAGTCAGTGAGAGGATAGTGCTTTAAAAAATGAAAAAAAAAAAAAAAAAAAACACCAGGAAGTGGAAAAGAAAACCACAACTGGAAAGTTCAATTCCTTACCAGCTACATGCTCTGACAGAGGTTTGGAAATTATTTTTCTCTAGGATGCTGGCAAAACGTATTTTTCTCTATTCTTACTGGAAATTATGTGCACAAACACACAAATCAGCGCAAAGAATCTATTGTGTAGACCTTTTTAAACAACATGTGAGTTACAGTTGGAACACAGCAGAAGCTCCCTTTTCCCTAGCACTGAGAAAGCACCATATATGAAAATTTCCTTTCATATAAAAGGTATCTGTGTGTGTGTGTGTGTGTGTGTGTGTGTGTTGGAAGTGGCCTAAGTGTAAATATTTTAATCTACCAAAGGGAATTAGTTGATTGGAGTGTCCAACATTTCTGTAAAGGTTTTTAAGAAAAAAAAACATTTACTTATGAAATGCTAATAATACATACATATTATTTTAAATAAATATCCCAGACCTGTTTTTGCACCCTTAGGGGATACTGTATTTCTAGAATCTAGAGCCCTTTAAGTGCATCATAGGGAGAAAGAGGTTTTTTTTTTTTTTTTTCTGGTCATAAACTTCATCTTTGACCCAATTTGTCTTAATCCATTCCAGAATAGAAAACAGGTTTATGTTGCTTTGGTCAAAAATCACTTACAATACAAAGCAATCCAGAAAACTGACCCTACCAGTTCAGCTTGTTGGAAAGGCTTCTTCATTTTACTGGTGCACTACTCAAGCACAAGTAGTATACACAAACAGGCAAAGCAAAGCAGTGATGCAGAGGTTTTATCTTCCAGGGGGGTGAATAGAAAGGCCACATGGGTCAAGTTGCTCACATGCTACCCTGACATAGCACTCTGAGTATACACACAAAGGAACAAAGAGTTTGAGTTACCAGTCATGCAAACTCTCTCTCTAACTTAACGTTTCTTCAGACAGAAAGACCACTTCCTAAATATACCACACCAGAAATACCTGATTGAGAATTCTAATAGTATATGAAAACTATTCACAAACGCTTTTTGGTCTCAAAGGGTTTTAGTCATGACTTGAAGATAAGATTTAGGTCACAGTTTTTCACATGCAGCTACTACCTCAGCCTTAAGATGGCTTGGTAGAGTCTGGATCCATTTTAAACATAGTCTGACAAGTGCCACATGGTCAACCGAGGATGGCATAAGACATACTCATTGTGCAATAAGACACACAGTGGACCAAACCCGTCAGGATGAACCTCTGATAACAGACTACCACATTCCAAAACTACTGTTGCTTTATGGAAGTTCATTTAAGAGTGGAGTATTTCTACTTTAAAAAATATTTAATATGTGAAAGTCTATTTTCAGCATAGACTTGGTCAAAATTGGAGGTTTAAATTGGTCCCTGAAAAATGACCAGTGTGATCAACAAAAGGACTATAATGATTCTGGATCAGAGTTAAGTAGGTGAAAGATACATGCTCACCATGTGTTTGAGTGTCTTGTTGAAGTTAGGTTTTAGTTTTGTAGAATTTATCCTTCACATTTATCATAATGATGCTGCAGTTTTCTGCTACAACTGAAGGCATCCTAGTTCCCTTGAGAAATAATAATCTTAGCACTTATTTACCAGGCAGCAAAGGGATACTGACTTGAGGTAAACCTCAGCAGGAATTAGAAGAACCTACAGCAAAGTTCACCAAGGCAGTAGAAGCTGTGCTGGAGAGGGGAGTGCAGCAGCAAAGAAGGGATGGACTGTCCTAACTCAGTTGTTCTTAGGACCCCAAACATGGAATGCCACATTTAAACTGCCATCTTAGGACTTGAGAAATATCATGCACCTTCTTCATCCATCCATGTCCTCCGAAATGTAAATGCCCATCCACTTGGAGGACACCTATTTAGATGAAAAATTTCCAGTCCAGGTTTGCACTTGAACTAAGAATGGAATGTACCAACACCAAAGCTCTTGGAAGCATTTGCTCAACAATCAAGGTTTGTTTCTCAAAGTAATGGCAGGGGTGAGGGTGAGAAGATGGGCATCAGAGAGACAGATTCATACTTGAAACACTAATTGAATTGTATCAAATACAACAAGATGGATGTTTTAAACGTACACACTATGTACTTTTTAAGGTATCTTGATCTTGTAAATACAAATTTACGCCATCGTTAAAAACAATTTGTGGCTATTAAGCTTTTGTGAGGGATGGAGAGAATGTAAGAAGCTGAGTGTGTGTGTATTGTCAGCAAAAAGGTTAAACATTGCAATTAAGTAATATAGTTGAATCCTCCAGCATTACCTCTTATGACAAAAAATATTTAATTTTCAAACCAAAATCCGTTAGTAAAATTAGGAATAGAGAATATTCTCGCTTCCTAATGCTTCATAGCATTGAGCTCTGTTACAATCCCCTCTGGAAACTTGTCATTGAAACTCACACCTGGGTGGAAGCTTCAGGACAGAGAATGAATTAGGAAAGCCCCACCTCAACTGAGGTTTGGAAAACAAAGTATCCACAATTCCTTGGCAATGACACTTGGGCATCCCGCTTCCCTGACTGCCATAAATTAGTCAAATTTTGAACTGATTAGTTCAAATTAGTCATGTCTGACATTGTGAAGTAGGCTCCTGACTTGGTCTTTTGGTCTTAGGGCCAATTTCAGTCAGTTTCTCAGAGAAGGGGTTTACACAAAAGTAAAACTCAGCTCTTTACCTTCTACGTTTCTGACCCTGATTCTGCTCTCCCCTTTAAAATAATACATATAAGCAAGGTCCTTGTAAAAGCCATGTGGACTTCATACTTAGGTCCCGGACATCTGTATATGTATATGGGATGGGGCTGTGAGAGAGGCAAGTTTTCCTTGCCTTCTTGCTTGGTATTAGATTATACAACTGAACCTAACAGCTCTATCATTGAACATGGCCATGTTCTAGTCCAGGTTATAGAAATAGCACACTATCATGCAAATAGACTTCTGTAGCAAACAAATATGTTTTTATTGCCACTCCCCTTCTCTTCACTGTCATTTCTGGAATTCTTGAAGCTTGTTGGAGCATTAAAATCCAATAAGACATTCTTGTCTTTACTAAGCTGTGGCCTGCCATCTAGGGTGCCACGGTGGAAATTTATTACCAATTAGTGGATCTGAAGCTCAAGGTGAGAAATGACACTGATAGGCTTAAAACATCCCACAGGTATTCTGTAATTTTCACTTTCTTACTAATAATGTATATGACCTAGTTCTTTAGCTTGTAGACATTTATTATCCAATGGCAAATTTACCTATCAGTATCCTTGCTAAAAAGACTTTCACCCAATACTTTTACAGGAACTGTGCATGAAGAGAGGGGAAAAAAAACTTGAACATAGCCACCAAAAGACGGGGAAAGTGGCTCTACCTAATGAAACTGTCCTTCTACATCTGCCAATCTGTGCCTTCCTAACATCTAAATTGCAAACAATATTGGATGTGCTGAGGATGCCAATTTCCTTCTGGTGCCCAATGAAAAGAGCTGGTGAGATTTGTATCTTGTTATTCCTATAGGGAATGGGGATATGCATTAGAATTAGGAAGAACTGGATTGAAAAAGACTAGAGATAAACATGGTCTTTTCCTCAATCTTTGAACCATTGGGATATTGTTTAAATTACTTGTATTAGGTACAAGAATGTAGCTGAGGTGTGAACAGAAGGCACTGGTTTGGGAAGCAAGCCTCTATCCTGTGAGAAGAGGGGCTCTAACAAGCTTCAACTTGAGCTTGATTCTGAGCATTGGTGATGGTTTCAGAAAGTGGTGGTGATGTGTGTGTAATGGGGGGCAGTTATTAGGGAAATAGGGGTGAACTCAGTCCTTTGAGTGCTGCAGGTATTCCTACCTGTCTTGGTTAAAACAACTGTCACATCATGCCTTAACCAGATGCCTCTCAGGCTGTTGGTGCCCTCAACGATTCAGAATGTTGGGCACATACAGTGGCAACAGTAACCCTGGGTTAGAGACATTGATTATTTAAACAACTAAATTAAGAGGATTGTTTAAATCTAGTTCCTATTAAATAATTCTACTTCTCACACTGGAACTAGATTTAATGTCTTAGAAAATTGGCAAGAGTTTCAAACACAGTACTTTAAGTTCTTTATAGTCAATGGTCTCCTCAGTTATTAATAACACTGAAAAACAGACACATTTCCTGAACGGTAAACTAACCAGACCCATGACGGTCTCCTGAGATCTCCTCTTGTCCACACACAAACAATTCCTTGTTTATCATCCATACAAGTGAATTGCAAATTTGAACCCGTGGCACAAAAGTCAGTTGTAGTGAAATTACAGTCTGAGGTCCCAGCAGTAGCTTAATCTTGAGAAGAAATCTGAAACAAAAAGAGCCTACAAAGACAAGTAACAAATTACATGCAAATACCAGATGTTTATAGATGGATAGTCCTTACAAATTTGAGATCACATATTTGCCACATATTAACACAGGAAATCTCCCACAAATTGAATGCATGTATGAGCCACTGACATCAAAGATTTCCCTCAAATAATTATTAGGCAGTATAAATGAAGGTTAATTAACCATTTATAAATGCTGTTGGTTGGTGATCTGCCCCCCGCCCCGCAGAACTGCCTTTGTGGGGACATTAACAACCACAGTTGGGCTGTGGTGGAGGAGGGGTTTCCTTGAGTCTTGTGTTCTGCTTGGCGGCAGTGATGGCCGGATCTGTCTCCAAACTCTCTGACATTTTGTCACAGATGATATCCACAAGACGCTCAAATGTCTGCTTGACATTAATGTTATCCTTGGCACTTGTTTCAAAAAATTCAAACCCTGGAGGAAACAAAGAGAAACACAGCTTGGTCACTTTACACTTCTGCTGAAAACTAAATGGGACTTGATTATGGTTTTTGCTGCTTGATTGTGTGAGAGAGAAGAGGTGGGCCCAAGATGCAATTTGAACAAATGTTATCTTCTTGTATCAAATTCTTTTGTTCACGGCTGTGTTCCCATTTTTTTTTTTTTTTGTTGCTCCCAGCACGGCTGAATGAACACCAACAAATCTCTTTGCAGAAGTTAGTAAGGGCAACGTCGAGGATCTGCCACAACATGTCCTTCCAACTCCCGGCACCAGGTAGCTTCTCGAAAACTTCTCTAAGGTGGATGTTATTTGGCATATCTTTCTTGTCCCATTTCAGATTCTATCAAGGCTTTTAACTTATATGTTTTCCTTAACCTGCAATAGGGGCTACCAAACATCACCAGGGTCTGGTCTCTTTCTGTGTCTGCCCTGCTGGGGCCCCAGGAAACGAGGGAGGGTGGGCTTTTGGTAAATTTTCAGCATCTAACTGGACACAAGGTGGCACTAAGGAGTCACTGGATTTACCTTAAATGTGCTTCAACCTCCTTTCAGAAATTTTTGTGTCCTCTTAGCCCTTCACTGCTTTGTATACCATTGCATCTATCAATTGGTGCTGATTTTCCTAGGGCTTCTGTCATCTATCAGCAGCAGTGTTTTTACTGACCTCTGGGAAAGGACCTGATACATTCCCAAAGAGATGCCAAAATAGCCAGGAGGTACAAAAAAAGGTGGTGGCAGTTGGACACTTCTACCGATGTGTCACTGTACCTGGGCAGAAGCAGCCATAGTTGGCTGTTCTGTACACAATCTTAACACTCTATTGTTTGCCTTCACATTCCAGGGGCTCAGCTTGCCAGTTAGTTGCCATGACAACCTCCCCAGTCCATTCAGGGGACTTTGATTTAGGATGTATTGGGCTGGACACAAAAATGCTTTTCTAATCCATTCTGAATTTTACGCCCTATAAATCCTTCTGCTTACATCTGGCCCTATCTCAAAGGAGCCACATGGATTCAGAATGATTAAATCATTTGATTTCATCTCAGCTCCTGAGACCAAAGGAGGAAAAAAATAGACTAATATTTTACATCCATGTCTAAACACTTTAATAACCCAGAATACTTTTTAAAAGTAATATTGAAAGATAAAAAGCAATTCTCTGGAAAAACTTATAATTTAGTTATGATAATATGGAGTTAAATGACTATTTTTGAGCTTGAATTTCACTCATTATGTATTATAAAAATATGATGTGATTAATTGTAGGATTGGATTTAGAGGAGCATGAGGAAGAACAGTATGGATCCAAACAATGTGTTTATTGCCAAGATGTAGGACTATATGCATCCTATTGGGGATTTTCCCAGTGCTAAGTAAGGATGCTAAGATTCCACTGAACTTAGAGAAAAAAATCCCATAATTTGGCACAAAGGTTTTATGGACAGATTGAGTTCTCTCATGCTAATATTTAGTTTCCTTAAATAGTGGCATTTGGGAATACACTGGACTTGAAAGTCTCATAAAACATTACTCATAAAACAGTAATCTGTGTAAGCTTTTGTCAAATGTGATTCCTTTAATCTGGGCTTTGAGACACACCCTGATGCTGGTTTACAACTTGAGGTTAGTAAAATGAACCTAAATCCCAAGAGCCAGAATTCTCTCAGGGGCTTGACCAGGAAAATAACACCATATTACAACAGTCTTCTATAGAAGAGGGTGCCAGGGTATGGTAAGTGGTAGATGCATTATCAGTCAGAAGATGGGAAATCTAGCCTCACCATCAAGTCATGTTTTTGTCAGGTTACTTTTGACATTTGCCTTACTTAGTTACAGAGCTCGAAGGCTCAGAGCCACAAGGCTCGAAGGAGAAAATATATATAAAGTGCCAAGTGAACCCAACCCTGCTATGATAATAGTATTAATTAAACAAATATTTGAATGTTATCATATAACCGGTCCTATTCATAGAACTTGATATATTGTACCTCCTTTCTTCTGTGAAAGTAGGTGCTAGTATTGAAATAATTTCCTGGTAAGGAAACAAGCACAAATGTATCTAGTTCTTTGCCGAAACATTTATTTGCCCAGTTTATAATGGTAAAACTGGCTTTGAACTAGTAACCTGGACACTCTCTTGCAACTTTTTGGTTTCAGCTGAATTGTGAATTCTATGCTAATCAATAACCATACTCTAAATCTAGTTAATTTTCTAATTCTTTCAATAGTGAAAGCTTATAGTGTAGACTGTGAAACAACTATCATAATGATTGGTACTCTGATACATTGTGCTACATAAGACTGATGGAGGTGGCCATCAGAAATAATCTGAGGCATACCTCAGAGATCTTGTTGGTTCAATTCCAGACCACCTCACTAAAGTGAACATTGCAATAGAGCAAGCCAGATGAATTTTTTGGTTTCCCAGTGTATATGAGTTTATGTGTCAAAAATGTACATAATTCAAAAATACTTTAAAATTTCTAACCATCTGAGCTTTCAGTGAGTATTAATCTTTGTGCTGGTGGAAGGTCTTGCTTCGATGTTGATGGATGCTGATGGTGTGGGTGGCTGGCAAGACAACAATGAAGTTTGCAGCAAAGATGGATTCTTGCTTTCACCAACAGCAGTGCATTGCTGTTGGATAACATTTTATGCAGAGAACTTACTTCAAAATTAGAATCCATTGTCTCAATGTTGTCATTTTCCATGCCCAGATCTATAAGGGGAATCACTATCTATGGAAGGTATAACCTTATAATATAGAAGGCTTGAAAGTAACGTTGATTCTTTGATGTTGTGTAAGCAGGCATGAAAACATAACATAGAATAGTCCCACTAGTTTGCTTTTGAAGTCAGATTTTTAAATTTTTTTTAATCCTTATTTACTTTTGGAGAGAGAGAAACAGAGCATGAGCAAGGGAAGGGCAGAGAGAGAGACTGAGACACAGAATCCGAAGCAGACTCCGAGCTGTCAACACAGAGCCCAACATGGGGCTTGAATTCATGAACCGCAAGATCATGACCTGAGCCGAAGTCAGACACCTAACTGACTGAGCCACCCAGGTGCCCCTGAAATCAGATTTTTAAACTAAAAAGCTTCTGCATAGTGAAGGAAACCATCAACACAATTAAGAAAATATGTGCAAATCATAAATGTGACAAAGGATTATCTAAAATGTATAAAAAACTCCTACAACTGAGTAGCCAAAAAAAAAAAAAATCTGATTAAAAAGTGGGCAAGAGGATCATAATAGACCTGTTTCTAAAGAAGACCTATACATGGCAAACAGGTAAATGAAAAGGGAACATGTGTTGGGCCTTATTAGTCATTAGAAAAATGCAAAACAAAGCAACAGTAAGATAGTCATTTTGAAAGGTGAGAAGTGATAATCTTAAAAAGAAGTTCTGGTAAATAAGTCCAGAAAAGAGAATGCTTATGCACCACTGGTGTGAACGGGTGCAGCCACTCTGGAAAACAGAGGTTCCTCAAAAAATTAAAAATAGAATTGCTGGGTCATATGGTAATTCTAAGTGTCAACTGATAAATGGAAAAAGAAAATGGGGTCTATATATATACACAGTGGAATATTATTTAACATTCAAAATGAAATCTTGCCATTTGTGTCAACAAGGATAGACCTTGTGGGCATTATAGTAAGTGAATTAAATCTGATGGAGAAAGAAATACCATATGATCTCACTTACATGTAGAATCTAAAACAACAACAGAAAAACAAACTGTCAGACACAAAGAACAGATGAGTGGTTGCCAGACATGGGGAGGATTAGAGGTGCATGAAACATCCCATTAAAGTCAAGCATTCACTATCTTTAAACACCACTGATGGGAATGTATAATGATCCAGGTTTTTGGAAATACTCTGGAAGTCTTAACTTGTTAAACATAGTTACAGTATGACCCAGCAATTCTACCACTAGGTATATACCTGGAAGAAATAAAAACAAGTTTATATAAAAAGTTGTATACAAATGTTTACAGCCACAACAAAAGAAACCAGCCCTAGTGTCTCATCCACTGATGGATCATCAAAGTATAGTATATCCATATAATGGGTTATCATTCAATCATAGAAAGTTTTTCTTGAAAACATTATGCTAAATAAGTATACATAAAGGACTACCATTGTAGGATTGCATTTATACAAAATGTTCAAAACTGGCAAATCTATAGAGACAGAAAATAGGTTAGTGGTGACCTAGGGCTGGCATGGCAAGTTGAGGAAAGAGAGAATGAATGCTAATGGCTGTGGGGTTTCTTTCTGGGGTGATGAAAATGTTTCAGTTTGATTACAGTAAAGTTGTACAACTCAGAATACACTAAGCCCCAGTGAATTGTATACTCTAAATGGGTCAATTTCATGAGGTAGGAATTACATTTCAATTATGCTGTTATACATATTTTTAAAATATGTGTTAAATCAGTGAAAATGTATGATGGCCATAAGAGATCTCTATCGAAATGATTTCCCATGCCCACCACTCTAGGTCCTAGAGAAATTTTCTTTTATAGGCAACAATGTATTAGTACATGTTAATGGCTATACCATGTTGTGAAATCATTTGTTTTCAAAAGATGTTCTGGGAAATTGAGTCTCTTTCTCCATCCCCAGGAAAATCCTAACCACTATTTGGGGCACTTGGACGGTCTCCAACTTCACTTTGAAAGAATAATCAGAATTGCTATCATTTTTATAGAGGGTAAGCAGTTCCTACAACCATACTGCAATAAATCATTTTCATCTCATTATTAAAAGTCTATGATTTGTGCTTAGTTTTGTATTCTCAAATTCCTAATAAGACTTTTGATTTCCAGATTCTAATGGCAGTTCTGTGGAACTAGATGAACCAGGGTGGAAAAAAAGGTCATTTTGCTGCCAGCTGGGTGACATTAGGGCCAAAACTCTGGATTTCTGAGCAGCACAATGAGCTGGCAAGTGAGCTCTTTTTTCAGGAGGAGCAATCAATAAGAATTTGAATATACTTGCCTCAAGAAGTGCTGGAGAAAGCCTTCCAAAGCTGAAGAGAACTGGAACTAAGCCAAAGATTCATATTGCTACAATAAGTACTCAAATATTCTAGTCTGAGTCCTCATCATTAGCCAGGCCTGACCAGATGGTAGCTTTCTCCTGCTTCATCTGGATTCTTATTATATATAACGGTTATTGTATGGCCTTCACAAATCATGGTGGATGTAGAAAAAGTTTGGTGCCTGCCTTTCCTACTCCTGACGGGAGTTTAACATTATCTGTAGGTGAGAGAAGCTCAGCTTTAGCAGTACAAAGGGTAGTGCTACAACTACAGTAGCGCATGCTAGGATTCATTCCTTTTGTGAAGAAAATCTTTATTAACTAACTCTACTGACATTCCCTCCTATAAAGCACCAAAGTTAGTCAATTAGGTCGACAAGCCTGTCCACCCCTCCCCTAGTGAAGTGCCTTGATCCAAGGCACTTCCAAGTTTCCTCTAGATATGGCTGTGTATTACATTTGGCTACCAAACTGCTAAAAATTACATTTTGACCCAACTTAAAATTCTTATTTCTAGAGTGTCATCACTAAGATGGCAACATAGGTTATTCTTAACTTTGCTGCTCCTTCACAAGAACTAACAATTATTCATAGACAAGACACCTTTTGAGAATCCTAAAAGAAAGGGAAGAGGATGAACAGAGACCAAAACACATAGCTAAAGAGAGAAAAACATGGTCACAGACATTAAACTTAAGGGGTGCCTGGGGGACTCGGTTAGGCGTCTGACTTCAGCTCAGGTCATGATCTCATGGCTTGTGAGTTTGAGCCCCGTGTTGGACTCTGTGTCTCCAACTCTCTCTGCCCCTCCCCAGCTCGTTCTCTCTCTCAAAAATAAACATTAAAAATAATTTAAACTTAAAATAGTAAGAGAGACAAGGAAGATGTATAAATATTCTATTACAAAAGGGTCACTCCAGGAAGGTGTAACCATTGTAAATATTTATGTACCCAACATCAGAGCATCTAAATACATATAGCAAAACAGAGCTAAATGGAGAAATAAATAACAATACGAGAATAGTTGGGGTCATTGATACTCTATTCTCAACAATTGATAGTTCTGCCAAACAGCAGATTAGAACACTACAGAATAAATAGATCTTAACAGAATATTATTCTTCACAAGCACACATGATATATTTTCTATTATAGACCATAGGTTAAGCCACAAAATGAGACCTAGCAAATTCGAGAAGACTGAAATCATATCAAATATCTTCTTTGACCATAATAGTATAAAGTAGAAACCAGTAACAAGAAGAATACTAGAAAAGTCATGAATACATGGAAATTAAACTGAACATAAAGGATCAAAGAAGAAGTTAAAGTGGAAGTAACAAGGCATCTTAAGACAACCAAAAATAAAAACACACCATACCAAAACTTAAGGGATGTACTAAAAGTAGTCATAAAGGGAAATTCATTGCAGTAAATGCACACATTGAGAAATAAGAAAACTTCCAAGTGAAACCAAGCCCAAGGTTAGCAATAAAGATTAGAACAGAAATAGAGAACAAGAAAACAATAGAAAAAGTTAACAAAATTAAAAACTTCCTCTTTTAAAAGAAGCAAAATTGACAACTCTTTAGACTAACCAAGGATAAAGCACCCAAATCAAAAACAGTGTAAAGTAATGAAGACATTACAGCTTCTACCACAAAAATACAAAGAATGTTAATAGGCTATTGTGAGCAACTATATGCCAACAAACTGGACAATGTAGAAGGAATTCTTTGGAACATGCAAACTACCAAGACTAAATCAGGAAGGACCTGCACACACCAACTACTAGAAAGGAAATGGGTTTTTCTTCATTTGAATCAGTAATCAAAAATATGCCAATACAGGATGGCTTCTCTGGTGAGTTTTACAAAACATTTGAAGAGTTAAGAGCAATCCTCCTCAAACTCTACCAAAAAGTTGAGCAAGAGGGAACACTCCCAAAGTTATTTTATGAGGCCAGCATTACCTTAATACAAAAGCACAAGAAGGACACAACAACAAAAGGAAACTACAGGCCAACATCCCTCTAGTATATACATGCAAAATTCTCAATAAAATAGCAAATGCATTCAGCTCAACATTAAAATAATCACTGACCATGATAAAATAGTATATACCCCTGAGATATGAGAATGGTTCAACAAAATTAATATATTAACACAATGAATGAAAAAAATAGGATCATCTCAAAAGATGCAGAAAAAACATTAGACAAAATTGAACACCCTTTCATGATAACACATTGATATGCTGAGGTACATTCCTTCCTGTATCTAAAGGCCACATAAGCCCACAGCTAACATCATACTCAAAGGTGAAAGACTGAAAGCCTTTATTTTGAGATCAGGAACAAGAAAACTGTTTCCACTCTCACCAATCTTATTCAACATAGTACCTCAAGTTCTAGACACAGCAATCAGACCAGAAGAAAATCCTGACTCCACCAAAACTGTTAGATTTAAATTCAGTAAACAATGAAAAATCAGTAGTGTTCTATATAGGAATAAATTATCTGAGAAATAAAATGATCTAATTTACAATAGCATCAGAAACAATAAAACACATAAGAAATTTAAGTAAGTGTAAGAGCTCTCTTCTAAGAAAATGATGAAACAAGTCAAAGAAAACACAAAGTAAAAGTATCCTATGTTCATTAATTTAAAAAACATTGCTAGAATGTCAATAATACCAAAAGCAATCTATAGATTCAGTACAGGATAGATTCAGTATAAGATTCCAGTGGCATTTTTTACAGAGGTGGAAAAATGATTCTAAAGTTTATATGTAATCACAAAAAATCCTGAATAAACAAAGTCACCCTGAGAATAAAGAACAAAGCAGAAAACAGCACAATGATTTCAAATTATACTATAAAGGTATTATCTTCAAAACAGTATGTTTCTCACATAAAAACAGTCACAGAGAACAGTGGAACAGAACTGAGAAGCTCTTTAAAACACAAATATAATCAATTAGTATTTGACAAGGGAGCCAATACTCCATGGAGAAAAGACTGAAAAATATACTATCTTATACTACTCACAAAAATTAATTTGAAATGGATGAATGACTTAATTATAAGACCTCAAACTGTAAACCTCTTAGAGAAAACATGGGGGAAAAGTTCTTGACATGGGTCTCAGCAATGATTTTTTGGATATGACACCTACAGCACAAGCAACCTAAGCAAGAACAAACAAAACATCAAACTAAAAAGTTTCTACACAGCTAACAGTGAACACAATGAAAATCCAATCTATTGAATGGGAAAAAAATATGTTTATAAATCGTATCTGATAGGGGGCTAATACACAAAATATACAAAGAACTCAAAGTTCAAAAGCGAAAAGACAATCTGATTAAAAGGTAGAGAACAACTCAAAAAGATATTTGTTTGAAGAAGATATATGAGTGGCCAACTGATACAAGAAATTATGCTAAACATCATCAATCACTATGGAAATGCAAATGAATTCCACAGTGAGGTATCCCCTCACACCTGTTAGAGTTGGTAGATCAGAAAGATAAGAATTAACAAATGCTGGTTAGAATGTGGATAAAAAGGAACCCTTGTACACTGTTATTGTTGGTGGGAATGCAAATGAGTGCAGCCATATGGAAAACAATATGGGGGTTCCCCCCAAAATTAAAAATAGAATTACTATATGATCCAGCAATTTCATTTCTAGATATTTATTTGAAGAAAACAAAAACACTAATTTGAAAATATGGATATACCTCCATGTTTACTGCAGCATTATTTACAATAGCCAACACATGGAACAACCTAATTATCCATCTGTGGATCATGGATAAAGAAGGGGTGGTGGTGGTGGTGGTGTGTGTGTGTGTGTGTGTGTAATATTATCCAACCATCAGCAATGAAGAAATCCTGCCATTTGAGGCAACATGGCTAGACCTTGAAGACATGATGCTATGGGAGGAGTTACAAAGACAGGAAAGTAGGGGGACCCTGGGCTTTCCTCTATCCTCAAACACAGTGGTATTGAGGTCAGATCATTTGAAACACCTAGGATATTGACTTGCAGAGTGGCAGAAGAATTTCCACAGTTGGAGTGAGATAGCATGGTACCTGTGAAGTGTGTGGAAGTGAATTAGAGAAGAGAAAATGGCGGTGCTGTGGAGGGGTAGGGATCCCCTGCCGTAGACAGACAAAAGGCAGAGAGAGAGGGGTTGAGAACAGTGGCATTTAGTTTCCAGGAGAGGAAAACCTCTCTGGACCATGGACTGGGGAACAAAAAGTACTGGGTGTCACAGGGTATTTTTTGCAAACAGTGTTTAGAGGTCAAGCTCTAATGTTTTCTAAGTACTTGACTTTCCTTGGAGTGGAGCTGTGGTGCTCCTGGGGTAGGGGGAGCTGGCTCCAGGGTACATAGTATGGTGTAGATATCTCTAGGTGTGTTGGGAGAGAACATTCCCCTTCCTGGAGTACTTTTGGAACAGGGTATATTGCCTCTCCAAGGACAAAAGACCATTTAATCACCAGCAAAATGCCTTTCATCACCAGGGAGACAGAGATGCACCCAAAGGGAATATAAAATTTGCTTCTTTTAGCGGTGCTACACCAAACATTCTTCACACCATGCAAGTGTGGGACTGGTTTTCTGGAACAAACGATTTCAGACACAGCATGGAGAGTCTCTACTCTGGAGTATGTGGGTAGATCCTTGCAGTGCTGGGTCCTTTAAGACTTTGGGTTTTGAATCCCAGTCACATGTCCAAAAAAAAAATGCAGGAGAGTTGTGGCACAGGGTGAGCTGACTGTCCATGCTATTGAGTGAGGGCTCCCTGAATAGCGGGGGTGTTAGATACCCAGTAGGGATGAGAGATTGAGGTGGTGCCATTCCCCCCACCCGTGCCAACATGGTGGGACTGCAGAGAGCAATACAGCAACCCCTAGCAGGGTAGAACCCATATATACCAAACCGCACGCCTCTGTGCCTGGCAATTGCTTATTTACTGGGGCAAGACAGACTCTGAGCCAACACAGCAGGCCTCTCCTCCAGAAGATCAGCATAGCCAGCACCTGGGATACATTAAGTATACTAAAAGTCGAGTGGTTTACAACAACACCTGCACCTGTTCTGGTAGGAATAGGCTTACTTTTTTTTCCTTTTGGAATCAGGCTCATAGTTTCTTGGGTTTTGCATTTCCTTTTTTTTTTTTTTTAATCAGACATTTCCCTCCTTTTTCCAGGCTTATTTCAACAAAAAAAATCAAAGCACACCTAGTTAAAGATCCAAATACTCTCCACTGCAAACAAGGATGAACTCTGCAAATGACTGACCAGTGGCAAAGAGCAGACAATATGCAAGAACAGAGTGAATACAGCCTACACCAGAAACATTCTGAGAAGTGCCAGTCCTTAGAGAATGTATGACCCCTTTTAAATATAGCATTACTCTCAGGTGCAGGAAACAACATTATTTTAAAACAAGCAAAAGACAGAAACTTAACCAAAAGGACAAGAGAAAGAATTCTCCCCAAAAGAAAGTTGAGAAAATCTAACAGCCATGGACTTGCTCAAAACAGATATAAGCACTATATCTGAACAAGAATTCAGAATAGCAGCCAAATGACCATTGGTTGGGCTTGAAAACAGCACAGAAGACGTGTGAAGAATCCTTGCTGCAGAGATCAAAGACCTAAAAACAAATCAGGAAAGTTGAATCAACCACAAGAAAAAAAAAGGAAAGCCCTCAAATACTTGGGGGTTAAAGAACATCCTAGTAAAGAATGAATGGGTTCACCAGGAAATTAAAGAAAATATTAAAAAATACATGGAAGCCAATGAAAATGAAAACACAACAGTCCAAAACATTTGCTATGCAGCAAAGGCAGTCCTAAGAGGAAAGTACATAGCACTTCAGACCTATCTCAAGAAGCAAGAAAGGTCCCAAATACGCAACTTAACCTTACACCTAAAGGAGCTAGAAAAGGGGCAGCAAATAAAACCTAAAGCTAACAGAAGAAGGGAAATAGTAAAGATCAGAGCAGAAATAAATAATATATAAACAACAAAAACCAGTAGAAGAGATCAATGAAACTAAATGCTGGTTCTTTTAAAGAACCAAAAAAAAAAAAAAAAAAATTGATCCACTCCCAGCAAGACTTATCAAAAAGAAAGGAGAGAAAACCCAAATAGATAAAATCACGAATGAAAGAGGACAGATCACAGTAATATCACAAAAATGCAAACACTTACAAAACTATGGGCAAACTGAAAGAAATAGACAAATTCTTCGGCACTCACACACTACTAAAACTGAAATGAGAAGAGAGAAAATTTGAACAGGCCCATAACCAGCAAAGAAATTAAATCAGTCATCAAAAAATCTAACAGAAGTCCTGGACCAGATGGCTTCCCCAGGGGAATTCTACCAGACATTTAAAGAAGAATTAGTATTTACTCTTCACAAACTGTTCCAAAAAATAAAAATGGAAGAAAAGCTTCTAAACTCACTCTATGAAGCCAGCATTACCTAATTCCAAAACCAGACAAAGACTCCACTAAAAAGGAGAATTACAGGCCAATATCTCTGATGAACCTGGAAATGGAAAATTCTCAACAAGGTACTAGTAAATCAAATTAAACAGTACATTAAAAGAATTAATCAAGTGGGATTTATTCCTGGGCTGCAGTACTGGTTCAGTATTCACAAATCAACGTGATAGACCACGTTACTAAAAAAAAAAAAAAAAAAAAGGATAAAAACCATATGATTCTCTCAATAGACACACAAAAACAGCATTGACAAAACAGAGCATCCTTTCTTGATAAAAACCCTCAACAAAGTAGGTATAGACGCAACATTCCTCAACATCATAAAGGCCATATATGAAAGGTCCACAGCTAATATCCTCAGTGGAGAAAGACTGAGAGCTTTACCCCTAAGGTCAGGAACACAACAAGGATGTCCACTCTCACCACTGTTGTTCAACATAGGACTAAAAGTCCCATCCTCAGCAATCAGACAACAAAGAGAAATAAAAGGCATCCAAATTGGCAAAGAGGAAGTCAAACTTTCATTTTTTGCAGACATGATACTCTACATGGAAAACCAAAATAGTCCATCAAAAAAACTGATAGAACTGATAAGTGAATTCAGCAAAGTTGCAGGATATAAAAGTAATATACAGAAAATGGTTGTGTTTCTATACACCAATAATGAAGCAGCAGAAATATCAAGGAATTGATCCTATTTACAATTGTACCAAAAACCATAAGATACCTAGAAATAAACCTAGGGGAGGTAAGAGATCTATAGGTGAACTACAGAAAGCTTATAAAGGAAACTGAAGAAGACACAAACAAATGGGTAAATATTCCATGCTCATGGATTGGAAGAATAAACATTGTTAAAATGTCTGTACTACCCAAAGAAATCTACATATTCACTATAATTCCTATCAAAAAAAAAAAAACACCAGCATTCTTCACACAGCTGGAGCAAACAATCCTAAAATTTGTATGGAAACAGAAAAGATGGTGAATAGCTAAAATAATGTTGAAAAAAGAAGACCAAAGCTGGAGGCATCACAATTCTGGACTTTAAGCTATATTACAAAGCTGTAATCATCAAGGGAGTACGGTACAAAAACATAGATCAATGGAACAGAACAGTGAACCCAGAAATGGATCCACAAATATATGGCCAACTAATCTTCGACAAACCAGGAAAGAGTACCCAATGGAAAAAATACAGCCTCTTTGGCAAATTTTGCTGGAAAAACAGGACAGCGACATGCAGCAGAATGAAACTGGACCACTTTCTTACACCATCTACAAAAAGAATTCAGAATGGATGTAAGACCTAAATATGAGATAGGAAACCATCAACATCTTATATGAAGGAGAAGACAGCAAACTTTTTGACCTCGGCCACAGCAACTTCTTACTAGACACGTCTCCAGTGACAAGGAAAATAAAAATGAACTATTGGGACCTTGTCAAGATAAAAAGCTTCTACACAGTGAAGGAAACAGTCAACAAAACTAAAAGGCAACTGATGAAATGGGAGAAGTATTTGCAAATGACATACCAGATAAAGGGTTAGTATCCAAAATCTATAAAGAACTTATCAGACTCAACACCCAAAAAACAAGTAATCCAGTGAAGAAATGGGCAAAAGACATGAATAGACACTTCTCCAAAGAAGACATCCAGATGGCCAAATGACACATGAAAAAATGCTCAACATCACTCATCATCAGGGAAATACAAATCAAAACCACAATGAGATACCACATCACTCCTGTTAGAATGGTTAAAAATGAACAACTCAGGAAACAACAGATGTTGGCAAGAATGCAAAGAAAGGGGAGCCCTTTTCACTGTTGGTAGGAATATAAACTGGTACAGCCACTCTGGAAAACAGCATGGAAGTTCCTCATAAAATTAAAAATAGAGCTACAGTATGACCCAGAAATGACCCAGAAATTGCACTACTGGGTATTTACCCAAAGGATACAAAATCCTAATTCGAAGGGACACATGCACCTTAATGTTTATAGCAGGGCTATCAACAATAGCCAAATTATGGAAGAGCCCACTGTTCATCAACAGATGAATGGATAAAGATGTGGTATACACACACACACACACACACACTGGAATACTACTCAGCAATCAAAAAGAATAAAATCTTGCCATTTATAACAATGTGGATGGCACTAGAGTGTATTATGCTAAGAGAAATATGTCAGGGAGAAAAAGACAATATATGATTTAACTCATATGTGGAGTTTAATAAACACAGCAGATGAACACAGAGGAAAGGAAGGAAAAATAAGATAAAAACAGAGACAGAAGCAAACCATAAGAGACTCTTAAATACAGAGAAAATGAGGGTTGCTGGAGGGGGAGGTGAGTGGGGGGAAGGGTTAAATGGGTGATGGGCATTAAGAACGGCACTTGTTGGGATGAGCCTTGGGTGTTACATACAAATGGTGAATCACTGGGTTCTACTCCTGAAACCAATACTATACTGTATGTTAAGTAACTTGTCTTTAAATAAATATATAATTCAATAAAAGACATAATGCTTAATGAAAAAAAAAATTCTGTATGATCTCATATGTACAATTTGAAACAAAAACTCACAGAAAAAGTGATCACCTTTGTGTTTACTAGAAGTGGTAGATGGGTAAGGGGGAATTGGATGGAAGTGATAGAAACATAAACTATTTATGAGACAGATAAGTACTAGGGATGACATATATAACCTGATGATGACAGTTAACAACAATCATGTTTCAGAGAGCAGTTTTACAGGAGTATACCTGAAGAGGTCTCATCACAGGATAAGTTTTTGCTTTTTTTACTTTTTATGTATGACATGGTGGATGTTCACTAAACTTTTTGTGGTAATCACTTCACCATATATATAACTCAAATGTTGTGCACTTTAAACTTAGTGCTCGGGGCACCTGGGTGGCTCAGTTGGTTTAAGTGTACAACTTCAGCTTGGGTCAAGATCTCATGGTTCATGGGTTGGGGCCCTGCATTGGGCTCTGTGCTGACGGCTCAGAGCCTGCAGCCTGCTTCAGATTCTGTGTCTCCCTCTCTGTCTGTCATTCACTGGCTCACTCTCTCTCTCTCTCAAAAATAAATAAATAAAAAAACATTTAAAAAACCCATTTAAAATAAACTTAGTGCTCAATGTCAATTATGTCTCAAAAAAAAAAAAAAAACCTGGAAAAACATTTCTAATTTCCAGTGGTTAAAAATTAGCCAAAAGAGTGGAGAACGGTAATGACATTCTTTTCCCTTTGATTTACAACTAACTGGATATCCATGACCATACAAGAGTGCCACCACACAGCACACCAGGAAGCCTCCATCTTGCCCGCCACAAAATCCATCCATCTGTATACCTGAAAGTGGGTGGACTGTATCTCAAAGGAGTCTATAGAGCCAGGGGAGGGCAGCACTCCCCTAGATACTTTTACGGTCAGAGGAGATAGAGGGTGAAGACACTGCGTGAGAATATGTCCACCTCTGCCTGCTCTAACTGAAGGGACCTACTGCTCTCTCCCAGGAGAGCATGCAGTGACTGATGGGGAAGGAAAGCAAAGTGAAGACAAAGAGAACTGAAATAAAGCATCTCCTAGTGTTTGCCCTAGGATTCTGGCAAAAGGACTGCCCATGGACCTCTAGGAACACCCATATAATCTGCCAGCACCCTTTTTGTTTTGTTTTGTTTCTCCACCAGCATCTTTATTTCATTTTTTTATGTGCACACTCCCAACCTTAACTGCCAGTCCATTCTGGTAAGAGAAACTAAAAACCTGTGCTATAGTGCCACCTTCTGGACAATGAAACAAAACAAAAATGATAATTTTTTTATGTAAAGTGCTGCTACTGCTGCATTCAAAGTAGTAAACACCTTTCTTATTTAGGTTGGCAGAAATGTGCGACCAAAAAAAATAACAATTCTCCAGCATCCCACACCAAAGGTATGGACTATTGAAGTATAACTAATAGTTCAAAAAAGCTGTTATGAAGTATTTCAACAACCCACAAGAGAACTCAGAAAGGTGGCATAGTGATCTCATAAGTGAGATTACAGAAGACACAGAGTACTTTTCCAAAGAAATTGAAAGTCTAAAAGCAACCCAAGAGAAATGCTGGAGCTGAAGAACTGGATAAATGAAGAAAGTATTACAAAGGGTTGCAAGCTGAATAGATCAGATGAAAGTGAGCTTAAGAATAGGAATTAGAAATGATTTAGGTGTTAGAGGAAAGAGACTTGAGATGTAAAAAATGAAGAAACCCCATGACAACTTTGAGACTCCATGAGAAAAACCAACTTAAGGGGTACCTGGGTGGCTTAGTCGGTTGAGCATCCGACTTCAGCTCAGGTCACAATCTCACGGCTAATGGGTTCGAGCCCCACATGGGGCTCTGTGCGGACAGCTGAGAGCCTGGAGCCTGCTTCAGATTCTGTGTCTCCCTCTGTCTCTGCCCCTCCCCTGCTCACACACTCTCTCTCTTAAAAATAAATAAACATTAAAAAGATTTTAAAAAGAAAAGCCAACTCAAGAATAACAGGTATACCAAAAGCAGAAAAGAGGTAGAAGGCGGCAAAGATCTTCCCAAACCTGGGAAGGAATTGCGTAAGAAGCCAAAAGAACACTTTAGTGTCTCAAGACAAAAATATCTTCTCCAAAACAGATTATATTAAAACTGTAAGTCAGTTATAAAGAATTTTAAAAAGCCAGGGAAACAAAGTAACCTGCAAAGGGACCCCCATTAGGCTAACAGCAAATTTCACAGCAGAAACTCTACAGGCCAGGAGACAGTGGAATGGCATATTCAAACTGCTAAAAGATAAAAAATTTTCAAGTAACAATATCTAGCAAAATTATCTCTCAGGTAAATGGGAAACAAAGGCTTCCACACACAAACAAAAGCTGAGGGAGGTCAACACCATTAGAACTGTCTTGTAAGAAATGTTGAAAGGAGCTCTTAAAGCTGAAACAAAAAGAAAAAACACATACAACTCTGGTTAAGGTGACAGATGGTCAGAATTAGAAAACTGTATTTTTTAGAAAGGTATATTACATAGGAATAGCATAAAGATTAAAGGAGCATTGATAATAACTATACCTACTACAAGTTGATAATAAAGTAAGCATTAAAATTGGTAATTTGTGACATCAAAACTATAAAAGGGGGGGATAAAAGGATTGAACCTTTACAGGTGAAAGAAGAAAAACTGCTATGGGCAGAAAAAGCGTTGTTATCCTGTGATATGTTACATGGGAACTTCATGATAACCACAAAACAAAAACCTAGAGCAGAGACACAAACATAATAAAAATAAGAGATTGAGCAAATCACCATGGGAAACCACCAAGGTTTACAGAAACAGAAGGGGAAAAAATGAAAAAAATAAGCACAAAGCGAAAGAGAAAATGTCAATAGTAAATCTTATACACATCAATAATGACCCTAAATGCAAATGGCTTTAACTCACCAATCAAAAGGCACAAGGTGGCGGGATGGAGAAAAAACAAGACCCAAAATATGCTGTAGGAACATGTTTCAGTCTAAAGAGACATAAAGGCTAAAAGGGAAAGGATGGAAATTGATATTTTAAGCAAAGAGAAGCCAAAAAAAAGAAAAAAAAAAAAAAGCAGGCACAGCCATACTGACAGCAGACAAAATAGACTTGATGCCAAAAAAACAAGAGACAAAGGAGGTCATTATATAACTACAAAAGGGTCAATACATTAAAAAGATGAAATAATCATAAATATGTATGCTCCCAACACCTGAGCACCAAAAATATATTAAGCAAATACTAACAGGTCTTAAGGGAGAAATAGACAGCAATACAATAGTACTAGGGGACTTTAATACCTGTCAGCAAGGGATAGATCACTCAGACAGAAAATCAACATGAAAACACTGGAATGAACCACACATGACAACAAATAGACTTAACACAGAACATTGCATCTAAAAAAAAAAAAAAAAAAGAATACACATTCTTAACTGCACATGGATTATTCTCCAGGATAGAGTATGTGATAGGCCACAACATAATTATTAGCAAATTTAAGACAACCAAAATCCTAACTACTGTCTTTTCTGATCACAATTAGTATGAAAAAAATCAGCAAGAGTAAAAGAATAGCCACATAAATGTGAAAACTAAACACCACACTGAAAAAAAAAAATGTCATGGGTCACAGAAGAAAACAAAAGGAAATAAAAAATTATGTTCAAACAAAAATGAAAATAACTTATCAAATCTTGTGAGATGCCACAAAACCAGTTCTGAGGGAAAAGTTTGTATCTATACACACCTATTAAGAAGTTAAAAATTTTAAATACACAACCTAGTTTTACACCTCAAGAACTAGAAAAATAAGTACAGATTGATGTCAAAATTAGCAGAAGGAAGGAAATAATAAAAATCACAGTGGAAATAAAGGAAACAGAGACCAGAAAAACAGTAAAAGGATCAATAAAACTAAGAACTGGCTTTTCAAAAAGATAAAACTGACAAAATTTTAGCTAGACTAAGAAAGAAGACTTGAACTCAGACATAAAAGGAGACATTACAACTAATATTCCAGAAATACAAAGAATTTTGAGAGACTACTACAAAAAATTATATGCCAACAAATTACCTAACCAAGAAATGAATGTATTTCTAAAAATACACAACCTACAATGATTGAATCAGGAAGAAACACGAAATCTGAACAAATAATGAGTAAAAAAATTAAATCAGTAAGCAAAAACTTTCCAACACAGACAACTCCAGGACCAAATGGCTTCACTCGAGAAATCTATCCAACATCTGAAGAAGAATTAACACCAGTCTTCCTCAACCTCTTTCAAAATCAATGTGGAGGTGTCACTGCCAAGCTTTTGCTTTGAAGCCAGCATTACTGTGATACCAAAACTAGATAAACATACCTTAAAACTATATGCTGCTAAATATCACTGATGAATATACACACAACATTTTTTAAAAAATGTTATCAACTGAATTCAAGAATAACTTACAAGAATTATACCCCATGACCAGGTGGGATTATCCGTGAGATCCAAGAATGGTTCAACATATGCAAGTCAGTAAATGTAATGCGTTACAATAAAATGAAAGATAAAAATCACCGGATCATCTGATAAATGTGGAAAAACGTTGGGCAGATTACAACATCCTTTCATGATTAAAAAAATAAAACCACATTGGGTAAAGAAAGCATCTACTTTATAATAATAAAGTATACTTTATTATTTATACTTTGTAATAATTATACTTTATTATTTATACTTTATAATAATAAAGGCCATATATGACAGACCCACAACTAACGTTATACTGAATGGAGAAAAATTGAAACATTGCCTCTAAAATAAAAAAAGAAAACAAGGATGCTAGTTTCACCATTCCTATTCAGTATAGTATTAGAGGGAAGAAGGTGTCCAAGACGGCAGCAAAGGAACCCCCTGAAGTCCCCTCTTCTCAGACACGGAGTCTATACCTATATATTGAGCAGTTTTTCCTAAAGATCTAAAAGATAACTGAGCAGTCCTGCACAACAAAGAATAGAGGCACCACATAAAAAAATGGCATAAGAGATACAGACATGGTAATGACAGTAAATCTACTGATGTTAAGGAGTGGCAGTAGGAATGACTGTAACAGAGGGGCCTGCATGCAGGTTTGCAGCATGCAGGTTTGCAACATGCAGGTTTGCAACATGCAGCTCAGGAAAAAAAAAGTGGTTTAAAGGGTAACTAGAAATTAAGTGAAAGAAACCCATTTACTAATGTTAGAGCATCCACCAAATGGTGGACCAACTTCTGGAATGCTTTCTGGGGTCAGAGGTGGTGATGAATACCATTGTCTGTGTCCACCCTTTGACTTGATAGCCCAGATAGAGGCAGAGTCCAGGTGCCTAACTAGCCCGCCACATCAGTGAGCCCTGGACCCCTAGCCCATACTACATCTTCCTGCTCCCCCAAAGCAGACCATTTTCTGCCCCACTACAATGGCCCTGGAGCACAGCATGCCAGAATCTGATAGCCCTGTAAATGCTTCTGCTCTAGCCATCCCACCAGGGTGGCCCCAGCGTGCGTCCACTCCATCTATCTATGGAGGCCTCCACCCCTACAAAAACAGCCTGGTATATATCCACTTTACCTCATACTTTCCCACAAGACTGCCCAGGTACACACTGCCCCAGGAACTCCAGTCAATGCCTGCTATAGCTACAGCCAGCCATCCTAAAGAGCCAGGCACACAGTCTACACAGAGAACATTCCTACACAAGGGCACTCTTTCAAGACTGGGAGAGGTAGCTGTGTTCCCTGATACACAGTCACATAAAATGAGGAGAAAGATAAATACACTCCAAATTAAACAAGAAGACAAAATTTCAGGAAAAGAACTAAATGAAACAGAGATGAACAATCTACTTTATAAGAAGTTCAAAAAATTCAAAGTCATAGAATGAAAAGTACAGCTTAAGAAATACAGTCAATAATATTGTAATAATTTTGTATGGTGACAAATGGTAGTTACACTTGTGGTAAACATTGAGTAATGTATGGAATTGTCTAATCATTATGTTGTACACCTGAAACTAATTTTATAGTTATAGATACAATAATATCGTATGTCAAATATACTCACAAAAACACTAAAACATAGTTCTGTAAGTTCTTGTGAGATCACCTACTGAAGTCAAGACAAAGAAGTAAAAAGCATCCAAATTGGAAAAGAAGACATAAAAGTGTGGCTGTTTCCTGATGACATTATCTTGTACACTGAAAATCCTAGAATCCATAAAAATAGAAATTCATCAGCAATTTTAGTAACGTGGCATGTTATAAAATGAACATAAAGAAATCCATTGCATTTCTTTACACTAATGATAAACTATCTGAAAAAGAAATAAAGAAAGCTATCCCATTCACAATAGTACCAAAAACAGTAAACTACTTAGGAATAATTTAAGCAAGGAAGTCAAAGATCTATACATTAAAAACAACAAGTTTGCTAAAAGAAACTGGAGACAGAAATGGAAAGACATCTTGTGTTCATGGTTCAGAAGAATGAATAGTGTTAAAATGGCACAGTGCTCAAAGCCATCTACAAATTCAACGCAATCTCCATCAAAATAATGTATCTTTCAAAGAAATTGAAAAAAACTATCCTAAAACTCGTGTGGAATAACAAAGGACCTCAAATAGTCAAATCAATCCTGACAAAAAAGAACAAAGCTGGAGGGATCATGCTTCCAGATTCTGAACTGGACTACAAAGACAGTAACAAAAATTGTATGTAATAGGCACAAAAATAGGCACATAGACCAAGAGAAAAGAAGAGAGAGCCTAAGAATTCAATACTAGCACATATAGTCAGCTAATATTTGACAAAGGAGGCAAAAACACTCAGTGGGGAGAGGACAGTTTATTCAACAAATGATGCTGGATAAAATTGAGAGACACATGTAGAACAATGAAAATGGACTCCTATCTCAAAGCACTCAGTAAAATTAAGTCAAAGTGGATCAAGGACTTAAACATAAGACTGGATGCCATACAACCAGAGAAGAATATGTAGGAAAGAAGTTCATCAATATGGGTCTTGGCAATGATTTTCTTTCATATGATGCCAGAGGCACAAAAGCAAAAATCAACAAATGAGACTATCTCAAACTGAGATGCTTTTCCACAGCAAAAGAAACACTTAACAAAATGAAAAGACAACCTACAGAATGGGAGAACATTTTTATAAAACATAAATCAGATAAAGGGTAAATATCCATAATATATAAGGAACTCATAAAGCTTAATAACAAAAAGACAATCTGATTGAAAAATGGCAAGAATTAGCTATTTTTCCAAAGAGGACAGCACAATGGCCAAAAGGTATAGGAAAAGATGCTCATTACTAATCAAAGAAATGCCAAAACTACAATGAGATACTATTTCACACCTGTTATAAATGGTTAACGTCAAGAAGACACGAGACAACAGGTGCTGGGGAGAATGTGGTGATCAGAGAACCCTTATACAATGTTGATGGAAATGGAAAGTGGTCCAACCAGTATGGAAAACACCATGGAAGTTCCTCAAATGATTAAAAATACATCTACCGGGGCACCTGGGTGGCGCAGTCGGTTAAGCGTCCGACTTCAGCCAGGTCACGATCTCGCGGAACGTGAGTTCGAGCCCCGCGTCAGGCTCTGGGCTGATGGCTCGGAGCCTGGAGCCTGTTTCTGATTGTGTCTCCCTCTCTCTCTGCCCCTCCCCCGTTCATGCTCTGTCTCTCTCTGTCCCAAAAATAAATAAAAAACATTGAAAAAAAAATTAAAAAAAAAATACATCTACCATATGATCCAGCACTTTCACTTCTGGGTATATTCCTAAAGGAAAGGAAAACAAGATTTTGACTACATATATGCACTCCAATGTTTATTATGGTATTATTAACAATAGTCAAAATATGTAAACAATCAAAGGATCAATAGATGAATAGATAAATGGATATAAAGATGTGGTATAGATATACAATGGAGCACTATTTAGCTTTAAAAAAGGAGGATATCCTGCCATTTGCAAAAACATGGATGGTCCTTGAGGACATTATGCTAAGTGAGATAAATCTGAGAAAGACAAGTTCTATATGATATCACTTATATGTGTAATCTAAAAATATCAAACCTCAAAAAAAGTGAAATTGTATTTACCAGGGAATTCAGGGGTGAGGGGCACAAAATCTATGGCACTTAAGAGTACAAATTTATGGGGAGTAAATAAGCCAGAGAGATCTAATGCATAGTGTTATGAATATACAAAATAATACTGTAGTATAATTATATAATGGGATAAATATTGCTATAATGGCAGTCACATTACAATATATAAATGTATCAAAGTAACGTATTAAACTCCTTGAATTTACACAATATTACATGTCAAATTTATTCAATTAAAAAAACTAGGGGAAAAAAAAACTAGTGAAAAGATTAAAAAACAACTGGAATTTTCACTGACTTGGTGGCAGCATATCTTGGGTATCTGTAACCAGCCCACTTCAGACATACATTCTCTCTCCAGCTCTACCTTCTCTGTCACTTCTGTCTCTTTGACATGAAATCCATGTTTCAGTCATTCTTTTTTAAAAATTTGAGTATACTCAAACACACACTGTTACATTACTTTCAGGTATATAACGTAGTGATTCAAGGACTCTAAATTATGCTTACCACAGATTTAGCTACCATCTGTCACCATACAACACTGTCACAACCCCATTGACTATATTCCTTATGCTGTACCTTTTATTCCCATGACTTATTTAGTCCTGCCCCGCACCCACTTTGCTCATCTCCCCAACCTGCTCCCCCTTTCACAATCCTTTAGAGACCCTCTAGGTCCATCCACATTGTTGCAAATGGCAAGATCTCATTCTTTTTGATGGCTGAGTAATATTCTTTTGTGTGTATGTATGTATCTATATATACATACATATATTCCACACACATATACATACATAACACATATTTTTTATTCATTCACTTACCAATAGACACTTGGGCTGCTTCAAGATCTCAACTATTGTACATAATGCTGCAATGAACATAGGGTGCAGAGATCTTTTCCAACTATTTTCCTTTGGGTAAATACTCAGAGTGAAATTATTGTATCATCGAGTATTTCTAATTTTTTTTTAAGAATCGCCACACTGTGGAAACAGTGGCTATGCCAGTTTACCTTCACAGTGAGAAAATGGAAGCTACACAGAGAAGGTCTTCTTGTTTCAAGGGGAAGAGTACAATCCTTTACTTTGGTGAAATAAATTGTCTTTGCATTTCACACTTGGCACTTATTCATTTAATCATTTACATCATATGCATCTCCCTTACAGGTATTTGAGTTTACAAACTTCAAGACCTGGCTGGGTTCCCACTCATCTATCTTGCTTGATTACTTTAGCCTGCACTAGACAATCATTGCTTCCTACAAATTCTTTTTCTACCAGGTATTTGAAGCTTATTAGATGCTGTTTTCTATGAGATACAAAATTTGTCTAACATACCATTCACCTTTGTAACCATTTTAAAATGTACCATTTAGTGTTGTGCAACTAGCACCAATAAATCCAGAACATTCACCTCAAAAAGAAACTGTATCCATTAAGTAGTCATCTCCCATTCTCTGGCTCCCCCAACCTCATACTAGGGGCATTTTGTTCCCCAATTAGTTGTGCATCCCATTAGGTCTGCTCTGTATCCCACACAGTATTTAACACAGTGCCAGACATGAGCAGGTGTCCAGCAGATGTTGGCTAATTAAAGGATTGATTGCTGTTAATTGGTTCGGAGAAGGGGTGGAGTGGGAATGGAAAAATGAAAGAGAATCAGTTTTTCCTTTGTTTATAGTTAGGAACTGACCAAACCTGGGAGCAATTTTGTCAGCCTAATTTTGCTGGGGGGTGGAGGGAAGTGGTTACCAAGCACAGACTTCGAAGTACTATCATTTTGTTTCTGCCCTGTAGAAAAATTATGCCATAAATCAAATTAAATCACCTCTACTCAACTGGAAGCAAAGACATATATCTGAAGTATTTGAAGAAATGCAGGGTTGTTACACCTCAACTAACAACTAACAGGTTGAGAAGTGAAGGTTTTAGTGAAGAGATAAGGATCATTTATGATTGGCAGTTTGTTTATAAACAAATAGATGCTAGGTGTTTAAAAAGTTTGTTCCCTTAAATCAGTTTAATATTCCCTTTCTATCATAACATTTTAATAGGCTTTCACTGATCAAGGAGACAATTTTACAAGTTTTCAGCAAAAAGGTCATTAACTTCCTATGTATAGGATTTCAGTTTACAATAACATTTATATGTATTGTCAGTTAGTAGGTTATTTTCATCGTGAAGGATGCATATGAAACAGAGTAAATAATATAATAAATTTTCAATTAGCAGGACCCAAACTATTGAGAGCTCATTGTGTTATCCAAGGTTTTAAATCTTAAATATAACTTACGGAGCACATACTATGTGCAGAGACTGTACTAGGCATTTTGCATTTATTTCCTAATCTTGGGACAAGCCCCATGAAGTACTTATACAATGCCCATTTCACAGCTAAGAAAAATGATTTGGTCATATTTTGGTAAAAAAAAAAAAAAAAAAAAAGAATTGAAGCCTGACTCTAAAGCCTGCATTATCAACCTCTGCACAAGTCTAATGTTCATCTTCATATATTCTGGCAGTGCTCCACTCAACATTATAGAATGATAGCTGGAAACTTCATAAAAATGTTCTTTGGAATTCTTATCCTCTCTGAGTAATATGTTTTAATGTTTCCCAATTCTCCAAGAAATTGTTCTCAAAGTCGAAATATAGCTCTTTTGTATGGTAATGCAGACCAGTTGTCCTGGCCAGAGTAGATACAAAAAGCATGTGAAGTTTTATACAAATTACTTTCTTTCACATAGTGATAGGAGATTTAATAAAGGATGACTTAATTATGTCTTTCAGAACCTATCTGGAAAAGGAACCATCTCTTCAGCAGCTGGTTTGTTCATTGAGTCCTCAAGGCAAAGGATGAGATGATGAATTCTTAATCTTTAAACTACTTTCTTAGAATGGCCATTTCTTTGTCAAATAAAGCCAATCTGGGTTAATGCCAGTTAATTAAAACTAAAGGCAAAAGAGAGAGCATAAAGGTATTGTATCTAGACTTATTGTGGAAAACATCTATTATGATGACTTTCACAGATGAAATATCATGGTTTATTCTGCACATGGATGGGGAAGATGTCCCGACAAGCACCAAAGAGAGTGTATGCTCAGAACCTGAGATGGAGACGGGAAAAAGTCACCGACTGACGACAAGTTGCTAAGTAAGAACCACAAAAAGCAGAAGATTAATCATCCACACAAATAATCCATTCCAAGTGACTTTCTGGTGAGAACATGGCATTTCCAAAAATTCTTTAAGGGACTAGGATGTCTCCCAGATTTCTAACATGAGGGGCTGGATCTCTCTCTTAGCTGTGGTCTAATGAATGATAAAATTTCCAAGGTGCACCCATCAAAAGAGAATGGAATTGGTATGGATGGACTCAGGAAAGAGTACAGTCAAGGATGGAGAGCACTTATTGTCCAAAGTGATCAAAAGAGATGGAAGAATACGTGTATCGAGCAGTGTGGGTATTCAGGTTTGTCTGCCCACTCATCTTCACTGGTTTAAGGAAGAATTTTCCTCACTCACTGGTATTCTCTTAGTGTCATAGGCCTGGCTCGTAATAAGCAATCATTAGAATAAGGAATAAATGAGTGAACATTACTAGATTCCCTTTTCTTTGATCTAGGGCCACTGAGAAGCCTTATGAAATTGAATGCCTTTCCTAAGGGTATTTTTACTACTGGAAAAAGGATGCAATGATTATCTGACAGGAATATTATCAACTACATGACATTTACATTTCTCAGTACAAATAATAAAAGACATTTTTAATTAGAAATCAGTCCCTTGTGAATTTGGTTAAAGTGATTTGTTCTCCTATTATTCCCAGCTCTGATAATTTTGCCCTGAGAGAAAGGAAATAACATTGGCAAGTGTGCAAAGCTGATGAACAGACCTGACCTTCTGCCAACTGCTTCCACTAAGCATGTATTTCACAATTCAGCATGAACAATCCTCCTTAATTTGAGCTCTTTTAACTCTCAAAACTTAGATTAAATTCTATCCAGATGCTGCACTTTGTATTTCTTTTACCTAAGTTTAATTTTATTGTTAAATAACATGTGTAATAGCAATTTTTGTTTTCAAAAACCAAATAAAAAGCAAAGCCAGTAGTTTGCACAGATCTGTTATATGGAACTGTGCTTGTTTTTAAATATTTCACAAAATGGTTTGTAAGTTCATGTGAATGGGAAAAGAGCACAGCTTGAAAGATTCTAAGAAAATAAGCAGGGGCCTGATTCTGAGCCAAATTCAGGTAAGACAAATGAGAAATGGAAAATTTTGTTATATGGGGCAGGAAACATGCAAATTCGAGACTAGCCAGAGGAGAACTTTTGATCTGCAAATGGTAGAAAGTGATGGGAGTTTGGAGGCTGTTAATCAAGAACATATTTAGCATTTTGGCAGCTCTTGAAGGAGCTGGACTTAGGGGAATTGGATTATCTTAAAGATCAAATAAACGGCGGAGATCTGGGCGAGTAAGGAGTCGAAGAAAGATCGCCTAGGTTAATGGGGTTGACTAAGAGAGCAATGAGTAAAACATGGATTTGCCAAGTCTTAAGGATTCATTAACTGGGGGATTTTAGAAGGTGAAGTAGAGAGGAGGTCCAGAAGAGAAGCAGCATGCACAACCCTGAGATCTATGAGAAACAGGAGTGTTTTACTCAAAGGTGCTTCCTGGGTGGCATTTCATGGATTGGATGACCGTCAAATTCATCATCCAGACGGAGTCATTTTTGAGACTGAAGAGGGTGTTATTAATACACTGGGAAATGAGCATAAGTCGAGTCTATCCCACGCAAACTGGGATACATGGCAACTTCATTTATAAGATATGGACACTTGCTGGGTAGTGCATTTCAGCCACCAGCCAAGAGAGTGGATATCCATAGGTTATGAAATAATGGCAGGTCAAAAGTTACTTGGAATTGGGGAGCTCAAATGAGACAAGGACCAGGGGAAATAGGGGTCACTTCTGAACCACCCCAAAAGTAGGATCATAAGTAAACCAACCCAAACATATTAAAATGTACCCTATTGGCTTATTTTCTACCTCGTGGGAACATTTAGCTAAGAAGAATGTGAGCTAGTGGAAATACCGTTTGGGTGGCCCTGCTTCTCTGCAGAGAGCTGTGTGAAGACAGGTACTTAGAGCCTTTAAATAGCATTGCTGGGTCTTCCTACTGCATATAAAAGTTGGCAATGCCCACTATTTCATAAACACTACACTTAAGATTTAAATAAATCTTGAAAAGCTGAAGAGAAGAATCAATACATTTTGAAACAGGTGTTCTGAGTTTTGAAAAACAGACTTCAGGGCAAGTCTCTCCTTATTAAAGTTTGTCTCCCTCGGCCTGGCTTTATTACATTCTTATTTTCATAGAGACAAAGGTTAAAGATTAAAAAATTGAAGGAAAAAAAGCATCATTACTTATTAAAGTCGGATGGCTGGAGGGAACATAGCAGGTCTGAACCCAAGAAGAAAGCTTTAAGTTTAAATGGCCAAGGTGGGAGTGTCGACTGCCAGAACTGCTCATGCTTTTCTGGCTTTGGTGCCCCAGCTAATTAACTAGTCCTTAGCAAACTAAGTAGATACTCTTAGGTCAGGATGAAGCCCAGGAATTGAAATTAGCTATAATGAACAATGCAGACATAGCTACACTGGCCAGTTCTTAGGCTATGTTTTGTTTTTTTTCACATCAGATTCTTATGTTATACAAAAATGCATTTAATGGAAACAACTTTTAACCCCCTCCCCATTTAATTTCATAGTAAAGGGTGGCAAGTAGCAAATGCAAATAGCATTTGAGCAGTAATTTCCTGTCATCTTTGAAAGTATGGATTTCAGGGCCACCTGGGTGTATCAGTCAGTTAAGCTTCTGACTTCAGCTCAGGTCATGATCTTGTGGTTCCTGTGTTCGAGCCCTGTGTCAGGCTCTGTGCTGACAGCTCAGAGCCTGGAACCGGCTGTAGATTTTTTCTCTCTTTCTGCGCCCCTCCTCCACTTACGCTCTGCTTCTCCCTCTCAAAAAAAAAAAAAAAGTTAAAAAGTAATAAATAAATAAAGTAAGTAAGTATGAATTTCAGGATTCTAGTGAAAGACTAATTCTTTGTGCTTACACAATAGATCCTGACCCATTCACCCTATGATTCTCCACCTGACTGGATATCCTATGATATCTCCATTCACCTGACTCTCCATTCTCTCTGCCTCTTTCTAGGTTGCTTCCCTTCTGCATATGAATATGTTGATTTTACTCTCAGGTTTTCTCTGCATGAGAGTTATTCAAGCCAGCCCCCTGAGATCATTTTTTACCCTTCTATACCCTCAGCTTCCGAAATCCAAACATCCACCAAGTCTTATTTTTTCTATTGCCTATACATTTAAAAAGCTCTGTTTTCATTCTTATCCTCACTTCCACTGCTCAATTTAGGCCTGTCCTTCTCAATCAATACAGTCAGGTGACATATAGGTAGGGTCTAAATCAGAGGTTCTCTGCTGTATATTAGAATCACCTTGAGGAACTACAACATTCATGTTTGTACTCCAGAGATTTTGACTTATGGGGCCAGTGTATACCCATGGATGTGCTTCCTGTCTTCCTTCAACAATTCATCTTCTAACCAGTGGTCTCTAAGCATTTTCAATAATATATTTCTTCCAGTTCAAAAAAAATGTTCAGATGGAGTAGTGTCAGCATCATGACATCAGCATTCTGAATCATTTTTTCTCTCCCTTATTTACTACAAATTTGACATTCATCAATAAAAGTACCTCTGCACATTACATCAGGACACCTGGGAGATTTCTACCCACCCATGCAATAGAAATTATTAGGATGGGACCTTGAAGGGGGCTGAGAATCCACAGCAATTGGTGAATTTGTTCTATACCCACTTGCCACAATGGGGGGAAGGGATGGAAATGGAGAGTGCCAAATAGGACAGATACTCATTCGAGGTAAAGAATTTGTGTAAGTCCAGCTAGGATTCTTTGAAAAGATAAACAAATCACAATCCATTCGCTAGACTAAGAAAAAAAGAAGAGTCAAACTGTGAGAAATAAAAAAGGAGACATTACAACTGATACTAGAAATACAAAAGATTTCAAGAGACTATTATAAAGAACAACTATATGACAACAAATTACACAACCCAGAAGAAAGTGATCAATTTCTAGAAACACAAAACTTAGAAAGGCTAAATCAGGAATAAAAAATCTAGACCAATAATGTTAGTAAGGATACTGAATAAGTAATTGATATACCTGATGGATATAAATATTAAAATAATAGCAAACTGAATCAAAGAACCTATTAAAAAGATTATAAATCATGGCCAAGTGGGATTTATCCTTGGGAAGCAAGATGGTTCAACACATGCAAACTAACAAATGTAATACATAACAATCATAAGAGGAAAGAAAAGTCATGTGACCATCTCAAAAGATGCAGAAAAAACATCAGACACAATATAACATTCTTTCATTAAAAAAAACAAAACTTTGCAAATCTGGTATATAAGGAACATAACTCAACATAATAAAGGCCATATATGACAAATCTGCAGCTAACATTTTACTCAATGGAGGAAAATTCAAAAATTTTCCCCTAAAAGCAAAAACAAGACAACAATGCCCACTCTCAGCATTCTTATTTACTGTAGTTTTCTAAATTCTACCTAGAGCAATCAGCCAAGACAAATTTATAAGGCATCCACATCAGGAAGGAAGGAAATAAAACTGATGTCATTTGCAGATGATAGGATTCTGTTTTTAAAAATGTGTCAGAGACTCACCCAAAAAACTATTGGAAAACAGTAATTTCAGTAAAGTTGGAGGTTACAAAATCAACATGCAGTATCAATTGCCTTTTTATACACTAATGAGGAAGCATCTGAAAAAGAAATACATAAAATCATCCTATTCACAATAGTGTCAGAAACAAAATGCTGAAGAATAAACTTTACCAAGAAAGTGAAAGATCTGTAGAATGAAAACTACAAGAAGGTGCTAAAAGAAATCAAAGCAGGTACAAATAAATGGAAAGACATCCTATGTTGATAGATTGAAAGAATTTATATTCTTAAAATGGCCATTGCATCCAAAGCTATCTATAGATTCAGTGCAATTCCCATCAAAATAACAAAGACATTTTTTTCACAGAAAAAAATCTAAAATTTGTCTGAAACTACAAAAGACCCTGAATAGCTATCGCAATCCTCAGGAAAAAGAACAAAGCTTGGAGTTACCACAGGTCCAGATTTCAAACTATACTACAAAGCTATAGTAATAAAAAAACAGTATTTCACTGACACAAAAGTAGACACATAGACTAGCAGAACAGAATAGAGATCCTGGAATAAAACCCTGCTTACATGGTCAATGAATATTCAATGAGGTAGCCAAGAACACTCGGTTGAGAAGGAATAATCTTTTCAACAGATTTGGACCCCTATCTTTAGACTACTCATAAAAATTAACTCAAAATGGATTAAAAGTTTAAACATTATACCTGCTACTAAAAAACTCCTAGAAGAAACATAGGGAAGAAATGCCTGGAACTTAGGCTAGGCAATGATTTTTTTTGGATATGACACCCAAAGTACAACCAACAAAAGCAAGATTCAACAAATGGTCCTACATTGAACTTAAAAGCTTTTGCATAACAAAAGAAACCATTTACAAAATGAGAAGACAACCTATAGAAAGAATTATTTTGCAAACCATCTGTCAGATAAGGAACGAACATCTAAAATACATAACTCAAATAACTCACAGTAAAAAAAATCTGATTAATAAATGGGCAGAAAATTAAATGGACATTTATCCAAAGAAGTCATTCAAATGGCGAAACGGTATTATGAAAAGATGCTCAACACCTGTTATATAGATTATAATCAAGAAGATGAGATAACAAGGGCTGGCAAGGATGTGGAAAAAAAGGGAGCCCTCACACAGTGTTAGTGAGAATGTAAATGACTCCTACCACTATGAAAAACATGAAGTTTCCTCAAAAGTAATAGATGTATCATATGATCCAGCAATTCTACTTCTGGGTATATGCCCAATGGAAATGAAAACAGAATTTTAAGAAATATATGCACTCCATGTTTATTGTAGCATTCACAACTGCCCAGATACAGAAACAAAGTGTCCATCAATGGATGAATGGATAAGGAAGTTGTGGTATATATACACACAATGGATATTATTCAGCCATGAGAAAGAAGGATATCCTGCCATTTGCAACAACATGGATGGTCACTGTACATATTATGCTAGGTGAGGTAAGTCAGATGAATTTAAGTGCTGCATGTTATCAGTTATATGTGGAAATCTAAAAAGCCAAACTTGTGAAAACATATTAAGATGGTAGTTACTGGGGGATGGGGATTGGGTAACAGGAAAGATGTTGAAGGGTACAAACTTGCAATGGTTAGTAAATAAGCCCCAGAAATCTAATGCACAGCACAGTAAATATAGGTAACCATAGTGTACTGTAACCCTCAAACTTGATAAGAGACTAGAACGTAATTATTCCAAATATTTTTTAAAATTTTGTTTAATGTTTATTTATTTTTGAGAGACAGAGTCCAGGTTGGGGAGGAACAGAGAGAGAAGGAGACACAGAATCTGAAGCAGGATCCAGGCTCTGAGCTGTCAGCACAGAGCCTGACATGGGGCTCAAACCCATGAACTGTGAGATCATCACCTGAGCCAAAGTCCAACGTTTAACCAACTAAGCCACCCAGGTACCCCTAATTATTCCAACTATTAAAAAGACTAATTATGTAAGGTGATAGAGGTGTTAATTATCATTACAATGGCATTCCTATTTCAATACAATGTAATATAAACATATGAAATTAACATGTTTTACACCTTATATTTACACAATGTTATATGTTAAATATATTTCAATAAAAAACAAAAACCAAAATAAAGATTTGGTACTAATAAATATTTTAAATTATGATGTATTATTGGACTAATACATTACAAAATATGGGAAACAACTAAAAAATATGTGAATACTGATATACAAATAAATGTAAGTGTTAACATTTTCTTTCTGTACCCCAGCTGATCTTAAACATCTTAATTTTAGGAACACTGCCAGAGTAAATGGTCTAAAGTGAAATGTGATCTTGTCACCACATTGTTTAAAACATAGCACAGTTATTCAGAATTTGTAAGACAAAACTCACTTACTCAGCCCTACAAACAAGGCTCTTCATAATGTGCTAGCTTTCCAAGCTTTAGATCTCTCCAGATCTGCTTCTTCTGCCTAGAAGGACAATCATCTGTTTGTCAACCTACTCAATCCTATTTATACTTTAAGGCTTGGTTCAAACATCATCTCCTCAATTCCACCATTCCCAGAGTCTTCAGAGAGGGAGTATCTACCTTACAAGCCCTTCTAACACTGAGTCAGCATCTATATTATGGCAATATATATTGTCTTTTAAAAGTCTTTGTGTATGTGTCCCTCACTAGACTAGAATCTGCTTGGGAGGCTGGAGTTTGGTCATACTGTTGGTTTGGTCTCAGTGCTTGACCAGTAGGTGGTGTTCAGTAATACTGAATGAGTGCATAAAATGCTGTAATGAATTCCCAACTTACCCAACAAAGCATTTATCTCCTATCCCCCCTCCCCAAAGAAATAAATTCTTAATGTGACCCTACTACAGTTTAGGATGAGAATCTACAGCACATTCAGTTTAACTGCAATCCCAAGCAGATTTTGCTAAATTCTCACTGGACCCACTAATTATGCACTGTTCTATAACTTCACACTCCTATTTTGAACAACAAAACCTTCTTAAAAATGTTATAACTATGGGCCACAGGAGGCCAGACTACGGTGGCACATGAGGTGGTCAGTAGGAAGCCAACTTTGTGGACTGGGTTCCTGAGGCAGAGAAGCATGGTTGCCAACCATGAAAAGCATCACTTGGCACAACTTCCTTCTGCTAGTTCTGGAGTAATCTGCGGTGTGTGTGTGTGTGTGTGTGTGTGTGTGTTTGGTTTGTTGGTTTTCCCTGTACATCACTGGTCTCAATCATGACCATGTGTTAGAATAACCTGAGACTTAAATAAAGTATAGTTAGGTTCTGGGTCAAGATGGTAACACAGGTGAATACTGACCTCACCTCCCACAGACATAATGAATCTACAGCTACATATGGAACAATCCTCTGGAACAAAAATCTAAAAAGTAGCTGAGCGATTCCTACTCACTGGGTGAACGGGAAAATGGCCACATCAAAGTGGGTAGGAGAAGCTGGGGTACAATCTTGCCCTAAATTTAATTCCTGGCTTAGCAATCTACCATGAGGAAGGCACTCAAAACCCAAAGCTTCTCAATGAGGGGCACACGATTTAAACCCCACATACGGTATCAAAATTTTATGACCTGAGCCTGAGAGACAAGCCCTCCAGAATATCTGGCTTTGAAAATGAATGGGGCTTGCATCCGTGATACCTACAACGTTGTAGTAAAGTGAGAAAAAGCTCTTAAAGGGCTTGCACACAGACCTACATCCCAGGGCCTAATGCAGAGATAGCCAATTGAGAGACACCCAAACTTTATCTGAAAGAGGCTCATTGGCTAAACACGAAAGATCAGTCTGAGGGGTACTCATCTAATTTAACACACATCTAGAGGCCTTTTTTCAAAGAAGACATATGGAAGGCCAACAGACACATGAAAAGATGTGCATCACTAATCCCCAGGGAAATGCAAATCAAAACCACACTGAGGTATTACCTCACAGCTATCAGAATAGCTAGTATCAAAAAGACAAGAAATAACAAGTGTTGGCTAGGACAAGAAGAGAAGGCACCCTTAGGGTACTGTTGGTGGGAATGTAAACTGGTAGGGCCCCTATGGAAACAGTAATAAGGTTTCTCAAAAAACTAAAAACAGAAGTAGTGTGTGATACCTAATTCCACCTCTGGGTATTTATCCAAAGAAAACAAAAATACTAATTTGAAAAGATATATGCACCCCATGTTTATTGAAGCATTATTTATAATAGTTAAGATATGAAAGCAACTGTGTCCACTGACAAATAAATAAAGAAGATGTGGTATATATACAATGAAATATTACTCAGCCATAAAAAATGAAATCTTGCCATTTATCACAGTTTGGCTGGACCTAGGGGATATTATGCTAAGTGACATAAGTCAGTGAAGTCACATATATGATTTCACTTATATGTGGAGCATAAAAAATAAAACAAGCAACAACAAAACAGAAACAGACAAATAAATATAGAGAATTGATGGCTGTAAGAGCTGGGAGGATGGAGAGAGGTTAAATACATGAAAGGGACTTAAAAAGTACAAACTTCCAGTTTTAAAATAAATTAATGATGGAATAAAAAGTACAGCATAGGGAATAAAGTCAGTAGTATTGTAATAACTTTATATGATGACAGATAATAACTACACTTACCATGGTGAGTATTTTGTAGTGTATGTAATTATGAAATCACTATGTTGCACACCTGAAATTAAGGTAATATTACATGTCAACTATACTTCAATAAAAAAAAAAATGAAGCACAAAGATACAGAGAACAGATTGATGGCTATCAAAGGCTCAGAGTCAGGGGTGGACAAAATGGGTGAAGGGGGACAAAATATAAAAATCTCCAGTAATACAATAATTCACTCACAGGAATATAATGTATAGCATGGCGACTTTAGTTAATGATACTGTATTTTTTATTTAAAACTTGTTTTGAGAGTAGATCTTACAAGTTCTCATCACAAGAAAAAAATTTTCTAAGTATGGTAACAGGTTACCTCAAATTATTGTGATCATTTTGCAATATATATATATATATTTTTGCAATATATATATATATATATATTGCAATATATATATACATTTTGCAATATATATATATACAATATATATATATACATTTTGCAATATATATATATATCATTCATTATATCATATATATGTATATATATATATATATACGTATATATATGTATATGTCTATACATATATATACGTATATATATATATATACATATATACATATATATATATGATATATATATATATCATTCATATATATCAAATCATTATATTTTACTCCTGAAACTAATATGATGTTATATGTCAATTATACTTCAACAAAAATAATTTAAAAATACTTTGGGTCCCATTTTAGAGATTCCAACTAATTGGCCTGAATATGGCTCGAGTACTGGGATTTTTTTTCAGAATCCTTACTCTGGATCCAATCTTCCTTCTAGATTTATTTCCCTCTCCCTGCTTTGCTTTTATGTGACTTGAATGGCTGAGAAAAAAAGAGATCCTATCAGCGTTCTGAGGCCCACCTGCCACTTCTGAGTTAATTCATCTGTTATTCCCAATCTCAGAGCAGTCTGATATGGCTCAGGGCATAAAACCATCAAGATAATAGCACACTCTACAATTTTTTGATTTTTCATTATTTAGAAGAGAACTTCCTTAAGTGGTCTTGAATACAGATGCTCTAAATTGGTGTTCTAAAGGTACTAAGAAATTCTAAAGGTACTAAGAAAAAGAAAGCACAGAATGGTTAAAGAGTTTTCTAGTTTTAATTAACTAATAAACTAATTTTGGAGGAGACTCCAAAAGACTGGCATTTGTTGAAAAGAGAAGTTATGTATTTGGATAAGATTGCATTTAAGAGAATTTATCCTTAATTAATGATGTAGTCATTTTCTGGCATCTTCCACTAGAAGTCTGTAGATCACTGGAAGACTGTGGCATCCAAGAACAGAGTTTAAATCAACTTACTAGTTATATAGGAACTAATTTCCACCTGGACTGTAAAACAGAAAACTGAATTCAGTTAAGACGTATTCTGTACCTCAAAGTTGTACTAAGGATACAATGACTCAGGAGTGAGTTTAGAGGTCAGGGAAGGTATAATGCTATTATTATAATTATGTCCAATGAAAAACATATGAAGAGAATCTGGCTGCTTAGGGTCAGACCACATGGATCCAAAAGTTCATGGTTTCCCAGGATAACATAATTTCACATTATAATCATTGCCTTGCTTTCTCTTCTCTGGGTTGGCAGCCAAAGACTAGGGTGGTTTGTGCTAAAAGATTCATAGGAGCAGAGCAGATTACAGAAACCCGGAATAAGAATTTTCAAGTTAGGGACCCCAGGTTCAGCAGGAATCTGAAGAATAATCACTAAAACCCAAAAAGGCAGACTTTCCTGGCTGAGTTACAATGATGTTCCATTGATCTCAGTTAACTTGTCTTCACCAGTAATATCAAGGCATGTGAGGTAGTATGGTCAATGCGCCCAAATTTTTAACCTTGATAGGATAGAAATCTCCACAGAGAGTCCAAACACTTTCAGACATAGTGAATCTGGCTGCCTTGATTTATCTAGACCTTTTAAGAAGTAATTATATATCCTGTCTGTACTACAACAAGAAACAGTTCCTTTAGTATAGTCTTTATGATGTGAAAGAGTATCCTTTTCTCTTTGTCTTTAATTTACCTCTTTCTGCCTCAACAGATTATTCCCTTGAAGGGATCAGTTAAGCTAGTCTTTATGGAATCAGTGTGCTTCATAGTATAGACAGAATGAGTTTTGTCGGTCTTCACATTCCTAAAACAGAAGCAACTATTGACTCATACAATTCCATGTCCCTCCTCCACCCTTCAAATTGTACTTGTTTTGATGTTTTCCAGCTGTTTAACAGAACAACAGAAAAGATACATATTTTATGACTCCCTGATGTCACTGTCAGTGTTTAATAAATATTTGTCAGATGAATAACCAAAACAAAGTAAGTCATTACACTGGTAAAATGGTAGGGAAATTATTTCAGATTGGAAAAGTGGCCAAGTGTTAACATATTTTATAGTTGTCAGAAATCCTCATGGGGTCTCTGTACTAGCCAAGGGAAAATATACAGAGGAAGGGTCTGGAATTTAGGAATGCATGCACATAATATCATGACAACTACTTGAATGCAGAGTAATAGGGAATAAGTATCTATTATTTGCTTTAGGAACAAATACTAATCCAAATTAGAAACATTTCAAAACTGGATCCTTACAAATTATTTATAAAAAATAATCACTTCTCTCAATTTTAATTTATCTTCAGTCTTTGTTTCTTTGACTACATTTTTGGCAAACTTCAGAATTTCTGTACTTTCTGCCCTGCCAGGGCTTATAAAAATAGTTCAAATATTCTTTCGTCTATAATTTCAAAACAATACAAATCCCTTCCCCTCTATAAATTTATTTGTTCTTATTTCTAGTTAAGTGACTTCCATTTTAGAAAAAATTTATTTCTATTTTTTCGAACTTAAGTTTTACCTTCAAATTTTAAGTTATATTGTACATTTATTTAGATTATTGGCATATTATAAATGTTATTTAAACTAAATACAAATCTAAAACATTCCCATATATTGTTATAGTTACATGCATCTGTAGTAAATGTTAAAAACGTGCATTAGAAGAAGAGAATCAGCTATAAGATATTGTAAAGCTCTAGGAGCAATTCTCTACTCTCTCCGAAAACTTGCCACTATCTAAGCCCTCATTCTAAAATGTGATTCTGTTGTGTGAAATTCAGAGGGTGCTTCTTAAAAATTTAGATTCTGGGCTTCCACTTTAGAAACTCTACTGCAACAGGCTTGAGAGGGTTGACAATGTGCACTTGAAAAAGAAGCTCAGACAATTTAGCTGCAGATGATTACAGGACCACCCTAAATAAGAAGCACAGCTATGGGGGTAGATAGAGGAATCTACAGCTCAAGGGAGCGGTCAGGGCTAGAACCAGATTTCATTGTCACTGTTGGTGGGAATGCAAGCTGACATAGCCATTGTGGAAGAAGTATGGCGGTTCCTCAAAAGTTAGAAATGCAACTTTTTTCTAGTAATTGCACTACTGGTGTTTACCTAAAAAATACAAAAACACTAAATCAAAGGCTTGTATTCCCTCTTATGTTTATAGCAGCATTTACAATAGCCAAATTTTTTAAGCATCCCAAATGTCTATCAATTGATGAATGGATAAAGAAGATGGGACACACACACACACACACACACACACACACACACACAGGAATGTTATTCAGCCATGAAAAAGAATGAAATCTTGCCACTGGCAATGACATGGATGGAGCTAGAGTGTATTATGCTAAGTGAAGTAAGTCAGAGAACAAGAAATACCACGTGATTTCACTCATAGGTGGACTTTAAGAAATGAAACAAAAAAGTGAAGAAAAAAAAGAGAGAAAAAAGACAAACCAAGAAACCCATTCTTACTATAGAGAACAAACTGATGGTTACTAGAAGGCAGGCAGGGAACAATGATACAGGTGATGGGGTTAAGGAATGTACTTGTGATGAGCCTGGGTAAGGTATGGAAGTGTTAAATCACTACATTGTATACCTAAACCTAATAAAACCCTGTGTGTTAACTCTACTGGAATTAAAATTAAAAAAAAAAAAAAGATTTGGTTTTCATGGTCTGTATGTCTAACCATGGAAGTGGATAGGAACATCTAAGGGAACATGGAGATAATGAAGAATGGTGAGCCCAAGAAGGAAAGCCAAAGTGCAAGTAGCAGAAAGAGGAGGGGTCTTCCAAGAAAACAGAAAGTATGACTCGGGAGGGAGGAGAACGGAGGGCAACATGGGATGGAAGTAAAGAAGGCCAAGTTCTACAATGAGGGCATACCCAACAGGGCCAAGTGGAACAGTCAGGAAAGAGAAAGCCAGAAAAATGCTGTCTGTATACTTTATCTCAGGTACTACTATGTTTACTCCTGGAAGGTAGGGTATGGTATTCCTAACAGGTGACACACTATAAACACTTAGTAGAGGTCTGGTGAACTAAACTGCATTAACAAGAGCAGCAGCCATACACAGATTTTAAATGCCTTAGCTACAACTGAGTTCCTTCAAGTACCCTCATCAGGGTTAGCAAATGTTACATGGGTTTAACCGTCCACAATGAAGAATTAATTGTAACCAGACTGATGGAACAGTTATTTCCAACCATCCACCCAAATGTGGAAATGACAAGTAAAAAGAAGTGCCCAATCTCTGTGTCTATGTGAGAGTATTCTGGAGATTTACTAGCACTTTTTAAAAATAAAGCAAAAACCTTTAAAATAATTTAGATTGTGAGAGTGGTTTTATTTCCATACAAATGATCTCTCATGATCATTTGTCGAAGTGTGTGCAGTCATCAGAACAAGCCACATTAAAGGAGGTAAATGACTCTCTAAGAATGTACAAGTGTTGGTTGCTATGACAACTGATGGGTTATATTAAATAGCAAAAAAAAAAAAAGTCAATTAGAAACCATTTGCACAGGAGTGTAAAACATTTCTGCCTCACAATTTCAGGAACTTTCCTACATCTCTGTATTATATAAAAGGGGTTATGTTGATGCCAGTCACAGGCGTTCTAATAAAGGTCACCCTCTTGATGCATACCCATCATTATTTTTTTGTTTTAATGTTTATTTAGTTTGAGAGAGAGAGGGAGAAAATGCACACGAGTGGGGAAGCGGCAGAGAGATAGGGAGAGAGAGAAACCCAAGAAGACTCCACACTGTCAGTGCAGAGCCCTATGTGGGGCTTGATCTCAGAAACTGTGAGACAATGACCTAAGCTGGAATCCAGAATGAGATGCTTCAAGGGCTGAGCCACCCAGGCACCCTGCATTCCCATCATTCTAATGCTTCCTTCCATAACCTGCTCTTTGGAACACCCAAGTAAATTACACCCAAGTAATTTACTTTAGAACACCCAAGTAAATTACCCAGTAAAATTACTACTTTATTAGAGTAGTAAAGAATTTATGCAGTTACCAGGCTCTTTTGTACTCCTAACATTAAACAGTACTTGGCTTCAATATATTTTTGTGTGAACCAAACAATTTTCAGGTTAATATATAGAGGCACTTTCTATCTGTGGAGCAGTTCCCCTGCCCTCAATGTGGCATATGCCTGACAAGTGAAGAAAATAAAGGGTGAGAAGAGAGGGTTTCAAGAAACCACCCTGCTAAGCCTCTCCTAGGTTTCCCTTCTCTCTTGGAGACCTCCTATTCTCCACCCCTAACTTCTTGAAGTGCTGAGGGGATTAAAGAGAGTGCCAAGTTTTCAGACTTAAGAAAAAAAAAAACACTGTTAAAGTGATAGAATGGGAGAGCCCCTCTGAATGAAATGATAAAGGCTCAAGAGCAACCACAGAGAGACAAGACGTCAGCTATGTGACTTTCTCATGGGCAGCTCCACAAACATTGATAGAAGGATTCTTGTGGCCATTGGGTAATGGCCTTTAGGGCCACTGATGAGAGCACTGATCTCATGAAGAAATATTCAAGCTCTCAGACTGGATTGCTCATAGTTCTTTTATGAGATTACCACATGATAAAGTGACCCAATGAGAGGCTCTCTACTTTTCTAATCTGTGCCGCCCAGTATCAGCTGAATACTCCCAAAGCACCCCTTGATAGCAGTGCTTTTCAAATTGTAGGTTGAGGCCCATCAATAGGTCCTAAAATCAATAGTGGGTTGAGACCACTATTAAAAGATAAAAGGAGAAACAGAAGAGGATAGAAAAATATCAGAATGAATCTCATCTACTGAGGGTAAATATACTTTGTGAAACTTCTGTTCCATTCTTTCTCTGTACATACATATGCACTGGGTTGCTAGATTAAATATGTTTTTTACTGTAGGTACTGGCCAAAAAGGCTGGAGAGCCAGAGTCTACTAAGAATACCTCCAAGTTTTCTGTTGCGTAAGGAGGAAGAGGGAGAGGGGAAGGGGAAGGAAGAGGGAGAGGAATAAAAAAAAAAAAAAAAAATTCCAGCTCTTTTGCTCTAGGGCTTGAATTGTTTCCCAAATCCACTCTCCACTTCCATAATATTATGCTAGGTTCTAACTTTTTTACTCATTCTCTAAATGTCTTTGCTCCATTGTGCCCTTTATTCATAACGTTTCCTCTCCCCTTTATGTTTTTCATATTCTGTCCTCCTTTAGGGTCCATTCAGGCCTTATCTTGGCATTGAGCCCATATGATCTCTATGTCCTCTCATCAATCATTTCTTTGTAGCTGTTCTGCTCAATTCCACACACTTTCTCTACAGGTGTCCTGTCTGCTTTGAGTTTTATCTGCCTGCTGTCCTACTTTGCTCCCATACCCCCTGGCACCCCTCTCCTGATCTGCCTCCTTCCCCCTGTTGCTTTCCCTTTGGTGTATACCTCCTAGTTAATTATCCTGTTTTTATTGTCTTGCTGTTTCTGCTTTTCTATGCGTATCTCCAGTTTTCCCGCTTGACTGAAAGCAACTTGAGCCCAGGGACTGTGAATCATACATTTTTGTATTCCCTGTGCTATTTGGCATAGGGCAGGGCATATAACAGGTGCTCAGTATAAAATGCCTTGAGCTGAAAAATCAGTCACGAGTCCCTGCTGTGCACCAAAACTCTACCCTACTCACTCAAGTATTTTTCTCTCAAGACACACTGTTTTGTGTTTAAAATGGCTTTGCGACTTCTAAAGCTAGTTTCTATTTTTTACCTTGGTTTTATCTACAAAAACTTGGTAAAGTAGGCCTGGGTCATGATACTCATTCTTGAGAGATGAGGAGATGGAATCTCAAAGACATTTTTAACAGCAACAAGTTGTCAGCGATGTCTCCAGAACCACTATCGATAATATGACCTATTTGTGCTTCTGAATTCAAGTAGAAACCAGACAATAATCACACATTATAATAAAGTGCTCACTCAACACAAAATGTTGCATATGGAGGAAAAAAATAGCAACAAAAAAATAGGCAAGGCTTAAACTGTGTTTCTCATGAAAAAGAATTTGAATACCTTGTACTAGATCAACATTCTGGCTATTTTGCTTTTGTTATTATGCTTGGATTCTAACAGTGCCAGAGAAAGTGGGAGGAGATCCACTTCTTACTTACCAAGGATATGTTGGTTTCCATTCAAAGTTGACAGTCTTTTCATTACACCCACCCTAGCAATTAGTGGTTACTCTGTGCAGTGTTACAAATAATTACCAACCTCTGGTTTGTGTGTGTGTGTGTGTGTGTGTGTGTGTGTGTGTGCATGTGTGAATTTATCACTTACCAAGCTGTTCTCCTAAATGTTGGCCTCTCTCCGTTGAGATGACCCGCTCATCTTCCATGTCACATTTGTTCCCAACCAGGATAACCTGGGCATTATCCCAAGAGTATGTTTTAATTTGAGTTGACCTAAAAAGAACAGGCAAAAAAAAAAAAAAAATGATCAGAGGAGAGAACAACATGAAATGAAAGAGAAGGAATATGTCCTACAGATGAGGATAATAGCAAAATATGAAGCCCAAATGCCTGACATTTAGAATAAATTAGTTCAGTGCAATTTCATCCTTCAGATACTTAGAGACTGACTGAATCAAAAATCCAGGGAACAATGGTGTTGTATTAAGAATTCTGTGTTGGGGGTGCCTGGGTGTCTTAGTCACTTAAGTGTCTGACTCTTGATTTCGGCTCAGGTCTTGATCTTGAGGTTTGTGGGTTTGAGCCCCATGTCAGGCTCTGCACTGACAGTATGGAGCCTGCTTGGGATTTTCCCTCTCTGTCCCTCCCCTGCTTATGTGTGCTTTCTCTCTCTCAAAATACATAAACTTAAAATAATAATTCTGTTTTATTTGGTGATATTAACATTACTACTATTTCTTCCTTCTATCTCTACCTTATGTAATATCTTTATACTCTGAGCAGCCAACCATCCTGGTTTGCTCACCATGTTCTCAGTTTTTGCAGTAAAAATCTCATGTTCCTAGAAACTCCTCAGTTCCAGGAAACCCAAAATGGTTGGTCAGTCCATCACACGAAAAAAGTCATTTTCCCTTATTACAACAATGTAAAGAGGTAGGACAATTAGGGCCTAGGAAATATGGGGATAATGTTAATTTCTAAATCTTAAAAAAATTTTTTAATGTTTATTTATTTTTGAGAGAGAGAGAGACAGAGTGTGAGTGTGGGAGGGGCAGAGAGAGATGGGGACACAGAATCCGAAGCAGGCTCCAGGCTCTGAGTGGTCAGCACAGAGACAGACACAGGGCTCAAACTCAGGAGCTGTGAGATGGTGACCTGAGCTGAAGTCAGATGCTCAGTCTACTGAGTCAATCAGGTGCCCCGATAATGTTAATTTTTAAAAGTGGATCCTAACAACTAATATACTCATGCTTTACATTTTACAGAGACAAATTCCAGGTTAATATAAAAATTACAATATAATGGGCTGGTAGTTTAAGTTATAAGCAGGATATCCAGAATTCTGAATAAGTTTCTAGTATGGATCATGATGAACACAGCCAACTTCTGATTTTGAAATTGAGATAGAATTGTGATAGTTCATATTTGCAGGTATAGTCCTAAATAGGTCAGATAGGTGACATGAACTTAATCCTCAGAATCAGAGGGATATTATTATCCTCCCCATTTTACCACTGAGATTATCCCAAGAACAGCCAGCTAGTCAAGTGTCAGATGAGGAAATCAAAACCAGGTTAGTATAGCTTTCAAGCCTATGCTCTTAACCATGTAACCATGCTACTTATTTTGAGAAGTGAAATTCTTGTGTGCTTGTTGTCATTTTAGAGAAAAAGATGAAAGGAAGCCACGTTCTTTACTCCTCCCTTCCTGCTGGTCATGTTTTTATTTGAGAACAACAATCTAAGATATGTGGAAAAGACCTAGCACTCAGTGGGTGGTCAGGAAAGAGATACTAAAACACTGAAAAACAAACGATGAAAGTTTAAAAGAAGTTTAAAAGAAAGTAAAATGTCAAAAAGAAAAGCTTAGAAATGTTTCTGCTTAGCAACTGTCAAGTCTTTCAGGATTATTAAATAGGAAATGTGACAGTCTGTTCTCAACTTGTAAAGAGAGTAAAAGCAAATAGTAAACTCTAGCAGGTCGTCTTCCAGTGAGATGCGATCACTATTTCTCCCTTATGAGAATAATGATTAGAGCTACAAGTCAGATACTGTTTTATTTCAGAGCATTCCCCTGAACCAAGTACAAGTTTTCAAATGAGATTAAAATGGCTGTGTCCCATGTGAACGTCTCAGAAGTTAAGTATATTTTATCAGAAAAATCTGGAGACATGACCTTTCTAATAGTGATACCTAAGTTAATAATCAATTCCCTGCTAGCAACAGGAGATTCAGCATACATCTATAAACTGGGAAAATAAAAGCAAGCATTCAAAACTCTAATTTTCTCTCACCTCAACTTACGTTTGTGGTCTATGAAAAATGATAAATTCATAGTGAATTAAGGAGTAAAAATGCATGCTATATATGAACACACACGAAATTTCAAGGGCTAACATAGTTTTACAAAAAAATTCCACAGGTTCTTTCAAAGGAACTCAAATCTAATTGGATTTCCTCAGGTATTTTTTAAGTTATCCCTCCACTCATATAGGTCTTATTGGTCAAGGCTTGGCCTTGGCTATGCCTGGAAAGGCTCAAGGGAGAGAGCCCTTATATGAACAGACAAGGTTATCCTGGCATACAGTTAGGAACCAAATAGAGAAAGTTATCCTGGCACATAGCTAGAAATCAAATAACCAGAATGAGGTTAGTGATAGGGGAGTCACAGGAGAGTGTCTTTTGGTAAGGACGGGGTTGAGGCTAGGATATAAAGGATATGGCTTTCTGAGTTTACAGGGGACAAATGCTCACTTGAAGAAATTTAGCACTCCTAACCTAGGCCAACATCCTCTGCAACCCGGTTTGCATAAACTTAACCAGGGTATACCTTTGTGAAGGTGAAGAAGAAACAACTTGGCTGATTTGTACTCTGAAGCCATGTTGATGGAATGTGTACTTCTATCATTCAACATGTATGAGTGTCTCATCTCTGCTGATTTAATAACCCATGGGGTCTTAGGCTACTGTGACAAGCTATACATTTATGCATACACAACATTTACCGTTCCCTATTTGTAAAAACGTATTTATAGCCATAATTGTATCAAAACCATTCCCCTTCCCTTTTTTACTAATATTTTAATGTAACCTCCCCAATGTCCTAAATTGTCAAGGGAATAATGTTATTTTTTTTTTTTTAGTTACTAGGAAATTATTTAAAACCTTTATCTAAAAACCTTCAGGGGCGCCTGGGTGGCACAGTCGGTTAAGCGTCCGACTTCAACCAGGTCACGATCTCGCGGTCCGTGAGTTCGAGCCCCGCGTCAGGCTCTGGGCTGATGGCTCGGAGCCTGGAGCCTGTTTCAGATTCTGTGTCTCCCTCTCTCTCTGCCCCTCCCCCGTTCATGCTCTGTCTCTCTCTGTCCCAAAAATAAATAAAAAACGTTGAAAAAAAAAATTAAAAAAAAAAAATAAAAACCTTCAATAGCTGATAGAAACCATTTTCTTTTTTTAACCAATTAAAATTATGGTCTGGGGTATTTGTACTCTGATGAACAGAAGATTTATTTGCCATCAGAACTGGTTAATCTTATCATTGGAATCAGGGGTGCAAATACCCAATGTGTGGCTTTGGTTTGACTACTGTGGACTTACTAATGATGTCTACCACCAACAGAGTAGCTTTAGGCAAACTTCAGTCACCAGCTAGAGGGGATCAGAATCATGCGGATTGATTTATGAATTACCACATATCATAGAATCCAAGGTGCTATGAATTATGCAATGAAGATTTGATGGATGGCCAAGAACAAAACTAAGTAGCAATGAAACTATGACACAATGCTTTCACAATAGTCTTGCTAGACACATTTCTCATTCACATCAGCTTCTTATTGCTCTGAAATTTCTTTTATGTATTCTGAGGATTTTAGCAATTTTCAGATCTTCAGTTGCTTTCCTTAGTACATAATAATCATTCTATAACTATCTCAATACTAAAGTCAATGAACCGAACTGTTTGTTGTTAACTTTCCTTCTTAAGTCCTGTAGCTTGTTGCTTTTCAAGAAAAAATGAAATGATGGTCATTACTCCAACATGAGCATTCACATTAAATTTATAGCCCTTTCTGCTACTCACTTGAGGTAATGACAATAAAAGCAGCTATGACTAAGTTAGCACATGTTCAGGCAATGAAATTCATCTTTGCTACTGTTGCACAGTGACTGTAAGAAGCCACTGATTATAAGACATATTCCAATTTCAAAGATGTTAACATACAAAAATTGTGTATCTTAGATTCTGTAAAATGCCATTGTTTTCTTGGTATTTATGTATGAAGACAAAGGTTGAAATGAGCTCCGAGTACTCCCTTAACTGAAGAAAATTTGCAGATGAAGTATAAGCCCCATGAGTTAAGAAAGACCCTGACTTGCACTTATTTCATCAAGACATAATATGAATTAAGGTCAGAAGAATGTTGGGATGTTAATCCAACTTCCATGTCTCCCAACTCAGAATCCTACCGATTTGTTCAACCAATTTAAAAGAAAGCTCTAATACTAACTGAGTCTGGGGAAATCATTCTGCATTCTTTAGTCTCAATATCTTCGTCTATAAAATGAGCCTAACACATTTTGTACTCATTCTCTGTGGCTGCTGCAGGACAAATGTGGTTTTAGGTGGGGTGGGGTCATCCTTTCAAAGTTGTAAACAACTCTACAAATACAATACACTATTAGTCCTAGGTTAGGCAACCAGCTGTCCCTCTTCCCAAATGCAGCTCCAACTCATCCTTTCTGATTTCTATATTCTAAATAATTGCAAATCTTTTTAATTAAAGTATATCAAATTTTGTCTCCATTCCAGAGGTCGAGGTCATACATAGGTAAATTTCTAACTGGGATAAAATGGTCTTCCTCTTGTATGTCTGCTGGAATATGACACACATTTGTTGAATAAATCCTCTTTTACGTGCAATTTCCATGTGTTTACTTTTTTGGTCATTTGCTGTATTTTGTAAAGTTTTTTATTTGGGAGATGGATTTTTAATCACCTCATTAGAGGCTGTCTTATTTGTTGGTTAGAGACACATTTAAAGAACGTGGCTGTCACCAAATAACATACATGTGAAAAGATGATTTATTTCTGAGTCACTGCAAAAGATCCTTTGGGATTTATGGTTAATCTCAACAAGGTTAATGGAATCAGAAGCAATATGCTTGTCACCATGGTTACTCTACAAATGGCAATTAAGAAAGCCTTACCAGTATTAGATCACAGTTATCAAAAAATCTGTTATTAGGTAAAACCAAAGCCAAAACAACAACAACAAAAAAAACAACACCATATATTTTTCTATTTTATCTCCTCCATAAACATATACAGAAAAGGTTTATGTTATTTTCTGCTTCTGTTTCATATTATGAAGCAAAAGATGATGAAACGTTTTTCATATTTTACACATAGATGAATGAATTCTGCATGGAATAATTTATGATTGGAGAGGTGTAAACAAACCAATCAACTTTCTCAATCATTACCCCTTTTTCCCTGTTTTGGGTATGCAAGTAATTTCCTAGGAGTTCAACCTGCTGTTGTAGAGAATGGACTTTGGCTAGTCACAATGTTCTGAAAAACAGTCCTTAAAATATGTTTCTGTGATGCAAAAAAGCAATTCTCTCCTAGGGTATGATTTGAGCTTTATATGGGAAGAGTGGGGTGTCAAAGAGCATAGGATTTGTTCTTCCTCACCCAGTGAACAGATCTTAACAGTGGTCCCATTCTTAATTCTGGAAGCTTGTATGCCTCCAGGAGCATCTATTTCCCTTATTCTCTTCAACCTCCAGGAGCCCTACAACTCTATAGCTTCTCAGCCAACTTCTAATTTGTAAGGGAATTTCCCAGCCTACTACTGCTCATCACAAAGGGATGCCTTTCTGTTACTTTATCACTAATTTAATCATTCATGTATTCAATTTTTCTCAATGCTTATAGAGTTTTTGTTTTTGTTTTTGTTTTTAATTACTCCAATGCAGAACGATTGAATCATAACCTCTAGGGACTTCATCTTAGGAATTAAAAAAATCTCTCTCCAGGTGATGTGTATGTGGAACTGGGGCTGAGAATTACTGGGATGACTCCCCACGCCTTTCCTTTTTATGTTTTAAATAATCGGTTTCCTTACTTCCCATCTAACACCCAAAGAATTTGCAAGTGGTTTGCAAAGATACCCATGGGGGCACCTCGATGGCTCAGTGGGTTAAGCATCTGACTTCAGCTCAGGTCATGATCTCATGGTTCATGGCTTCGAGGCCTTGTTGTGCTCTGTGCTGACACCTTAGACCCTGGGGCCTGCTTTGGATTCTGTGTTTCCCTCCCTCTTTGCCCCTCCCCAGCTTGTGCTCTTCTCTCTCCCTCAAAAATAAACACTATAAAAGAAAAAAAAAGATACAAAGAAAGTTTAAAATGAGAGAGTAATGGTAAGGAAACCAATAGGAACATAATAAAATGCAATGATTTACATATCCTATAAAGGCTGATAGGTGGTTTTAGAAAGTTGAGGGACTAAATTTTTAGATGTACATAACTCATTTACTAAAGGAGTTTCAAAAGGAGACTTTAAAAAAGTATCCTCAAATAAATGCTCCCAATATTTCATCTATTTTGTTATTTAAAAACACAGGTTTATGTTAAGTTTCTCAGGATCCACATAAGAGTGAAAACATATGCTATCTGTCTTTCTCTGTATGATTTATTTCACTTAGCATAACACTCTCCAGTTCCATCCATGTTGCCACAAAAGGCCATATTTCATTCTTTCTCTTTGCCACGTAGTATTTCATTGTGTGGGGAAGGAAAAAAAAAAGCTATAGAGGGAGGAAGCCAAACCATAAGAGACTCTTAAAAATGGAGAACAATCTGAGGGTTGATAGGGAGTGGGGTGGGGGAAGGTGGGTGATGGGTATTGAGGAGGGCACCTATTGGGATGAGCACTGGGTGTTGTATGGAAACCAATTTGACAATTTATTGTCAACAATATATATTGTTTTATATATATATATATATGAACAGTTTATATATAAACTGTTCATATATATATATATATATATATATATATATATAAAACAACAATAAATTATCAAATTGGTTTCTGTTTGTATATATATAAATTATTAAAAAAGACATAGGTTTACTGTTTTTGGTAAAATTATTATCTTCCTATTAAAGATTCTAATAATAGAAAAAGCCAAAATAATAAGAATTACCAGAAATATCACTGTCTCCAGATAATCACTAACATTTTGGTGAAAATTCTATAGTAGATTGTATTACTACCTCACTGGGTCATCAGCTCTTTCCCTGTAGGTGGATTGTATTTTCCTGCCTTATCAGCTCTGGACTGGGCCAAATGAGTTATCTTAGCTAATGGAACACGAGGAGATGTGACAAGGAGCCACTGGTGAGCCACAGCCAACAGAGGCATTGTGAGATTCCCTCAGTCCTCTGATACTCTTGCTCTTCATCCTGGAAAGAGCTATCCTGGAATGGGGCTACTCTGTCAGCCTGTCCCAGAAATGGCAAGCTGAGAGCCCATCTGAGTTCTGCAGGGGCCAGCAAATCTCAGCCAAACCTAGAAGAGCTGTATTTAACATAACACCCTTCCTAGGGCGTGGCCTACCGTTTTCATTTTGCCTCTAACTATCTTCCTTTCTCCCAGTTCTTACATAGACTTATTAATTTCTTTGAATTTCCCATATATTCTGCCTTCTTCAACAAAGAAGAGCTGTTGCAATGGGTGGTTCTGAGTTTTTTAAGGCCTAAAACTAATAAAAATTTGAGGGCCCAATTTAAGTAATGCAAATTACAAATACAGATTAAGTACAAGGCAATATGGAGCAGATGATGTTGGCGCTCTGCCCATAACATACCCCTTCTGCACTTGGCGAGCTGACTTCCAACTGCCAATATCTACAGCAATTTGCTTTAAAATCGTCTCCAAAGCAACGCAAGGACACTCTGCCTATCAGGGGAGATTGAATGTAACAGGGAAATAGCAGATCTCAGCCAGGAACTGACAGGGATTGGTGTACTGAAATCCCAGCTCCCTTCTTCCTCAGGCTGCTGTCACAATGATCCCCAGAGTTTTCAGGCAGGATTAAGTTCTATTTACCAATTGCAGTAGGAATACAGATTTTACTGGCTTCCTTCCCTTTCCGAGCTCTTTTCTGTACCTCTCTGTACCTGTTTCTTGCACTTCTGGAATAAACTACTTTTATATAAATTTTTGTTCCAGACCATATAACTGGGGGAATCCCTACTAAGACACTTTGAAGGAGCTTGTCCAAGTAAGAGTCCCAAATCTTACTAAAAGGCATTGTTTGGAGCTCATACTACTGGCTCAAAAGCACTGTTGTTAAATATTAAGGGCTCTTGGGTATTGCTGACTTTAACTTGTTTGCACCCTGACATCGACCACTGTGATGGATTTTAAATCATGAAAATTAACAATTCTTTAACTCCGATTTTTTTTCCCTCTTTTTAAAAAATATCTCATTTATTGATATGCAACTAAACTTAAGCTTCATTAATTTTGTAAGAAATCCACCTATAGCTATCACATGTGCTCCTGTCTAACTCACATTTATTGCCTCTGTGTCAAGCGGTATCATTTTCTTCCATCCATTCTCAGCACACACACTCCTGTGAACTAGGTGGCCCTTCTGCGGGCCCACATGCACCCTGTACTTCACTCACTATGGCCTTTATACTTGCTACATCCTCCCCCTAGCGTATGGGTTCTATGAGGGCAGGGACCTCAATTGTTTTATTCAGCATTACATCTCTTGCATTTAATATAGTGTCTGGTACTTACAAGATTCTCAAACAATTTTTATGTTTTTATTTATTTTTTATTTTTTAAAGTTTATTTTAAATAAACAATAATTATTTAAATTAAATTATTTAAATAAATAAATTAAAGAGAGAGACAGAGCATGAGTGGGTGAGGGGTAGAGAGAGAGGGAGACACAGAATCTGAAGCAGGCTCCAGGCTGTCAGCACAGAGCCCAAAGCGGGGCTTGACCCATAAACCATGAGATCAAGTCAGATGTTTAGATGACTGAGCCACCCAGGTGCCCCTTAAACAATTTTTAATTACTGACCAAATAAATGAACAAATGATAGACTGAAAGTGGCAAAAATGGCTAAGAAGTTAATTCAGAAATATAAGCAAAAATTTTAAAAAGCACAGGAGAAAAATCACCATCATATGCAATGCCTATGCCCCACCACACTCCTTTTAGGACACACTGCTAGCAGAGTTTAGCTTGGGCTTTTATATCCTGGCAGGGTCCATGGTATGGGGAGGCAAGTGTTGTCCCCTCCACAGCCTGCAAAAGCCATCTGTGTGGCCAGCCATCAGTCCAGCCTGGAGGGCTCACGTTTTCCTTTTTGCCCCAACCTCAAAGATTAACTTAGCACCTCAACATGGTGAAAGAGTTGGTTTAGAAGGCTGTCATCCAACTCCTTCATTTTGTAGATGACAAAGTGAAGACTCAAGATGCGGACAGAGTTGATTGAAACAACCTATCTATTGGCCAATATAGATCTACATTCCAAGGCTCCCCATGCCTGCATTTCTCTAACATGCTGACTTCTTCCACAGGGGAGAGAAGTAACTACATTTTACTAAACACAAGACTTCATAAGAAATGCATACAGTAAATATTTGATGATCTTTTAAAAATAAAAAATAGTATATCTCCTGGGGAAACCAAAAATGCCCCAAATCTTCATACATATGGTGTCATTGTTGTGGGAATGAGCAGAACTAGAAGTTCTGAAGAATCTGTTTCATTTGCCTCTCTGCAGGAAATCTGTTTGTTGATGAGATCCAATACTGAGCATTTATTTGAAGAACTGGAGAAGCAGTTGTCTTGATCAGTAAGGTCCTGGAACTACCTTGGAGCATACATTAGATTCTGTGTTGGACACAGAATCTTCAGAGTTGCTGAAGGGGAAGATGAACCAATAATCTAGCATCTGCTCTGCCCTCACTCAGATACCAGAACCTTCTCCTTCCTCTTTGTAGCCCCAGTGTCTGAGTAAAAGACAATCTCCATACATATTCAGCCAGATCTTGAGCACTGAGTTTTGCAAGACATTAAGATAGACCAGGAGTGTGTGTGTGTGTGTGTGGGGGGGGACTTCTGCCTGTGGGGAAAGTGAAACTTCTAAAGAGGAGGAGTAGGACCACCTGTCTCTACGACTTTTGGAGTAGGAGCTGCAGGAAAAGGGGAAGTGGGTATTAACAGGAGATAAAGATAGGAAAAGGAGAAAGGTCCATGTAGCCCCTTTGAAGACTAACCCTGAAACATCCTTTTCAGGCAGGGAAACAAGAAAACTGGGTCTACTTATACCCCCTATTCATTCCTCTATCACTAGCCCACTCTTTTGGGATCATTGTCAGAGAAAAATTGTCAAAGACTCTGAAGGGGGCAAAGAAGATTACTGGGGGCTGTGTCTAGTACATCTTTCCAGGTCATCTGTTTTTCATGGTCTTTGATCTTTTTTACAGCTCTGCAGATGGTAGAAAACAGGTAATGATATAAATGAAGTCTTGCTGATAGGAATTAGAAATGCAAGTCAACTGTGTCTGGATTACAAATGATCATTGGTCCGTGGTTATTAACCTATTTTGCAACTATTGGTAAATTTGCTTCAGCATTCCTGAGTGCCTCCATGTGTGTCCCCTGAATACTCTCTTAAACCCATGGCAATATATTACTTATTCCATCATTAGTTGCTGAGATAAATAAAATTTTTGACACGTGTCTATTTTATATTTGGGTAATAGCTGTGATTTACCTCATTTTTAAAAGAAATTAACCATAGCAACTTAACAGCTGATGCAAGGAAGGTGTGTGTTTCAAATCACCAGGCAGCCTGAAATTGAGACAGAGAAGGAACTACTACGACCACAGCCTACACCCAATCTTCCTGATGGGTATGAGGTTTCATGACTACAAGAATTAGCATGAGCAGAAACCCTCGGAAGGACAACACTCAAAAACACTCCAGCCCTGAGAATCTGACTGAATGCCATAAATGTCCCCTCAAGTTAACAAAGAACCCCTTCTGAGATAGAAAATATCCTGGCCCTTGCTAACCTACCTAAGGAGCAATGGCCAATCTGGTGGGAGTCAGTGTAGTGTAATAACAAATATAATATTGTAATATTAAAAAAACTATAAAAATGATAATACAACAATAGCTTCATTTATTAAACCCTTAATTTATTCAAGGCAACGTACTAAGTGCTTTACATTTATTTTTATGTAATTTAATTTCTATGACAGTATAACGTAGATACTATGATTCTCCCTTTTTTATAGATGAAGAAACTAACATGGAGACTTAGTGAGGGAAGTTACCAGAAACACTCAGATACTGTATGATACAAATGGAATGCAAACCATCCCATGAAAATAGAAATTCCAAGTCCTGGGTTCTAGTTTTTGTACTTACTTCAGAGGACCAGAACTATTCTCTCAGTTTTTTTTTTTTTTTAATCTCTGCTTCTTCCTAAGAGAACATACTGTATCAGATTTTTATAATGATCAGTGAGAAAAATGTCCAAAGAGTTTTGAAAACCGATTGCCATATGAATAGAAGGTATTATTACTGGCAAATTGATGTCATTAATTATCCACATGGAACCGATGTATTTTTTAAGCATTTTATTTTAATCATGGTAAGTATTCTTTAATTCCTATTCTCTATTTCCCCGATCCCCTGACCCCACACAGCACTGATGTATTATCTCAAAATTACTCTCTAAACAGTCCTCACTGTAATTTTCTTTGCTGTTTTGTAACCTTTAATTAGAAAAGGTTAAAGTGGGAGAGAAACCAAAGCCAAAACAAAATACTATCCAATTCTCTTTTAAGCTAACAAATGCATCGTCAGACATCATGTGAGGAGCTGGGGACATAGCAGTGAAAAAGACAGGGTCTCTGCTCTCAGGGAGCTGTGTTTTGGCTCCATAGTGCAATATATCAACTACATTCAAATCAAGGAGTTTATTAAACACCTATTGTGAACAAGACAGTGGGGTCTACATGAGAGGGTTATGCTTTTCAGACTTCAGCAGGCACCGGAATCACTTGGAAGCTTTGCTTTAATAGATTCCTACACTCTATGCCTAGATATTCTGGTTTGGGAGGTCCAGGGTAGGGTGTGAGATTCTGCATTTACTCTTTAAGATTATTTTTATTGTTTATTCATTTTTCAGCCAGAGAGACAGAGACAGAGAGGGCACAGGCAGGGGAAGGGCAGAGAGAGACACATACACCCACAGAGAATCCAAAGCAGGATCCAGACTCTGAGCTGTCAGCACGGAGCCCGATGCAGGGATCATGAACCTTGAGATCATAACCTGAGCTGACGCTGTACGCTTAAATGAGCCACCCAGGCACCCTGAGATTCTCAGTTTCTAACAAGCACTGAAATGATGCCAATGCTGGGCTTTAGACCACATTTTGAGCAGCGCCATCTTAAGGGAGAGAAATAAATGGGACTTTAGACCTTGTCCTTAAGCTGCTACATTCATGAGAGAGATAAAGTTTGGCTTGAAAAGTTCATATTAAAATGGGCAGGGTGAGGGCCCATGACTTTCAAAGTTTCTGACAAGTGTCCCAGAAGCAAAGGGGATGAAATGGAGGGAAAGGGAGAGCAGAGACTCAGAAGGGTAAGGTATTCGGGTGGAGGTTCACTTTGAACAACTGTTCCACCCTATTTAATGACCATAGGCTGTGTCCTTGGTCATTTCTTTAACCTCTCTCTTTTTTTTTTTTTCTGAATACAGATTCACATCCAGGTTTTCCAAGAGGTTTTTCTTTTTTTCCTGTTTCTCATAAAGGAAAAATGGAAAGAAGCTTTACTAAGCTTTCTCTTAATAATCCTTCTCTCTACTTCTTGTTATTGGGCCCAGTCAGGAACTTAAAAAAATAATGATGGGTCATGAAAATATTCCTCTGTCTAAAGCAAGATTTAACCTCCATGTCAGAGAAAGGAACAAGACTGAAGCAGAGGGTCCTCAGTGCTAGAATGGGGTGGGGTTTCTAGGCTGCAGAACTGGAGGTGACCATGAGGGGCCCAGGGAGCTGTATGGGGGCACCATGCCTGAAAATGGCGGTGGTGATGCGTGGGGCAGTGGAGAGAGGGTGGTCTGGGGGATCTGCTCTTGAGGCTGCCATCAGGGTTTCACTTTTGTGAGGTTAGCTCAGACTGCCATCCTGTATGATCAAAGAAAAGAGTTGTGGCTGTAGGAAAGTGGTTATCCCCAAGAGTTTTATAGCTTAATAGGGAGGGGAGTGAAAAGGAAAGAAAATGAATAAGCAGGGAGGCAAAGAAAGATTATATTCAGGGCCAAGCAATGGGCTTAACTGGGGCTGCTGTCCCTTCCCTAGATCTTGGGTTCTTCAAAACAGATCTGTAAAAACCAGGAACCATATGCTTTTAGTCAATATCACATTTCCCTTTTTAAATTTGCCCTTTCAATGTCTCTGAAATATTGTTCTGTTGGTTGTCATAAAAATCATCTATCTCAAGTGTGCATGCATGTGTACACACACACACACACACACTACAACCCTTTAAAACAACAGGTTTTTTTTGGGGGGGGTAGGAGGAGGCTCTTGAGTGGCTCAGTCAGTTAAGCATCTGACTTCAACTCAGGTCATGCTCTCACAGTTCATGGTTTGAGCTCCACATTGGGCTCTGTGCTGACAGCTCAGAGCCTGGACCCTGGTTCAGATTATGTATCTCCCTCTCTTTCTGCTCCTCCCCTGCTCATGCTGTCTTTCTCTTTCTCAAAAATAAATAGACATTAACTTTTTTTAAAATAAAATAAAATCTCGGTTTTCCAAATGAGCCAGAGCAAAGAGGTTTTGTCATTCGAGAGAACTCTGGCCTCAGGAAACTAAAAAAATATGTAAAAATCAAACTCCACAGCTTCCATTTGCCTCTGGTTACAGAGTAATTCTTATTCAGTCTTCAGAATCCATGTCAAACACATGGTCTAAGGGATCCCATTGCCCGCAGTATACATGAACAAGAGCACTTTTGTAGATACACACTGTCATGCAGTAGAGAAGTGGTTAACTATATGTACTCAGTTAAGACACTTAGATTAAATCCTGGTCTCCTCATGCCCCTTCATGATCAGAATGAGCCACATTCACACTATATGCCTTGTAGGCAGACAAGGTGGCATCATTTTGGTGTAGGCAAATTCTTGAAGTCCACCATTCAAACACGTGAGCAGGGCAAGCTACAACTGATTTGTAAGAACAGTGCATAGTTTAAAAGAGGGTATGTCTCATGTGTATACTGACACCCATTCCTGAAGTATCCATCTGCCCTTCTGTTTCCTGCTTCAGAAGAAATTGCCTAATAACATGGCGCTTGAGAAGATCATATTCACTAGTAATCATCCCACCTTAAATTGAAACAAAATGAAACAACAAATTACCTCTTAGGTAATACATACATACAAAGCACTCAGACAATTTCTGTATCAATAGAAGCACTCCTGTTTCTTGATTAGTATTTTCCAGTTATGTCAGTCATTTGCCCATTTGTTATCCTATGTTTTTATTGCTCTTCCCATGCAGTGCTCTGTATGGTAGGAGGCTGCCCCCTTGCACTGAAGGTTTCTCAGGCTACCTTGACAGCTGGTTTCCACCAGAGGACAGCATCAGGAGACTGGAAGCATTTCAATTTTCCAGCTCTTGATAGTGGCTGCCCCAGCTTGTGGCCTTTAGGAACACTACCTGAAACCTGAGCAGTTGACCATCTCTAGTTGTCTCACTGTTATATGGAAAGAGATGGTCTCTAGTGAACGACCTGTCCAAGGTCTATCTTTTGGACTTAATCCTCACCGACACACTATGTCAATGCTTAAATATTATTCATTCGGGAAACAAAACAAGGTAATGTTTGTAGCCAAAAAGTCTAGGCTGTTTTACTTATGCAGCTACTGTAAAGACTTCAACTGAAACATACAATTTGGAATTGATAAATAGTAAATAATAAACAATGTACCTGGAGATTCCCCCACCCTAATGTATCAACTCTAGAAAGATAAAATTTAGCTAAATGGATGTATTTTGTCAGCTGTGCAAACACTGAAGGCTACATCCTAGGTTTAGTTATAATTCAGTGGGCACTAACTAATAAATGAAAAAGCAGAGAAAAAATAATGTATAAGAAGAAAAAATAGTAAGTGTAGAAAAATTCAGGCTATGTGAAGCAAGAGCAATTTAGCCAAAATTCTAAAACCCTAGTGTGTACTGAGCTATTTGAAATAACTTTAGCTAGCTTTGGGAAAAACAAATAAATTATAAAATGACAAAACATGATATAATATTTCTTGAGAATTTGACATCCTGGTGCATAGAGGGAAGTTGAAAAATAAATATTCTTGCTTGACTCCAAAGGAGAAAACAAATAGCCTGGAGATGAAATTAAAGACAGGAAAATTGGATCTTTGTCTCAGGAAATAAAGTAAAACTTTCAATCAGATTGCTTAAGTATTCTTCCCCTCTCTCATTATTTTAGGCTGATCTGGTAAGTAAACCCATAATGCAAATCATATCCTGATATCCTGATAGATTAAGTGGTCCAAAGTTCTTTAAAATTTTTAATTTCTTTTTTAAAAAAATTTTTTTTCAACGTTTTTTATTTATTTTTGGGACAGAGAGAGACATAGCATGAACAGGGGAGGGGCAGAGAGAGAGGGAGACACAGAATCGGAAACAGGCTCCAGGCTCTGAGCCATCAGCCCAGAGCCCGACGCGGGGCTCGAACCCACGGACCGCGAGATCGTGACCTGGCTGAAGTCGGACGCTTAACCGACTGCGCCACCCAGGCGCCCTAAAATTTTTAATTTCTTTGACTAGTAACAATTAATTTAAAATGAGATGAAAGAATTACTTTGAAGAGCTGCTACTCATATTTAATTTGTATCTGATTCAGACCTAACTATTACTGAAAGCTTTTTCAAAGACTTGTTTTCTGATATATGGTGGATACTTTCTTTGTTCACTGTACTATGCTTTTTTTTTTCAACTATTATTTTTAAAACCATGTCTATCCTTACCCACAAAGGGGGCTATTTTTTCATTAGTATTGGCAACCCAATTAACTCTCCTGATTTTTGACTTAGCATTTCAACAATTGGGTTCATAAAAATTCTATTTGCAGAGCAAACGTGTAATGCCACTTCTAACTCCATGCACCATATTTGGTGGTCATGGGTTTCCTCTACCCCTTAACGCATTTACTTTACTATGACAAGAGAATGTCACTGGCTTCTTGAGGAAAAGGCATTCTAAAGAATGAGGGCACAAGCCCAGCATAATTCAAGCATGGGATGTGCTCAAAGAATGTTAATACTCAGTGTATCTGGAACGCTGTGTACAACCGGAAGAGAATATTAAATTCCGTGGAGTAGAAGGACTTCTTTTGAGTTTGAAATATTTAATTTTAACCAAAAATTGTTCTGAGATTAGAAGGACATCCCTCGAGAACTATGGCTGTCCCTGGAAAAGGTAATTTTGACTTCAAAATATTACTGCAGAATTTGTTCCCGAAGTCTCCTTGGAGGCAGACCTTGGACAGAAGAAAAAGAAGTCTCTAGTTTTTGAAAGCTCTTTTTCTTAGAAAAGAAAAAAAAGGTAGAAACACAACTTTAAAAATGATAGGTTATGGTCCAAGATGGAGACAGGAAGACCCTGAATTCATCTCCATGACCAAATCTACACCTTTTTAGAGAGCAAATCTTCCTGAAGAAGAGCTGAGGGCTAACTGAACAGCTTCTGAATGAAAGAAAGAGAGAGAAAAACCACACAGAGAACACGAAGAGAGACAGAGACACTATAAGGACGGGAATCCTCACACCTGAAGGTGCAAACTGCAGTGGGAAGTTGAGAGATCTTGTGTGGATTCTTCTGCCCTTGATCTCATCTCTGGGATGGAAGAGCTGGTGAGCGCTCTGGTTTATGCTCCTCATCCACCCGGATAGTACAGATGGGAACAGGGTCCAGATGATATAGTGGGCCTGTCTCATCACTGAGCATCAGCATCACTGACTCACACCAGCCCCAGATGCCCTGGGCTACAGGAAAACAAAACAAAACAGCAAAAACCTGTGGTTTAAACGGGCAATTAGAACATAAAACAACCAGCCCTGGAACTCTGCCCGAAGTGAGGGAGCTGCTAGAATGATCTGCATCAAAGAGACTGGTGAATGCTAGGATTTACCTAGTTCCTCCACCTTGACAGCGTGAGTGGGAGCAGGATCTAGGTGCTGTAGCCGGCCTGCCATGTCAGCGAGCCCTGGGCCCTAGCCCACACCAAGCCCAGCCATCGCACCACGGTGGCCAAAGTGTTTCACACACTGGGACACGCCAGGTCAGTGTTGACTATAGCTCCAACGATCTTGCCAAGGTGACATAGGTGTAAAGTACCCTAGAGCACTCCAAGCAGACACCCACTTTAGTGCTAGAAGGCTTGCTAGTATAGTCCTAGAACAGAGTCCTCCAGGACCTCCTGTCTCATGCCTACTTTGGATCCAGCAACCCTGTCAAAGTGCCTCCTGTGTGGAAGGCCCCAGAACCCTTTCCACCGGGGCACCCCTTCTGTGGTGCAACACAAGACCTCCAGCCTGTAGCCCATCTCGGTTCCAGCCACCCCACCAGGGTACTCCCTGCACAGAGTACACCAGGACATACTGGCTTGCCGGTATATACCCAGACCCTTGCCTCATCACCCTGCCAGGACACCCCCTATGCTGAGGACCTCAGGACATCCCAACTTACACTTATTTCAGCTTCAGTTGTCCTGCCAGGATGCCCTCTGTGTGGAGAGCCCAGGACCATCCAAACCTGTGCCCACTTCAGCTACAGCTGTCTTGTCAGAGCACTTCATTTATGGAATACCTTGGGCCCCCCAAATTCACACCCCACTTTAGGTCTAGCAGCCCTGCTGGGACACCCTCTGTGTGTGAAACACCACAGGACACCCCAGCCCAAGCCCCAACTCAGCTCCAGTCACTCCTCAAGGGTGACCTCTGTATGAAGAGTTCTATGCCATCTCAGCTTGCACACTCCTCAGCTTCAGCTACCCTTCAGGGCACCCTCTGTGCAGAGAGCTCAAGAACTGCCCTAGCCCATACACACTTCAGCGGTAGCCATCCAACCAGGGTGCCTTTGTTTGGAGAGCCCCTTTAACTTTTATCCACCCTTCCAGGACACTCTGTATGCTGAGGATCCCACAACATCCCAACTTTCACCCACTTTAAATTTAGCTTCCCTGCCAGGGTGCCGTCCATGTGCAGTCCCAGGTCCATCCTGGCCCAGCTCACACCCACTTTAACTCTGGCCATCCAGTCAGGGCAGCCCCAGCATGCAGTGCCCTAGTACACCCCAGACAAAGCTCCAGTCAGCTATCCAATGTCACCCACAGGCAGGGGATGACCATATACAGACCCAGTCCTTCAAATTTCGGAGAAGTAGCTATTCCACCTAATTCTTAGAAATGAACACAGAAAATCAGGTAAAATGAGCTGACAGGAAGATGTTCCAAACAAAAGAGTAAGACAAAAACTCAGAAAAAGAACTATATGAAAACAATCTAAGCAATGTGCCTGGTAGAGATTTTCAAGTAATCATCATAAAGATGCCCGGTGGACTGTTCTTTCAGAACTCAAAACTTCACTGAAGAGATACAAGATATAAATAAGAACCAATCAGAGTTGAAGAATACAAGAAATGAAATGAAAATACAATGGAGAGAATTAATAGTAGATTATTGGATGTAGAAAAAAGGATCAGTGATCACTTTACCCCTGAAAGTGATCAGGGTAATGTAAAGCACCCAAGCTCAACAGCAAAAAGAAAAAAGGTATTTTAAAAATGAGGATAGGGTAAAGAACATTTTGACAACATCAAGCAAAGATGATCATTATAGGAGTCCTAGAAGGAGAAGATACAAAGAGGCAGAGAACTTATTTGAAAAACATAATAGTTCACAACTTCCATAACCGGAGGAAGCAAACAGACATCCAAGCACAGGAAGTACAGAAAGTTCCAAACAAGATGAACCCAAGCAGGTCCACACCATGACACATAGTGAAATTTAAAATATTAAAGGGGTGCCTGGTTGGCTCTGTCAATGGAGCATGTTACCCTTGATCTTGGGATTTGAGCTGGAGCCCCATATTGGGTGTAGAAGTGACTTAAAATTAAAAAAAAATGTAACAGATTAAAGATAAAGAAAAAACTTTAAAGTAGCAGAAGGGAAGCAACTAGTAACATACAAGGGAAATCCCATAACACTATCAGCTGCTTTGTTAGTAGAAACTTTGCAGGCCATATATAAACAAAGGGCTGGGATGGAAAAAATAATCATAGAACCAATAATTCTCTACCCTGCAAGGTTATCACAACTGAAGGAGAGACAAACTTTGGAGGATTTAATTGCTACTAAACTGAACTTACAAGATATGTTAAAGAGAATTTTTTAGTTGGAAAATAACATAATTGGAAAACAATTATGAATAAAAATATGTAAAAGATGACAACGTATACTTAAAATGCAGAGGAGGAGTTAAAACAATTGTTCTTTTAAGATGTGTGCAAACTTAAGTAACCATCAACTTAATATAGACTATTATATGCTTACGATGCTATGTATAAACCTCATAATAACCACAAATAAAAAACCTACCATAGATACACAAACAAAAAAACAAAGAAAAATAAAGTGAAGCATAACACTATTAAAAGTCATCAATCACAAGGAAGTGATGAACGGAGAAAAACTACAAAAACAAAAACCACAAAAACAACCAGAAAACAATTAACAAAATGGCATTAAGTACACACATATCAATAATTACTCCAAATGTAAATGGCCTAAATGCTCCACAAAAGACATAGACTGGCAGAATGGATAAAAAACAAGAACCATCCATATGCCTCTCATAAGAGACTTACCTCAGACCTAAAGACATGTACAAACTGAAAGTCAAATAATGGGGAAAAAGGTAGAAAAAAAAAAGCTGGCATATAGAAATAGAAGAAAAAAAAAGGCTGGGCTACCAATACTTATATCAGAGATAAAAGAGCTGCACTCTGAAAAGTTTAACACTGATAAAAACAAAAAAAGTTGAGGAGGACATAAATATAAAGAAATTCCATGCTCATGGATTTAAAGAATACTGTTGATACATCCATACTACCCAAAGCAATCTACGAATTCAGTGTAATCTCAATCATAATACCAACAACATTTTTCAGAGAACTAGAACAAATATACTAAAATTGTATGAAATCACAAAGGTCACAAATTGTCAAAGCAATCTTGTGAAAGAACAAAGCAGGAGGTATCACAATCCCAAATTTAAAATTATACTACCAAACCATAATAATCAATACAGTATTATACTGGCAGAAAAAGAGGCACATAGATAAATAGAACATAATAGAGACTCTGGAAATAAACCCATGCTTACATAGTCAATCTATGACAAAAAAGGTAGGAATATACAACAAGGACAAGACAGTGTCTTCAATAAATGGTGTTGAGGAAAACTGCACAGCTACGTACAAAGGAATAAAACTGGACCACTTTGTTATGCTAAAATGGGCAGAAAACCAGAATAGACATTTTCCCAAAGACATAGAGATGGCTATCAGACACATAAAAAGATGAACATCCCTAATAATCAGGGAAATACCAATCAAAACCACATTAAGATATCACTTCACATCTGTCAGAATGGCTAGAACAAGAAAGACAAGAAATATTATGTGTTGGCAAGGATGTGGAGAAAAAGGAACCCTGGTTCACTGTTGGTGGCAACGTCAGTTGGTGCAGCCACTGTGGACAATAGTATATAGGTTCCTCAAAAATTCAAAGTAGAAATACCATATGATCCAATAATTCCACTGTTGGGGAACTACCCACAGAGAACAAAAATACTAATTCAGAAAGATGTACACACCCCTATGTTTATCACAACACTATTTATAATAGCCAAGATCTAAGCAACTCAGTGGCCATCTACGGGAGAATGAATAAGGAAGATGTGGCGCTCGCACGCATGTGTGTGTGTGTGTGTGTGTGTGTGTGTGTGTGTGTGTATGCTGTGTGTGTGTGTATATATATATATATATATACACACACATATACATGTACATGTATATATATATATATATATACACACACACACCATATATATATGGTACATGCATGCAATAGAGCATTACTCAGCCATATAAAAGGGTGAGATCTTCCCATGTGCAACAATATGGATGGACCTAGAGGATATTATAAGCGATGTAAGTCAGAGAAAGACATGTACCGTATGATTTCACTTATATATGGAATCTAAAAACAATGAGTAAACCAATGAGCAAAGAACAAACTAATGGTTGCCAGAGGAGAAAGAAATGGGGGAATGGGCAAAATGGGTGAAGGGGAGTGGGAAATCCAGTCTTCTAGTTAAGAAATGAGTAAGTCACAGGGATAAAAGTTAGGGCATAGGGAATATGGTAAATGGTACCATAATAGCATTGTATGGTGACAGATGGTAGCTACAGATGCGGTGAACACAGCTTAACAAAAATATCTTCAATCACTATGTTGTATACCCAAAACTAATGTAACATTAGGCATCAACTACACTTCGGTAAAAAAAATAAATGTGTATCTTTGAATCTTACCATTTTTCAAAGTGGGTGATAGTTAGGAATAAGCAATATAAGAATTCCAGACATTATAGTAAACTCCCTAAATTCACATTTGCCTCACACTGAATTTAAACTTGAAAATGAGTGGTAGCTTCTGGCTGTGAGCTCTCTAGCAGTACTTAAAAAGGTCCTGCTTCTCGGCTGCAGTGACCATTTAAATGATACCATTTTGGCTTGACACATGGACTCAAAAAGCATAACCTATCAGAGAAAGAAAAATGCATCAATTATCTAGTGGATTCACGTTCCTATTACCCAGAAAAACTTGATACAAATCCAAAGATCATTTCCATAAAAAATTGCCTACTCTGACAGCCAAGTACTTACTCTATTTTCTCACCCTGAAGAGAAAGAGAAAACAGGACATCACTGCTACCCCATTGTGGTTAGTTAGGAGATGCCAGTATTCAAATCTTGCAAAGTCATCAAGGCATCTCTGATGCCTCCCATCTGTTGGTGACTCTTCACCCCACCTGCCACAGATACTGGTATGACATGAGGTAGTTCATTTCTGCCCATGAGTCCATGGAGATGAAAGCCTTGGTATTTTTGTGTGGTTAAGAATCAAAGGCACCAGTATCCATGGTGGTCATTATTTTCTGTTTGAAAAACACAGCAGTGGGTTTCTTCCAATCATTCTAACAGTGGCTGTTGACTGGAGGTGATTTTGTCCACCAGGTAATGTTTGGCATTGCCTGGAGATCTTTTTGATTGTCATGGCTGGGGGAAGGAGGTGCTACCAGCATCTAATGAATAGAGACCAGAGATGCTGCTAAATAATCTTCAATGTATTTAATATAAGCTCTCCTTCCCCAACCAAGAATTACCTAGAGCAAACTGTCAGTAGTACCATGGCCGAGGAGCCATGTTGTAACAAACCAAGGGAATTATTCTCTTAAATAATCCTTTATCCAAGGAGCTTGTGCCCTACCTTGATATGAAGTGAGAGTAGTAGAGTCTGATTAGTTCAAATGAACACAGCTACTTTGGTTGCTTTGAAGAAGCACAGAGAAACAACCCAAACCTGAACGCTTATAGCTATTGCTTTACTGACAAAGTGAAAGAGACATATCCAAGATGTCGTAGACTATACACTTTTGTTTTTAGGTAGGAGGATTCTTTTCGAGGGAGTGGCGGTTTTCAGATTCACTAACAACATGATGGCTGCTTTCCTGGGGCCACAAGGTCTGGGACTAGGTAAACTAGATTTAAACTTTCTAACATCTTTCCTGTAGCTTACCAGAGGTTTCACTATCCTTTCATCACATATCCCAGATGATCAGACTTTCACTTGGTCCCTTTGTCCTCCCTGCAACCTAAAAATGAGGACTTGGCTGAATTCTTCCTTCTTAAGATAATCAAAATAGTTAGCATTTATTGAGCATTTACTATGTGTCAGGAGCCTATAAAAGGATTTTTCATGTTTGGTCTCATTTAATATTAAAAAAAAAAGGTATGAGATGGATTCATGATGTTATCCCCATTTCACAGTTGGGTAAAAAGAGGCAGAGGAAGTTTAAGCATCTTGCCAGAATTGCACAGCTAGTAAATGGAGGTGTAGGAAAGCAAACCGAGGAGATTCAGCTCGAGAGCCAGCACCTTTCACTTCTACACTCGTGTTTAAGTCTAGAAGATTAGATACTCTCCTTCTCCCCTGATACATTTTCCCACCTTCCCTTACAGTCATTGTTTGGATAAGAATCCATATACAGTCAGGTTGCTTAAAATAACAGGAAAAAATGACAAGGGAGATCAGTAACCTTTTTAATATAAACCAAAGGCCTACACTGAAAAAAACCTAAGATCCTGGTCATAAATAGACCTCATATTTAGACACACATTCTTCTTGTATTCCCTAGCCACAGTCCTTTCCACACTCTGCCATGATGGGGGGGGGGGGCGGGGCACTGTTCAGGGTGTTGGATATTGTACTGCTCCCCATCTCCCATACCTGATTTTGTCCACCCAGGCTGAACACTCACATTATCTTTCCAGGAATATTTCTTGCTACTCCACTGCTCTCAAGTTATTCACACTTTCTTCAACAAGCCCACCTTTTCATGTGGGCACATTTTTCGATGTTCTGAGGCTAGAGTACTATCACTTTTCTTTCTGCATACTCCAAGTCTGTCCTTCAGCTCCCAGGTCAAGCTCCAACTTCAAGTGATTCTTCCTTTTTTCTTGGTTCTTAGAGCACTTTCTATCTCTAGTGTTCATTTGGATCTTAATTCTACGGACTATTATTTTGTATTGGTATAAAAGCATTGTAGGTAGTGTTTCAGACTTCCTTGTGTTCTCCAAAGTATTTAACAGTAACTATTTAGTGAATGACTAAAAAATGGACTATGTAAAGGAGCAGCTTGGTGAAAATTGGCCATTCTAGTTCTGAAAATAAATCTGGACAAATTGAAAGCTAGGTAAGTTAAAAAATAACTTTACCCATCTCCAATTCTGACTCCCCCCCACCCCCATTGCAATCTCTAGTATACACAAATATCAGGCAACATTCAAGGTAGGCAAATGGATGTGATAATGAAAAACAGAAAAATGACCAAATAAAAACATTATTTTTAGGTGGGTCAGCATTAAAAGATGATAAAAATCTATTTTAATTTCAACTTTTTTTGGTAGAGAAGTCACAGTTTATCTATTGTAGGTGTTCTTTTTAGTAGAAGGGAATATTAGCTTGAATACTTGTATATTAATTCAGGATTAAAAAAATTTATTTTTTATTTATTTTTGAGAAACAGGGAGAGACAGAGTATGAACAAGCGGGGCAGGGGCAGAGAGAGAGGGAGACACAGAATCCGAAGCAGGCTCCAGGCTCTGAGCTGTCAGCACAGAGACTGACGTGGGGCTTGAACTCACAAACTGTGAGATCATGACCTGAGCTGAAGTTGGACGCTTAACTGACTAAGCCACCCAGGTGCCCCTGAATTCAGGCTTTGAATCAACATTGCTGACACTTTACTGGGTGTGCACATGCACATGCACACACACACACATACACACACACCACTGTGTACAGCTAATTTTTTTTCCTCCTGGGGCACTCAGACCAATCCAGCTTTAAATTAACAATTTAACAATTTAGGGCTTTCCTAAATTGCCCTTTATTGCAAATAAAGTGCTCAAGATGTGCTAACAATGGTGCCTAAGTAACACAAAAATCCTTTTGGGCGAAGAAAGCACCTGTGAAGCCACGTGATTTTATGTGCAGACTTGAGTATCTTGCTCATACCCCATTTCCTCGTTGGGAGTTTGCCTGCATCAGAAACATGAGCAATTCTTGAGGATTCTAGAAGATCAGAAGCCTGAGAGAAATAACAGGAAAGTAAAGGACACACAAAAAAGAAAAATGCTAACTGAAAACCTTGCTTTAAAATCGATGTGGCTCCTGGCACTTGAATGCAGGGGAAGACATGAAAAATGGCTGGTCAAATTTTTTTTTTTTTTTTTTGCCAGCTGTCCTGGCAAAACAAATGGAAGAAACATTGGTCATAAAAAGACATAATTAGATTTAGAAAAAGAACAATTACCTAAAGACCCACAGTTTATAAGAATTTCGTATTTTTACAAACCCCAGAGAACACATTGAATTCCTTTAAAGCTCACTGTTCTGGACACCTTTATCTTTCTTGCACCCTAAGCTATCTTTTATCGGGGATTTATGCTTTTCAACTTGACTGCACAATAAATCGCCACACCTGAGAATGTGCAGCAGGTGTGACACTAACAAAGTTCTAGATCATTTGCAGAAGGCAAACTCGTCCTGAAAAAAATGGGCTGGCAGAGATAATCAGAATCTGCTCTTAGTTTTACAGATATAGATCTTTTTTTTTTTTTTTAAGAAAACTAATTTACCCCTGATAGTTAACAGCAACAGTTTATCTGGTAAATCGTGCACATCTCAGGGGCCGCACACTGATTCAGATACCAAAAGCCACCTTTTAGACAGTCTCTGATGTAAAAATGAAAAGGCATTTACAGTCTCATCAAAAAAAAAAAACCCAAACTTAAACCCTTTGTCTAATGCAGTGAATTTTTTTTACTTCATTAACCACTTTTCCCCAAAATAGAGCTCGTCTGCCTAATGCTTCTGGCATCAAAAGCCAAAGTGAAAATAATACTAAAAGGCTAGACAGGACCAAGGGGCCACCTAGTAACAAGCATACTCTGGACAGAGAGTTCATACCAGAGAACTATTTATTATAGTGTTGACACTTCAACATTGTAACAACACTTTATTGTGACAGCATTTTATTAAATTGACAAAAAATCGATTCAATTTTTTTCTGTGTGAGTTCAATTATGCATTACCAATATTCTCTTAGAATCACATCTTTGGAGAGCCTGGGTGGATCAGTCAGTTGAATGTCCAACTTTGGCTCAGGCCATGATCTCATGGTTCCTGAGTTCGAGGCCAGCATCTGACTCACTGCTGTCAGCACAGAGCACACTTTGCATCCTCTGTCCCCCATTCTCTCTCAAAAATAAATCAACATTAAAAAAAATGGGGCATCTGAGTGACTCAGTAGGTTAAGCATCCAACTCTTGATTTCAACATGGGTCATCATCTTGCAGTTCGTGGGTTCGGGACCATGTCGGGCTCTCCACTGACAGTGTGGAGCCTGCTTGAGATTCTCTCTCTTCCCCTTTCTCTCTGTCCCTCCCTGTTCTCACTCTTGCTCTCTCAAAATAAATAAATAAACTTTAAAAATAAATAAGTAAAAAGAGCCAGATCTTTGTTATGGAGAAACACTCTTAATGGTGAGATGGCTACTGGTCGCTTTCAAATCAGTTTACTTTTCCCTGGGACAGTGCCACCATCTAGAGACACCATTTCCTAGCATCCTCACAATTAGATCTGTCTAAACAACTGTGATGGTTAATCTTATGTGGCATCTTGACTGGGCCAAAAAAGCCTCAGATAGCAGTTAAATATTATTTCTGGATATTTCCAAAAGAGATGCACAATTGAATTGGTGCAATAAGGCAGACAGTCCTCTCCTATGTGGAGTAGGTTGACATACAGTATACTGACAGCCCTAACAGAACCGAAGGGTGGAGGAAGGTTAAATTTTTGGCTGTCCTGGAGGATGGCTAGGAACACTGATGTCCTGTCCTAGTCACACCTGGTTCTCAGGCCCACAGCCCCAGGTTGAACTATATACCATTCATTCTATAACTTTCAGACTTTTCAACTCTACCAATGGCTCTCCTGGGTACTCAGTTCTCAGACCAGGCTCCAGTTTGCAGATGGCAGACTGTGGGACCTCTTGGCTTCCATAATCACATGAGCCAACTCTATCTATCTCTCCTCTGAGAAGTTCTAGGTCTCTGGAGGACCCTCACTAATACATATCTAATCAGGCTAATTTCTAGTATGATGCTTAATCTCCTATCATGATTTTTTCTGGAGTTTTCTTGTGACTTTTCTAAGTGGCAGTAGTAGCAATGGCAGCAGAACCAACAACAAAGTGGTTTTAAGCATTTACAGATTCTACAACTTCATCCAATGTTTCAAGAACAGCACAAGGGCTGCATCAGAAAAAGCCTGCCATCTGTGTTATTAATGCCAATGTTTTATTACTGATTTCTTTTCATCTTTCATAAAGGTTCTCTTTCCTGACAAAGCTACCTCCCAGATTCTGCAACTGTCTTCACCATTCCTTGTAAACCTCTCTCTATATCTCTCTCTATAGTATATATATCCTACTGGTTCTATTTCTCTGGAGAACACTACTACGATGACTAAGCCCTGGTCAGTGGAATGTTGGCAGAATAGATAAGGACAGCTTTCACCTTCCTGCCTCAAAGGCAAGTACTTGCCCTTGACGGTTTCACATGCCCCATCTTGTAGTAATGTGGGTCAGACTATGACCTGCTTTGCACCATGCAGATGAGGTTAATGCCCTAGTGAAGACCTTGTATAACATGCCTGTCCTTCCAGCTTAGTCCAGTCATATTATTAAATGAGACAAAAAGCAGTGTCTTATGTAATTTAGCCTTGTATCTTAAGGGCTTTTTGTTACCGCAGTTTAGCCTTTATATTACTCAACACCCAATTTTTGTTTAAACTTGTATAAATTATGTGCACCCACCTACTGTAGTATCCCTTTCCTAGAAAGAATTCTAAGCTCTTTGTGTACATTCTAAGCCCATAGCTGAAAGTTGGAAAATAATTAAAAAAAAATTTTTAATGTTAATTTTTGAGAGACAGAGAGACACTGTGTGAGTGGAGGAGGGATAGAGAGAGAGGGAGACACAGAATCTGAAGCAGGCTCCAGGGTCTGAGCTGTCAGCACAGAGCCCGACAAGGGGCTTGAACCCACAGACCATAAGATCATGACCTGAGCTCAAGTAGGACACCCAACCGGGTCACCCAGACACCCCCCAAAATACTTTTTAAGCCCTATTATTCAGCACCTGATGTAATCAAGTCACTAATCTTAAAATGTGCAGTTTTTCAAATGACCATTTCTTTGTCCTTTGGAATTGAGTGCACAAAACCATTCCACTATACATGCACTTAAGTACAAGCACTAGAATAACCCAGGAAATGGTTGTCATCCCTTTGAAAATGGAATTAACATGTGCTAGTCCATTAATAAGTAATATGGGTTCTATTAAGATGACAAAATAAACTTCTGTCATTCTAAAGCAATACTCTAGATTTACTGAGATAAGAGAACAATTAAAAATTGTAAACATTTCATTGAACAGGGCATCTTTTGGGATGAGCACTGGGTGTCGTATGGAAACTAATTTGACAATAAATTTCATATAATAAAAACAAACAAAAAAACAAAAAAAATAAATAAAAAAATTGTAAACATTTCAGGTATATGACTTGATGGTTTGATATACAGTTGACCCTTGAACCATGAATGTGAACTGCACAGATCCTCTTATATGCAGATTTAAAAAAAATATACTACAGTACTATAAATGCATTTTCTCTTATGATTTTCTTAATAACATTTTTTCTTTGGATTACTTTATTCTAAGAATATAGCATATAATTCATACAACATATAAATATGTTAGTTGACTAGGCTTCCAGTCAAACTCAGGCTACTAGAAAATTAAATTTGGGGGCAGTCAAAAGTTATACATGGATTTTCAACTGTGCAGGGTGTTGGTACCCTTAACTCTGGCATTAACTCTGAGTGTTAGTTGTACATATATATTGTGAAATATTTATCACAATCAAGCTAATTAATAAGTCCATCATCTCATATAGTTGCCATTTTCATTCTCTCTCTTTCCTTTTTTTTTAAGTGAGCACTTAAAATATTCCCTCATAGGAAATTTCAAGAAAACAATATTGTTAACTATAGTCTTATTTTTGTACTAGCTTACCTCATTTAATGTGTTTCGATTTATAGTGCATTTTCACAAATTGATGGTTTGTGGCAAACCTGTGCCAAGCAAGTCTATCAGCACCATTTTACCAATAACATTTGCTCACTTTGTGTCTGTGTCACATGCTGGTTCTCACAAAATTAAAAATTTTTTCCATATTATATTTTTTATAATGACCTGGGATCAGTGATCTTTGATCTTATTATTGTAATTGTTTTGAAGCATCAGGAATCACACCCATATAAGACAGCAAATTTAATAGATAAATGTTGTGTGTGTTCTGAATGTTCCACAGACCGGAAGTTCTCCTGTCTCTCTCCTTCCTTATGCCTCCCTATTCTCTGAGATACAATATTGACATCAGGCCAGTTAAAAACCCAACAATAGGCTTCAAATGCTCAAGTGAAAGAAAGAGTCACACATCTCTCACTTTAGGGCAAAAGTAACAAACGATTAAGCTTAGGAAGGAAGCCATGTCAAAAGCCAAGAAAGGCCTAGCATCATGCCAAACAGCTAGCCAAACTGTGAATGCAAAGGAATAGTTCTTGAAGGCAATGAAAACTGCGATTTCAGTGAATATTCAGATGATAAGGGAGCATAGCAGCCTTATTGCTGATATGAACAAAGTTTTAGTGGTTTGTATATAAGATCAAACCAACTACAACATTCCCTTAAGTCAAAGCTTACTCCAGAGCAAGGCCCTAATGGTCTTCAATTCTGTGAAGGCTGAAAGAGGTGAGGAAGCTGCAGAAAAGAAGTCTGGTGCTAACAGAGGTTGGTTCATAAGGCTGAAAGAAGAAAGTGGTCTCCTTAACATAAAAGTGCAAGGTAAAGCAGCAAGTGCCGGGGAGAAGCTATGGCAGCAAGTAATCCAGAAGATGTAAGTATGATAGTTAATGAACGTAGCTACACTAAACAACAGATTTTCATGGTAAACAAAATAGCCTCATATTGAAAGGTGCCATCTAGGGCCTTCATAGAGAAATCAATAATTGGTTTCAAAAGACAGCTGACTGTTTTGTTAGGGGCTAATGCAGCTGGTGACTTTAAGTTGGAGCCAATGCTCATTTACCGTGCTGAAATCCTAAGAACCGTGACAATAATAATAGATCTGTTCTGCCTGTGCTGTAGAAATGGAATAAAGCTTGGACGACGACATATCTGTTTACAGCAAGGTTTACTGAATATTTAAGCTCACTGTTGAGATCTACTCAGGAAAAATGATCCCTTTCAAAATATTACTGCTCATTGACAATACATCTGGTCACCTAAGAACTCTGACGGAGATGCACAAAATTAATGTTTTCACGGATAACACAACATGCATTCTGCAGCCCGTGGATCAAGGAGTAATTATGATTTTTAAATTCTTATTATTTAAGAAATACATTTTGTAAGAGTACAGGTGCCATAGACAGTGGTTCCTCTGGTAATCTGAGCAAAGTAAATTGAAAACTTCTGGAAAGGATTCACCGTTTGGGGTATCACTAAGTATACTCATGATTCATGGGAAAAAGTCAAAATATTAACATTAACAGGAATTTGACAGAAGTTGATTCCAACAGTCATGGGGGACTTTGAGGGGTTTAGGATGTCCATGAAGGAACTGTAGATGTGATGGAAAGAGCAAGAGAACTAGTATTAAAAGTGGCGCCTGAATGTGTGACTGAATCTCACATGCTACAATCTCATGATAAAGCCCAAATGGATGAAGAGTTGTTTCTTATGGCTAAGCAAAGTGGTTTCTTGAGATTGAATCTACTCCTGGTGAAGATGCTGTGAAGACTGTTGAAATGACAACAAAGGGTTTAGAATATTACATCTACTCAGTTGATAAAGCAGTCGCAGGGTTTGAGAGGAATGACCTCAATTTCAAAACAAGTTCTATTGTGGGTAAAATGCTAGCAAACAGCATCACACGCTACAGAAAAAATCATTTGTGAAAGCAAGAGTCTATCAATGCAGTAAACTTCATTGTTGCATTATTTTAACACATTGGTACAGCCACCTGAACCTTCAGCAACCAGGACCTGATCAGACACAGCCATCATTATCGAGGCAACCTCCACAGGCAAGAAGATTTCAACTTGCTGAAAGCTCAGAGGAGAGTCAACATTTTTTAGAACTATTTAATTAAGGTATGTACATTGTTTTTTTAGACAGTGCTATCACACACTTTATGAACTACAGTACAGTAAAACCCTAACATTTTAAAGCACTGGGAAAATGTGACTTGCTTAATTACAATTTTCTCTTTATTGACATGACCTGGAACTGAACCTGCAGTATCTCATTTTATCTCCAGAAACTTTTCATCTTGTTTGAAACTTAGCATCCCTTGTCCAACATCTTTCCATTTCCCCCTCTCACCCAGTAACCCCAAGTGTACTCTCTGTTTTAAGAGTTTGACTATTTTAAATTCCAAACACAGGTGAGGTCATGAAGGATTTGTATTTCTGCATGTGGCTTTATTCCCTTAGCAGAACGTCTTCCAAGTTCATCCATGTTATTGTAGGATTTCCTTTTTCTAAGGTCAAATAACATTCCGGGATGTGTGAGTGACATAGGTAGGACCTTGTCTTTATCCATTCATTCATGGATGCATATTTAGGTTGTTTCCATATTTCCATGGATGCATATTTAGGTATTGTGAGTAATGCAGTAACGGACAGAGCAGTGAAGGCATCTCTTTAAGATACTGACTTCCTTCCCTAGAACCAGAAGAGGGACTGTTGGAGCATAATATGGTTTAAAAAAAAAATGAAAGAAACTCTATACTCTTTGTCACAATGGTCTTATCAATTCCCACCAATGGTATAAAACATTCCTCTTTCTCCACATCTTCCCCAATGCTTATCTTTCATCCTTCTGATAATTGGCTTTATAATAGTTGTGAGGACATACCCATTGTTTTGATTTGCATTTCTCTTATGGTCAGTGAATTTGAATACTTTTTCATTTACCTATTGGGTATTTGTACACCTTCTTTTGAGAAACATGCATTCACATCCTTTACCTATTTTTTTTAATTGGGTCATACTGAGGGTTAAAGGGATTTGTGGGTGAGGATAAAAGTTACATTGATTTATTATTAAGTGCAGGGTTTTTTTTTACTTTTAAATATAGTGTATTTTTCATGCCTCCAGTTAAAAAAAACTCCTAAATTCCTATTTCTCTTCATTATAGAATTCTAATGATTCATAGAAAAAAAATTGTCTAATTCATCACTCAAAATGTAAATTTTCACACAATCCATATTCATGTGGCTTGAATATTGGTTTTATGGAAAATGGAGACGAATGTAGCTCTGTATTTTCTTTGCTGAGGCACCATTTCAGGAACATTTGCGAAGGGGGAGACACAAAGCTGAGGCCTTGGATGACATTAAACTTGTCAGGATTTACTTAAGGAAGAGATTCTCCCCAGCCAGTATTTACTAACTCCCATCAAAGTCATCTTGGTATTACAACAAGTAGTTACATTGCCCTATTTAAAGAATCAACTTTGGGCTAAGTATTTGGAAGTCCCATGATCAGCTAGCTGGTGTTGTCATTGCTGTTATAGCTGGTCTTCTTAAATCTCCAAAGGGTTGACATCTGGCCAGAAAACTGAAGATTCCCTTTCTAGGAGTAAGATATTAATTTCATTTTATTTATTTTTGCTTTTTTTTTCAGGTAATTTCTACTCCCAACGTGGGCTTGAAATCATGACCTCAAGACCAAGAAGTGCATGCTCTACCAACTGAGCCAGGCAAGAGCCCCAATATTAATTTCAAATTCCATAATTTTTCATAATTATTCATGAGTAGGAGATGATTCCACGGTGTGGCCCAATGAAAAAAAATCAGATGAAAAAGATCAGAATTTTAGAATTCCAAAATCCTTTCAGGAATCCAATCTTTAGTGACTGGCTGGATTTGAACTTTAACCTGGTCTCTGAAGTTTCCCCAGACACTCACATGCTCCTGGTTCCCATTGATTCTCATGTTAGTCTGGCACCGCACACTCCACTGTCTTATGTATTACCCTGTAACATGTCACCAGTTTCACAGATCACATGATGATGAAGTTCTGCATGTTGCTCTAATTCCTCATCCCATTTGTTCCTCATGTCAGGCGATGATGGTCTTGTCCAGATTTGTGCAACTAATCCTTAGAACTCTAATTGACACCTCTGGTCTTACCAGAGCTTATTTCAAGCACATTCTTGTGTATTTCTTTGCTAGAAATCAACCCAGCATAAGAGTAGGGAGAGCTCTGTGGAGCCGACATACAACCACATTCCTCATGGGGGTGCCACAGACACAAGCCTCTGACAGAGCCTTTTGCAGCCCAGTTGATAATCCCTTATCTACCTGCACCCTCAGAAATGTCCCCTTGGCAAATGCATTTATGCTGCTAAATACACTGAGAGAAAAGTGACAATCATTCCAGGTGGGAAGAAAGTAACTCCGAATTCATGTGGTAAAGCCATATTTTCACTAAGAATGACTGGACGGTGTCTGAAAAAGTATTTCATACTTGGTTACACAAGAGGATCAAGGGAATGACCAAAGGTTTCTCACAGCTAAACTAGAACCTAAGAATTCACTTTCTTACATTTTCTATTTTTTCCTTTTCCTAAAACTTGGTAAAGAATTTCATTCAGAAAAAATGTGCAAAGTCCTTCTACAAAAATGTGATTTCCCGTCCTTACCCCTCAGTGTGTGGCAGCTTAAACAGAGCACAAGCTGCACCCTGATGCATTCTCCACAGGAAGCATTCAAGTACAGCTCTTTCATTAGACAAAGGCACGGCAGGGATTTACTTAAACATTAAAAAACACCCATCTTGAGGAGTAGAGAAAATAACCATTTCCTGGTGGGTGGGAAGTACTAGCCTATAGAATTAATAGCTTAAAACCTCCTATTATATTTTCCTGCTCTATAAAGAACAAAATTGCTTAATGACACCACTAACCTACTGGGAGCTTTTCTCTCCCGTCTGCACAAAACACTTTCAAAAAAAGATCTGGCTCCTGTCAGCAATTCACAAAATCCAAATGCTAAAGGTAAGGTTTAAAACACAGGGCATCAATGTAAAGTGGAAGTTGGGCTGCTGTCCACAAAGCACCAAGGACTTTCCTTTGTATCTAGTTACAGTGACTGAAGACATTCAATGACGATTTGCTCAGATGTCCTAACAATATGTTGTTATACAGCAATAGAAGATGTTAAAAGAGACTTTAAACTTCCATACACTATTCACTCAGAGTCTGAACCAATTTATCCAAATTTATGGACATGGAACAGGCATTACTTGATACAGATACTTTCAAATTCAACTGAATCCATTTTTACACGATTAATCACTTCATACACACTATACAGATCACTGTTTTCATAAATATTTGATAAACCTCTTGAAGAAAGGGGACCAAAGGGTTTGAATAAATGCCCTTTCCCTGCCCTTCTGTTCAGGTGCTATCATTGCAAAATGAAACCACAACAATACCTCTGATTATGATGAATTTTACTGGAGCTTTTTTCAAAGTTGTCTCCTATTGTCTGCTAGCTTGTAGTCCGGAGAAGATGCAAAGATTAACTTGGATCCTAGCATTCCACGAGGGTTTGTATTGGGCCTTAATAACTGATACTGAATGAATTCAAAGCCACTGTCTGTAATATTCAGAGGAGAAGGAAATACCTGCCTCCTTAACAAGGAGCTAGGGGGAAAAACAGCCTACTTGTAAACCAAACCCAAGTCCTCACCTCTCAGGGAGGGACCCTTATCTATTCTGGTCACAAGGAACTTAGGGAAATAAAAGACATTATTTTTCAAGGCCCTTTCACATTGATGGTGTTTCCATTGACTATTCCAGAGCCAAAATATATTTAAAGAGCTAGTAGAGTTAGAAAGACCTAGCTTTGAATATTAGCTCTAGCATGTACTAGCTTGGGGACCTTAATCTTTGTTTCCACTTTTGAATAAGTGGGATCAATAACACTATTGTTTTTGTCTTCCATCAAAAAAACATTTACATCTCTGCAGTTAAGTGTTGACGGACATTATCCAAGTGTCCATCGATAGATGAATGGATAAAGATGATGTAGATGATGTGTGTGTTTACATATATATATATATATATATATATATATGTGCATGATATGTATATATATGTGTGTATATAGTATATATATTTTGATATGTGTATACAGTGAAATATTACTCAGCCATACAAAAGAATGCAATCTTGCCATTTGCAACAACCTGAATAGATCTAGAGAACATGGTGCTAAGTGAAAAAAATCAATTAGAGAAAGACAAATACTATATAATTTCACTTAAATGTGAAATTTAAGAAACAAAGCAAATCAACAAAATTAAAGAGACAAACCAAGAATCACATTCTCACCTATAGAGAATCAACTGTTACCAGAGGGAAGGTGGAGAGGGATGGGTGAAATAGGTGATAGAGATCAAGAGTTCACTCACCATGATGAGCAATGAGTAATGTATTGAATTGTTGAATCACTAGTTGTACACCTCAAACTAATATACTACTATATATTAACTGTATTGCAATAAAAAAAAGGTGTGCATCTAGTTTTCACCTAAGTTCATCAATTGTTGAAGTTTTGCCATATGTGCTATATTTAACATTTTGAGGCTGTTGAGCTATTTGAAAGCTCAAAGTTGCAGACTGTGACATTTAAATACTTCACAGATTTCTAAGACTAAAAGACAGTCTCCTACATAAGCAGTCCATTAAAGCAACCAAGAAGTCAGATGCAAAACTATCAAACTATCTAGTATGTGGATCATTTTAAACTTCCCCTAGTGTCCCAATAATATCTGTGTACCTGATTTTTACCCCCTTAACTAGGGCCCAAAAAGATCACACAATAAAATTACCTGTCATCTTTATATCTATTTTAGTTTAGACCACTTTCCCTAATTTTTTTTTTTCATGCCTTTGACATTTTTGAGGCATCCAGGCCATTTGTGGCTGGTTATCCCTTTCTAATTAATAACTAACCTGTGGCATGATGCTTTGAGACATGTGGAGACGTGTGGATATTCTATCCTTTAAACCTTTCACTTACTATGTTTAAGCACCCACAAGGATATTTGCTTGAATCAGTTACTACATTCATGGATGAGTAATTGTGAGTTTCTGATTGTTTTTCCTTTCCTTGTATTAGCTGACATTCTTTCATAAAGAAGGCCCTCCCTTTGAGTATCATTATGAGATATTACTTTTTAAATTTAATCTAGTAATCCATTAATAGGTATGAATATTAGAACAAAGGTATCTAAAACTCTTGGTGCACATCTGGACTATAGGGGGCATTTAACAAGTGATAACTATGATTTATAATTTATTCCATGTGCAGAAGCCAAGGTCAATTTAATGTTGTAGCAGAGCACAATTTAGTCACCAAATCTTGTCCATGGTTGAAAAGATGATGGGGTTACCTAACCAAGATATTTCCACAAGTCCTCCAGGCCTATGGTTAAAAGATATTCCTTTTCTTACAGATCTAGATATTCCTACAGATTGGCCAATTGACTGACAGTTGCTCAGTTTCAGTCCTATCTCTGCTTCCATCTCAAGACCCGTCACATGGATACATCTTTTCTGTTCCCAACAGACTGACCAGTCTCCACCAACCCGACTATTCTGTACCTCTATGAGGAAGAGGGAGGCCCCACCTATCAAATGAAACATAACTCCCATTTGTGGAGAATTAGTCTTGGTGAAGAATGGGACTGAGAAGTAGAAGCATCAGCAGCATATAATGAGGTGCTTGCTCCTTTTCTTATTCTAGACCATCTAATATTTTCAGTGTCAAATTCACTCATGGAAGGTCTTTGGGCAAAGGACATTAAATTTCTCAGCAAGTTAAGGGATAATTATGTATCTTAGAGATAGGATTTGGGTCCAAAAGTTATGTCTTTCCAAGTACATAACCCCTAGTGGTCTTGAGGTTTGTGTAAAGGAAGAGTCATGTTTAACTTTAATTTATAGCTGGACTTGACAAATATTCATTAATGGGATAATAAACTAAATCAAAACTGTTTCTCTCAACGTTACACATGCAATTTTATTTGGAAATATAAGACTATTTGTATCTTTGTGATAGATTAGGGTTGAAAGGTAGAAAAGACTTCACTGAAAAACTCCTGTGTACTTCCTCCTTCCGCATCCATCCCATGCCCATCTTGCTCTGTGCCCAGGGAGGCCAGCCCCTTTGAACTCTATCACCCAGGTTTCCTGTCAGGTGGCTTCCAATTGGTTGGTGCACTGGTAGTCTCCAGAAGAAGAGTTCAGATGGCAGGAGGATGAAAAGGCCACTCCTACTCCACTTCTCTGGCAGTAGCTGGTCTCTCCATATTACAGCTCTCACAGGCTTTTCCTCCAGGGCTCCTGCTCTAGTGGGGGAATAGCTCTCATCTCTTGTGCCTTCAGGCCCAAACTCAGTAATGCTTTCCTGCAGGGACAGGCTCCATAAGCCTTGCCATCCATTTCTTATCCTTGCCAACACACTTGTAATTCATCTCTCCATAAAAGTCTTTTTCTTTGAACCATCTGGAATGGATTCTGTTTCCTGACAGGACTCTGCTATACTTGCTATCCACCAGGTCCTATACTAAATGATTATTCACTTACCCCTTTTAAGTATCCTGTGCAAATTTATAAACACCACGTTTTACGTGGATAAATGGACATTCACAGAAATTCCAAGGCATGTGTAATACCGTACCTTGACCAAAAACCAAACCTTAGTTAGCATTTCTCCAATACTACACTGCTTCTATAACCTGCTTAGCACTTTCAAGATACTTAGGCCACTTGGAGCAAACGCCAAGAGCATGAACAGTTTTGGAGTTCACAGACATGATTACATTTTTATTTCTCTCCTTTCTGACACTTTACTTCAAATTCCCATTAAAGACTGATCACCTACTGAGCATAACTATCATGTAAGTGAACCTGACTGGTAGAGATACCTATATGAGAGGATTAATTTTGCTGAAACCAGTCATTTACAATTGCTTTAACTATTGTAAAGAGAAGACCATCAAACATCTGGTATATGGAAATGATGCACTGTTGAGTTTAACCATGGTTGGCTCTGGTTGTAAGATTCCAGCCCACCCCCATTCCCCCTCCATCTCCATAGCCGCCTTCTTCCTTCTCTTCTCTGCTTTTTTCTGTCTTCTGGCCACACTTTTGCCCTGACTCGTACCTTTTGACCATTGCTGTGGAGTTTTTCTTCTTGTCCGAAAGCCCCCTCAATTCCAGGTAAATCACAGCAACCACCATCAGTGAGGACTGGGGGACCCAATCAGACCAGAAAAGCCATTAGCAGTCTCCTACTGAACCTTCTTTCTCAACACTCTCTTTCTCCATTTTTACAGGCTCTTTGGGCCTTTATTCCAAATGAAGATCAAAACACACTTTCAGTACTCCCTTTTTAAGGTCAGAAATGATAGTTAAGAAAATTTCTGGGTGAAAAATACCAGCAAACCAGGATGGGTAGGTTGGGTGTAGCTTCCTGTCACCTCCGTTCTAAGGAAACAAAACCCAGGTGATATAATCAGAACAATGTTGGGGAGTTTCCTTGCGCTCCCAATCTGAGCGGTTCTCTAGAGTAGGTCACCCACAGTGCAAGGCTTTCCTTGGGCGAGGTCAGGCTTACCCAAATGTTTGTTAAAATGCAGATTCCTAGTCTCTCAAAACTACTGAAGGGGGATCTCTAAAGAGAAATCAACATTTTCAACAAGTTCTTAGAGATTACTACATATGGCAAAGTATAAGAACTACCAGCATTAGGGATGCGAATCTAGGCTTTTTGATCTGCACATCTGGATTTTAATTTCAGCTCTGCAGTCTACCAGCCAAATAATTTTAGAAAATGCCTGAACTTCTCAGAGCCCGCCTTCCCTCAGCTGAGGAGAACTCCTCTCTCCTATAAATATTATAAAAATTAAAATATTATTTAATTCTTTGGGATACATTAACACTCAAATGGTCATTTTTAATCAGTAAAACTGCTGTTTCTTCTATGAAAAATAAAAGTGAATTCATGGGTTAATATCCACACTGTATCTTTACTAAATATCCAATGCTAGTCAGACAATACCACAATGATTTTGAAAACATAACCAGTTAGACAACCTGGACTACATGAAGCTGATTCACCAATGGAAAAGCCATGGGCAGCGTATTATAGTGCTTTTTTCTCTGTTATACAATCTTAGCAGCTAGAAAAAGTAGTACATTATCTATGCTTCTCAGAAGCTTGTGTGTTCTACTTTGTCCGTTTTTCTCTCTTTCTTTGCAATTGTGAATTTTATCTGATGGTAAAAATAAGGGGGCTATTATTTAAATAAAAACAACAATTTTATACATTTCTGAGGGAGATTCTTGTAATATATTGTTTATGAAGATATAAAAAGCACAGATTTTCACTGCATTTGATGGCATGGAAAATTCTTTAGTGATATGCTGGAAGAACAGAAGGTCATACATTTTAAAATACACCCTGCTGGGAAACTTGCAGCTGATTTATGACCTTTCAAACCTACGACTTTGCATTCTGCATGCACAATACTGAGAATTCATGCATTCTAGAAAAGGGAAAAAAGGATGCTTTCTCCCCTCTAATAATTATTTCCAATTGTCTACTGCAGTGATATTCAAGATGAATTAACAACACAGACAATAAAATGACAGAATAGAAATGTAAAATCAGGACCATAATAATTAAATATCATGAGGACAATTGGAAAAAATACAAATCTAGTCACCAGTGAATGATTCTTCCAGCTGAATGACCATTAGAAATACATGGGGTGCTTTTTTAATTTTGGGTCTCATCCCAGAGATTTTGGTTCTGTCGATCTAGAGGCTGGACTTTTTACCAGCTCCTCACACTAGGGAACAATTTATGTATTCAGAGTGGAGGATTTCTCATTATTCCACAACTTTAAATTTTTTATTTTTGTACTCACTAGAAACTCTTCAACACCTGAAATAATTAGCATGCCCCCTATATTTAAATGATATAATTAAACTCAAAATTTGGTATATGCTGAGGTATGCAAAGGGTACATTACAGCCATTTAAAAAATAATATAAAGCCAGAAGATTAGGGGCACCTGGGTGGCTCAAACAGTTGATTTAAGCTCAGGTCATGACCCCAGGGTCATGGGTGTGGCCCATGTTAGTCTCTGCACTGAACTTAGAGCCTACTTGAGATTTTTTCTCTGTTTCTCTCTTTCTCTCCTCTCTCGGGCCCTCCCCTGTTCACACTCTCTAAAATACAGTAAAATAAAAAAAAAAGAAGATTCAAAAAAATGCATTGCCGAAAAATGTTCCTTTCATCATATGAGAAATAACTATTTTTCAAAAATTAAAGACAGACACAGAGAGGGAGGAAGAGATAGAAGAGAGACCTGAGACCCACTGATGGTGAAGGAAGAGATAAAGAAGGTAGGGGGTGTGTGCTGCTGGGGGGGGTTTATGCATGTGGATGGGAGGGATGTATGTATGGGGATATATACATCTATTCTAAATCCTGTCTGTCCAAGCCAACAATGACACAGATGAAATCTTTAATTTGTATTACAGTAATACTTACGGTAGGCAACCAAAGAAAATCAGAACTCTTCCTACAACTGAATTTGCAAAGAAATCTTTTTTGGTGTTGTACATGCACGACTAAGATCAAGATAGTATCAACTGGAAAGGCTCATTTTTATCTGACACTATAATCTACCAAAAAGTCCTTGGGGTCCACTAAGGCGCTGAGGTTATGTGTCCTTCTCTGAACACTGATCCAAATGTTTTCCTCGTTGGGCTGTGGGCTCTCCCACAGTGGTGGGATGGATTTCCCCCAGTTGCAAGCAATAAAACTGTGCATTATGTACAGAGCTTTAATAAAAATATCTCAATGTTCTCTTTTATTGCCATGTGTCAGACAATATGACAAACAAAACCATGTCAATGACATGGTACTCTTCCCCTCAAAAATTGTCTCAATTCTCAACAATTGTTGTTGAGTTTTGATACTAAGGACAGACATGCCTGTAAGCTTCAAATAACTATTTTCTTTTTAGCCTTTAATGCTAATCTATCTCCACAGAGGCTCGTTTGGACAACTTAGACAGCTGGCCCCAGACATAGGTGAATTCAGTTGTTTTCAGATTCAGAATGTGAGTTACTTCGGTCTGTCTGAATTGGCCCACAATGCGTAGAACTTTTTTGTATTTATATTTTCAACGGTGAAAGAGAATGTCAACTACAAAAGTGTATTATTGGTTAAGTGTAAATTTTAGTTCACACAAACTAGCTAAAAAGTCAAGTTGTTATTTAGTGTACAATTCAATAGCCACCAAAATTACTTCACTTGGAGAAATCTCACTTACTAGCACAGCCCTACCACATATGCCAAGTTCAGTAACAGAAATTATACTGTTTTATTTCTGGCTTTTACTTCTATTCATCTCACAGTCTTCTTAAGAATGGATTTATGAGAGAGGGGTCTGCTCTGGTGTCAGATACACTGGGCTGCTTTCCTCTCCCCAAAACCAGAGAGCCTGTGGTTCACAGCTTGGTCTCTGATCTCCACACCCCTGCTACAGCCCCTTGGACTTTATGCTGCTGTTTTACATTGTTTCCATTTGCCCTTTTCTTCTTCCTTTCTTCCCCGTGCATGCCTTCTCTGCTGTGTACTCCATTTTGACCACTACTGCAGAAGTGAGACTGCCCTTTGACCTCAGCATGGAACCTCCCACATGAGGAAGAGTCTTTACCCCTTTTGGTTCTAGGGCTGTTGTCAACTACTTGGAAGCCATTCCTTCTTGCCTTTTCCTTAATTCTTGGTCTTATTTCAGATGTACAAGTCACCAGGATGAAAAGTAAACAGTTAACAGAACCTTCTTCATAATGTTAAATTATAATAATTTCTGGTGGCAAACTGAACAAACATAAAACCAAAGTGGCTTATAATAAGAGAGACTTCTATCTTATTTCCCCATGGGTATTTCCTTTAAAAAAACATACAATACCATCTCCTAGTTACAAAGCTATTTCATTTACATTATTCCATTTGATATTTACAATCTCTTTATCAGTCATTATTATTACCATCCAATATCCTCTCCATTTCAGAGAGGAGTACAAGTCCTGTGTACTGTTTCTAAGCATCACAGCAAATCCTGTTTACCTTCTATTGCAACAAGGTAGGTCTGGCTCTTTGCTAAGAGAAATTGGGTGAATATTCATTTTATTCTGAGTAGTTGGAAAAAGATACAAAGGAGCTCACAGGACAGAGAAGAGACAAGGGGTCTCCATGCTGGTAAAATTTCTAAGTAGATCATGAAGCATCACGATTTCCCCAGTCCCTGAATGCAAGGAGGGTCAGGGTTAAGTGAAAAAATACATTCTTTTTTTTGATATTCCAAGTAGGAGATGGCTGTGGGATAGGAAGACCAAGATAGCTAAGAATTAGTTGAATTAATAGGTCTAGACTTCAGGAAATGTCTAAAAGGAAATGCCTATTTGGCTATTAGAATCACTCGGGGAGCTTTTAAAATCCATGATGTCCAGGCTGCATCTCAGGCCAACTAAACCAGAATCTCTACAAATGAAAACCAGGCCACAGTATGTTTAAATCTCCTCTGGTTAGTCCAATACTGAAAACTAATACTCCAATGTGTCTAATATTTCAATGAATTTTCAACTACTAGAAAACTCAGGCAACAAAACACTTTGGGATTTAATTGGTGACTTAGGTATAGTTCCATTTCCACCCCCTCCAAGGAAATATTTTTATTTTGTCCCTTTATTATGGACTTCCCTAGGTCAGTAGATCTGAGTTCAAATCCTGCCTCCCCCACTTGTTAGACTGCTGACTTTAGCTGAGGTACTTATCTTCCTTGACACTTTATTTCTTTTATATGTAAAAATGAGGTTAGCACTAACTTGGAGAAAACTAGAGGTAATAAATAATATAATTCAAGTAAGACACCCAACACAGGAGCACGTACTTTGTAGCAATTGCATCTAGCGATAATAACAACAGCTGAGATAAGGTACCTAGTCCACATGTAGAATGACAGGAATAAATTTCTGTTATTTTGCCGATAGCAGTCTTAAGCCCATCTGGTCTGAGGTCTGCAGCTGTCCCTGGGTGGATATACACACTTTATCACAAGCTTCTGCCATTCACTGTCTGGGTTTTGTAATATGTTCACCTTGGTTAACGGTGTGAGGCAAACAGATCGTAAATGAGGCAGCTGGTGGATAGAGACGAGCCACAAAGATAAGGCATAACCAAGTAAACAGTGGTTTCTGGTCTCCCTTCCCTACCCTGAGGGATCTGGCTTAGCATCTAAATTTAATTTTCCTTCTTGCCAGTTTTCTCTTTTTAATACATGTCCTTGTCTCATGCCCTTATTTTTTCCAACTCCATATTTTAAGTTTATTTATTTATATTTGAGAGAAGGGAACGAGCAGGGGAGGGGCAGAGAGAGAGGAAACAGAGAGAATCCCAAGCAGGCTTCACACCGTCACCCAGAGTCAGATGTGGGGCTCGAACCCATGAACAGTGAGATCATGACCTGAGCCGAAATCAAGAGTCAGGCGCTTCACTGACTGAGCCACCCAGACGCCTTTCGCATGCCTTTAGATACTATTTCTTTTCCTTAGGCTGCACTGGTTCGTGCCTCATCCCACCCCCTCCATGGGTGAGCCCATGTTCCTGAGCCAAGATTCCTAAAGCGAGCCTACAATTCTCATCCCCTCATTCTTCCTCTTACTATGGTGGCATCATCTTTTATTTTTTTCAGGTATTTCACAAAACCTCGACAGGCATTACAACCATAGAAACCACTTAGGGAAATAGGAACAGGATACATTTATATACCATTACCCCAAATTCAAACATTGCTCATTTGTGATAATACCAGAATGCAACCATCTATTTAATGTCTCGGTACATATCAATGCAAGTATGATTACACACAGATTAATAGCATTGATTTGGGAGAACATAATACACGAGAAAGTGTCCCTTCCTTTGCCTACCACAGACTATTCATTCCTATGAACCTCAATGATGCATCTGGAATGCAGATTTCACTGACAGTGTGCTTAAAGCGTTTATCAAAGCCACCTTCCCATCAAGTACAGCAGAGTCCAGCAACATTCACAAACACAAAATCACACACACAGCAGGCATTTCTTCTGGATAAAAATCAGATAGACAAGCAAAATCAGAACCCATTTTCCTTCCCCTCATTCCCATCAGAAAGGCCAAAATACTTGAACCTGGCATGTTCTCACTGGAGGGACAACCCTGCGTGGACAGCACAGGACTTACCTGGCAGGAGGTAGGGGGCGAGGTGATGGCCGGGCTGCCGGGGTTTCCGGCCTACAGCACATACATTACACACAAAGCCATCTTTGGCTGATTTTCAAGACAGAGGCAGGGGAGCTGCAGAAAGACACCGTGAACGCCTTATATGGCAAGAAGCCAGCCCGGAGCAGCATGCAGAGCAGGCTGAATTAAATGTGCAGATTAAATGAACAGCTTGCTTTATGTACATCAGTTAAGTTCAAAGCTTTCTGGCCTACTGCTAATAGCAGGCTTGGCGAAGAAATCAACGGTGACCTGGGTGGCGCGGGGGCTGGGAGAAAGCAGGTGAGAGGCCCTCTCACCACCGGCTCTCTCCTCCCCAGCTTCATTCCTATTGCTTCGCTCTCCTCACATGGCAACTTATCTGCAGCACCTGTACCTGTGAGGACACAGCTTGACCCCCATTTGGCCTCAAGTCCCTGACCCATGATGTTAGAGTAGAGGGTTCAACACCCTGGGAAAGGGCTTTAGAAAACCTGAACTTTCTAGCTCAGATGCCAACGTCCTCATGCACATCACACAGCACACAATGCTCCAGTATCATCAGACTTACTAATATTGTAATGACTAGTCACAGTATCTAAGGGTGATTCTACTCTCAGCCTAGTGAGGTTGGCGGGTGTGCCCCCTGGAGGTCTAGATGTAGGGGTCCTAGTCTTTCCCCAGCTGGCACCCCCTGGTGTCCATCACACTTTCCTTCCTGGGAGGATAGGGCTGCCCCCAGGATTGAGGATTTATTGGAAGGTGCTAGCTCACTCAGTCACAGGAGGGGCAGATTCCACCCTCCCAGCTGCCAGGTGTCACCTGTCCTCACGGCAAACAATTTATTCACACCATTTGTAAAGGGGTGGTCAGTAAAGCCTGAGATTTGCCTCATGGGAGGGAAGATGCAGGGGAAGTAGTGGTGTGGGTACCCAACAGGACCTGTGAGACTGAGCTGCTTTTAGGTTGTGGCTGGGAAGCCCCTGGAAATCCCTCTCCAGGCTTTTCTCCATCCACCATCACATTGCTTTCCAGAGTGTCAAAGGACAGAAGTGGTCTCCCACAAGGTACCTTCTCTTTGTCCCTCTGTCCTCCTCCCCAGTGTGCTAAGGGATCTGGGGCATGGGGAGGAGCTCGGGACAGGACCAGCACCCACATTCCCGTCCATCCTTGCCTGCTGGAAACCGTTCTTCCCTACCAAAAAGCTCTTTTCTCTTGAAGCCCTCTGCTTTCCAGAGGGACCCCATCACGACCCTAACCTTTTCCTTGCTTAGTCAAGTCCAAATTCCAAGCTTAAAGGAAGCAGAAAGCACTTTTCTACCCCTTTATTAGAACAAAAGGACACGCATCAAAGTGATGACACACTGGACTTTGCATGCAAGCCTATGTTTGCATTTCTATCAACTGAAAGATGGGGATTTCTCGACAGGGGAAAGCCCAATGTCAGAACTGCAACTGAGGGTTCTGAAGACACTCCTGACTCTTTAGGATGTGCAGTCAACAATGGAATGCAAGAGGGCCACAGGGTTTCGACTTCACAGTGGATGTCTCAGCCACGCTGCCCATCTCCAGGCAAAGATCGTGGCTCCACAGTTGGAGGACAGAGCAAGTTACCACATGTGTAGCTGAGTAGGAGAGGCTCTTCCTGTTTCTAAACATTGCCCCCTTGGCCAGCTGAGGAGTCTTAACTCTCCACAATACTTGACAATAAACCAAACCACCTTATTTTAAAAGTTACATAAAACATTCTTCTAGAAGTACAACCATAAAGAAAAAACATCTCCCACAGTTCCACTCCCCGCAAATCAATCACCATTAATTTATATACACTTCTCAAGGGACTTTCTATGCACTGTGCCTGAGTCTAGGTCTCCATCTAAGTTGTCAACTACAATGACATTAACTTAAATTTGTACAGAACCTGCTTAGAATTCAAAGAGAAGGGATTTCTTTGATGTGTTCACTGCAAGGTTCAGTGAAGACACCAGAGCCAGCCTGGCTATAGTACAAGGGGGAAATGTTTCTGACTCTGAGCTCCCCGAATACCCCAGAGGGCAGGTGAGGGGCACTCACAGGCATGCACAGCTGAGGCCTCCTCCCTACGTGTGCAAGAGTGGCTGGTGGGAGGGGCCTTCTGGCACTCACTCCCTTATCTCTAGGCTGACCTCCTGCCCATTTGGTTTCTTCATTTCCTTCAGCTTGCCTCTTAACAGCCTCAAAAAGTCCTCCTACTTCTCCACCTCTACACATTCCAGGCAGATGTGGCACACTGACAAGTAGTGACGATCTTGACCATTTTTGGGGGAGGGAGGAGAGAGAAAATCAAACAATCCTAATTGTGCATACTTCTCACACATAAGTAGATGGTTAATATTTTGACAAACAGACTCATGTCCTTTTCAGTCCTGGGTGAACCCTGTTCCCGTTTCACTCCCCTTACCCTAGCTCCTTTGGCTGCCAAGCCAGCTGGGCTCAACACCTCCAGGGAGCCATTTGGTTGGGAAGGAAATAAAAATAACCTGCCCATTTTTCTAAAGTATCTTCCAAAGCATAAACCTTTGGGAGAATTGAGGAACTTCACGGAGTTACACACAGCGTCTTGTAGAGTCACCAAGGGAGAAGAGCAGAAACAAACGAGATTCTCCTGGGCTCTGAAGGGCGATGAAATGGAAGGACTATGCTCCCATCCTCCCAGCAGGTCTGGGAGATGCCAGGACCCATGGGAGCACGTGGTCACGTGCTGCTTGTAGAGAAGCCTGCAGTCCTAGCAATACTCTACCTACGAATGGGGAAGAGGTTGACTGGCCAGCCTGCTTCTCCCAACACATCTCTTACCACCGAACTCCAGAACAGCTGCCAAACCCCAGCATGGGATGGAGGCTCAAAACCATAGGGAGGGTTGAGGTTCAGATCTGGAGAAAAGGGACTCACGGTGAGCAAGTGACTTACTGAAAAAAGGAATGGTGTTAACTGCCCACCCGAGTTGCGGATTACTCTCAGACTTAGATTATTTCTCTATTGCCGCCTTCACAAATTACAACAAACTTATTTTCTTACTGCTCTGTAGGTCAGAAGTCTGGCACAAGTCCTGCTGGGCTAAGATCAATGTGTCATCCCCAGTCATGAGCTGTTTTCTGGAGGCTTGGGGGAGTCTGTTTCTCTGCCTTTTTTCGCATTTAGACTGCCCCCAATTTCTGGTTTATGGCCACCTTTGATCTTCAAAGCCAGCAATGGCTGCTACCATTTCTTCTCCAACAGTGTCCTGATACTGACTGCTGTGTCCTTCTTCCACTTGTTTTTTTATGTCCATTTTTGAGAGAGAGAGAGAAAGAGAGGGGGAGCAGAGAGAGACACAGAATCTGAAGCAGGCTCCAGGCTCTCAGCTGTCAGGACTGAGCTCAACGCAGGGCTCAAACCCACAAACCGCGAGTTCATGACCTGAGCAGAAGTCAGAGGCTCAAGTGAATGAACCACCCAGGTGCCGCTCCTTCATCCACTTTTAAGGAGCCTAGTGATTATATTGGGTTCACCTGGAAAATCAAGAGTAATCTTTCTATTTTGAAATCAGCTGATTAGAGATGTTAATTCCATCTGCAACGTTTGCTATACAGCATAACATTCACAGGTTCCAGGGATTAGGACATAATCATTTTGGGGTGTATTCTACCTACCACATCCTTAGTACAGGTACCTGAGTTTCTACCCATTGTGGCCACCTTTATCTCCCTTCCTCTTCCCATAATAACAAACACTTTGATGACTTCCACTACTCTTCCAAGGAGAGAAAGTTACTTTCAGGAACGTTTCTCACCCTTTGATGTTCTACTCAAAGTACGGTCTGTGAATCAATAGCATCAGCATCACCTGAGATCCTGTTAGAAATGCAAATTATCTAGCTGCTTGCCAGACCCACTGAATCAGAATCCACACTTGGACAAGATCCCCAGGTGATCTTGACAAAATACAGAATCCTTTCTTAATAAAAACCCTCAAGAAAGTAGGGATAGAAGGAGCATACCTCGAGACCATAAAAGCCACATATGAATGACCCACCACTAATATCATCGTCAATCGGGAAAAACTGAGAGCTTTCCCCTAAGGTCAGGAACACGACAGGGATGTTCACTCTTGCCACTGTTATTCAACATAGTATTGGAAGTCCTAGCCTCAGCAATCAGAAAACACAAAGGAAGAAAAGGCATCCAAATTGGCAAGGAGGAAGTCAAACCTTCACTCTTCACAGATGACATGTTACTCTATATGGAAAACCCAAAAGATCCCATCAAAAAACTGCTAGAACTGACCCATGAATTTAGCAAAGTTGAGGATATAAAATCAGGTGTCATTCCTATACAACAATAATGAAGCAACAGAAAGAGAAATCAAGGAATCGATCCCATTTACACTTGCACCAAAAACCATAAAATACCTAGGGATAAAGCTAACCAAAGAAGTGAAAAATCTATACACTGAAAACTATAGAAAGCTTATGAAAGAAATGGAAGAAGACACAAAGAAATGGAAAAAGATTCCATGCTCCTGGATAGGAAGAACAAATATTGTTAAAATGTCAATACTACGCAAAGCAATCTACATATTCAACATGATCCCTATCAAAGTAACACGAACATTCTTCACAGAGCTAGAACAAATAATCCTAAAATTTGTATGGAACCAGAAAGGACCCCGAATAGCCAAAGCAATCTTGAAAAAGAAAACCAAAGCTGGAGGCATCACAATCCCTGACTTCAAGCTATACTACAAAGCTGTAATCATCAAGACAGTATGGTACTGGCACAAGAACAGACACTCAGATCAATGGAACAGAATAGAGAACCCAGAAATGGACCCACAAACGTATGGCCAAATAATCTTTGACAAAGCAGGAAAGAACATCCAATGGAATAAAGACAGTCTCTTCAGCAAGTGGTGCTGGGAAAACTGGACAGTGACATGCAGAAGAATGAACCTGGACCACTTTCTTACACCATACATAAAAATAAACTCACAATGGATGAAAGACCTAAACGTAAGACAGGAAGCCATCAAAATCTAGAGGAGAAAGCAGGCAAAAACCTCTTTGACCTCGGCCGCAGCAACTCCTTACTCAACAAGTCTCCAGAGGCAAGGGAAACAAAAGCAAAAATGAACTACTGGGACCTCATCAAAATAAAAAGCTTCTGCACAGCGAAGGAAACAATCAGCAAAACTAAAAGGCAACCTACATAATGGGAGAAGATATCTGCAAATGACACATCAGATAAAGGGTTAGTATCCAAAATCTATAAAGAACTTATTAAACTCAACACCCAAAAAACAAATAATCCAGTGACGAAATGGGCAGAAGACATGAATAGACACTTCTCCAAGGAAGACATCCTGGTGGCGAACAGACACATAAAAAGATACTCCACATCACTCATCATACGGGAAATACAAATCAAAACCACAATGAGACACCACTTCACACCAGTCAGATGTTGGCAAGGATGCAGAGAAAGAGGATCTGTTTTGCACTGTTGGTGGGAATGCAAACTGGTACAGCCACTCTGGAAAACAATACGGAGGTTCGTCAAAAAATTAAAAATAGAACTACTCTGTGACCCAGAAATTACACTACTAGGTATTTATCCTAGAGCTACAGGTGTGCTGTTTCAAAGGGGCACATGCACCCCAATGTTTATAGCAGTTTATAGCAATGTTTATAGTTATCGACAATAGCTCAAATGTCCATCGATGAATGAATGGATAAAGAAGATGTGGTATATATGTATAGGTATACACACACACACACACACACACAATGGAGTATTACTCGGCAATAAAAAAGAATGAAATCTTGCCATATGCAACTACGTGGGTGGAAATAGAAAATATTATGCTAAGTGAAATTAGTCAGAGAAAGACAAATATCATATGAGTTCACTCATGAGGAATTTAAGATACAAAACAGGTGAACATAGGGAAGGGAAGCAAAAATAATACAAAAACATGGAGGGGGACAAAACATATGAGACTTAAATACACAGAACAAACTGAGGGTTGCTGGAGGGGTTGTGGGTGGGGGAGATGGGCTAAATGGGTAAGGGGCATTGGGGAGGACACTTGTTGGGATGAGCACTGGGTGTTACACATAGGGGATGAATCACTGGAACCTATTCCTGAAATCATTATAGCATTATATACCAATTAACTTGGATGCAAATTAACTAATTAATTAATTTAAAAAATAAAAGAGAAAAATTAATTGCCTACAAGTAGAATGGATAAATTAATATTCCATACGATGAGATATAATACAGCGGGAATAATGAACTAAAGCTGCATCTATCAGCATGGAACCCCCCCCCCCATACAAATAAATAAATAAATAAAACAAAATAAAGTGATACAAAAAAATGCTGTTTACCAAGAAAAGGTTGAACTCATTAAAAATTTAAGTCAAAAACACTAACTTCTCAATATTCCAGACTTTAAAGGTATTTCATCTAAAGCAAGTGCCATAGGGAAAACACTTTGCCCCTTTGCTCCTTAGTACTTTGTGGAAGAACTACTTGGAAAATAATGGTTTTTGGGGTTTTTTTTTTTTTGGACTCTCATATCAGCTTCAGTAAAAACACAAATTACTTATCTGGAATATATCCTAATAAAAAGATTGTGCTTCTTTGGAAGAAAATACAGATTTATTTTTGGTATACCAGGCACTGGAGAAAATGTTTTTGCTCTAAATGGTTTCCACATGTTGTCTTTATTCTTATACTTCAGATATTCATAATTCTTAATGATTGAAGTGTCAATTTGAATTTTCTCACTGTCAAAATAATACACTTTTTTCTCTGTTGAGCTTGAGGTAAAGATTTTCAAAAAAATTTTTTTTAATGTTTATTTATTTTTGAGACAGAGAGAGACAGAGCATGAATGGGGGAGGGTCAGAGAGAGGGAGACACAGAATCTGAAACAGGCTCCAGGCTCTGAGCTGTCAGCACAGAGCCCGACGCGGGGCTTGAATTCACGGACCGTGAGATCATGACCTGAGCCGAAGTCGGACGCTTAACCAACTGAGCCACCCAGGCGCTCCGGTAAAGATTTTTTTTAGCCATTATCTGAAAAAAAAAGTTCTCTTGGTGAGCATATCATATGGCAATTTCTTAAAAATCGTTATCTCTGTCATAGAGATGATTTGGGGGCCACTTATGCTTTATAAACTTATGCATGTGTGTTAGGCTCTTACTAAATTAGTTTCCAATAAAGACAAGATGGAGTAAGTGTAGGAATATATATCCTGACAATGTTATCACTATATTGATGACAAAAATTATCTGATGCCAAAAGGAACAGCTATGAATGTGTAGTGTTACAGAAGTCAAGAGGGATTGTGTGGTAGTCTCCTACCAGGAAAGCACCAAAGCAATGTAAGTAAATAACATGATAGAACATAATACAATTGAGCTATTACAAAGCAAAAACCTTCACATTTTAAATGTGAAAGGCAAATGTGGTCCTAGAGCTGGGCTCTTAATAATTCTTATCCTTCTATATTTTGTTCAGATGCTGAAGGCTATGAATGCTTTCTGGGTTTAAAGCTGATGTTCCTAGTGAAGTGCTCACTGATTCATCCCTTTGTGTGACTTATGTTCCAGTAGTACTTTCAGCATTCTCGAATACAATGTACTTGGGAAATGCAAAGTTTTAAAAACTGTTATTGTTGAGACGATTTTGGAGCAGGAAAAGTGCCTATTTTTCATGTTTGGGTGGATGAGCAGTCACTACAAAGGAACATGTATGTTTAAGCACAAGAGTAAATACGTGCTTTGATAGTGACAGTCAAAGGCTAACCACTGTACCTATAATAACAGTGGACATGATGAATGTTCACATTTAGAGTCATTACTTAAGTACAGCATTCAAGATGTTAAAATGTGCACTGAGAAACCTGGGGACAATCTAAGATAGGAGATTTGGATAGGGGCTATTACAGGAAGCAGGGCCATGTAAATTTTTGTTGTGAGTTGAAGGTATCATGCCATTTCCTGTCACATGTGTGCATGCAGAAAGAGGAGGCTCACTCACTCCCAGGATGCTCTCCTCTTCCAAGCCCAGCTTGTTTAACCAGCTGACATTTAACCCTGCAGTATACCAGCAACCAGATAGCAAGGCTCACTGTCTTCCCATTCATTCATTCATTCATTCATTGATTCTTTCACCAAAGCTTTGTTGACATTATCTTTTAATCATGGGGATGAGGGGCAAAAGAGGATCCAGTCTCCTTCCCTTAGGGAGCTTTCAGGCCAAAGGGGTTTCAAATGAAAAGCAGACAGTAATAAGTGCCACAAAATTTAACAAGTAGAATCTGGGAGCAATTAGCCAGATGAGCAATTAGCTCCAAATGAGCATCTTGGAGAGGTTCCATGTAGAAGGTAACAATTAACCTGGGCTTTGAAAAATGAGTGAACAGAGACATACAGAGATGGGACTCAGGGACAGAGGTGGAAATTGGAAAAGTGCATTCTGGTTTAGCCCAGGACAGACTGGAGATAAGCCCAAGGACCAGGCTAAAGGGAGATAAGAGATACGGCTGCAGGTTCTGTGTAGATTATAGATGGCTCTATATGCTAAAGGATTTAAACCTAATTTTTAGATTCAAGGAGTCACTGAAAGACTGAAAAGGGTGATGATAGGGACAAAAGAGAGGCTTAAGAATGATCCAGTGAGCTATTCTACTCCCCACTTTGTCAACTCAGAATTGAGTCCTAATGCCTTAAAAGTGTCCACACTATGTAGTAAATTAATCTCTCTCCCATGCACATAAAATAGTTCCAATTAAGGACCCTGCTTGGGAGAACTGAGAAGACTATGACCTAAGTGATTAATAATCAAATACTAGATATATCATGTGAGTCACATGTCTTTGCAATGGTGTACCCATTTTCAGCCCAGTCGTTAAACAAGAAACTCTGTCTTTCAAAAGAGGGTTTTAAAAGGTCCACCTAAGCCCCTAAGAGATTCTAGAACAATGAATATTACCAGCCCCAACCTGAGTTCCAAAACGATCTGAAACAGACTCAGGCTCATTCTGGCTAGGAAGACAGAGAGCTGTAGCACCCCCCAGCCACTGTCTGCATTCTGCTGAATATATTGGAAGGAAGCAAAGATTTCATTAAAAATCAATTGGCAAGCACTCAATTCATAAAGGTAATACTCTGAACAAGTGTATAAGCAAAGAGCAAAACCTAGTTACTAAGGACCCTAGTTACTACGGACCCAGATTTAAATGGTTTGGAGACAGACTACATGTAAGTTAAAAAAAAACAATCCAGACAAGATTACATTATTTCCTTAGAAAGGAGGGCTTGGAGAGATATTGGTACCCTGGGAGTATTATAAATGATTTATTATACTTAAATGCATAAACTATTAAGCCCCAGTCTTTCATAGCAGTGAGTACAAATATATTATTTTTCAGGGCTCTTCCAATTATCAATGCTTTGATTCTCAGGAAACCAAATTTGGAAGCCTCATCTAAATTGATCATTTTAGAAATTAATTCTCCCTTTAGGACAGGGGCCTGTCTCATTTAACCAGAGCTGCTACATTCAGCTTTGCTGTCCCATCTTTTTGGAGTCACAGACCTTACCATCATTTTGCTATCAACCACTGTTGCTCTGCTGCCCCCAACTGGCTGCCAATAGCATACCCATAACATTGACCTCTATTTCTCCGCCCTTCTGATGCTCTTCAACCTAAGGTGAGCAGGAAATATCTTTCTGAGTTTCATGACCACTTATGTGAGATGGTTTTTGCACCAGAGGGCTGGGGTCCATAGTGTTACAGCGCCCCGCCCCCCCTTTTTTTTTCCACAGTATCTCCATTCCGCTCTGCAAAGTGCCACCAGAGGTCTCTCTATCTGATTCCAACTCTGGGGTAGGTTCAGGTTATTTTCCATATGACTTATTGGTGCTATGCACCTGAAGAAACATGGCTAAGTACCTATTTAGTGTTTCCCAGACATTCCATTCCCTTAAATTCTCCCAAACACATTGTAGTAATGGGGAAACTGGATGGCCCAGCACACCTAAACAATCTACTAGTGGTTGAGTTCTTGCTCCTCTAAAATACCTTTTTTTGAGTCATATACTTATCTTTCCAACTCTCTGTCATGGGTGCATTCTCAAAAAATCAACAAGTTCATTCTTTGTAACTGCTGACTTCATCAAATCCTGAGTTAAAGAGGAACTTCCAGGTTTTGTATATAAATACTTGGACCTGATGGTCAAGACAGTCAAAGTCAAGAGCCAGAGTGAGAACCTGGATGAGGTCAGTTAGTCTTTGTGACTCTGCTTTGTTAGAACTGGACTGAACTCTCCTTTATAAGATTGAAATTATAAGTGTTCAGCTCTATTCTGCCTATAATGGAAAAACAGAAAGAGTAGAGGGTATCTTACCATAATCTTTAGCAGAGACAGAATGAAGGTGGCTTAATAAATGATTGTTAATGGAATACATGAGCCTTCAAAGATGGCCCTGAGTTCTCTATCCTATCTGACACAGAGGATGATGGTATTATTAACTGATCAAGGGAAGACAGGGGCTGCAGTAGACTTGGGAGTGAGAGTGATTAATTCAGTTTTTGACATGCTGAATCAGAGATTCTCATGGGTCATCTAAGTGGAAGTACCCAGAGTCCATCAGATTTAGGGAACTTGGAAGAGAAGTCTAAACTCAGGACATACATTTGAGAGTCATTCCTGTTGACATGATAGATGAGGCCATGGGTATAAATAATTTTAATTCACTACCTTGACATTCAGGTTGGGTATGAGAAGCAGAGAACTGGGTGGGCAAGTAAGTGCTCTTGGCATGTCTCACTTCATAATGAACAACTTATAACTATTAGTGATAAGCAGGACAAGAAAAGCAAGGAAGCATGGAATTACTAGACAATCTCAAAGCCCACTCTAGCCTTTACTGGGACTTCAAACTCAGGTAGTAGTGGATTAATTGAGATTCACAGTTTTCCATGTCTGCATTCCTTGTTTTTTATTGGGAATGACTCTAAATAAGTAGAAGTGGAAGAGATAACCAGATCCCAGAAAAAATCCTGGAAAGCCCTACCTCTCATTGAAATGTAGCCAAGAACCTATTGCAAGATTCTATACAATCTTCAGAACAAAATCTGCTAACTTGGCTACTGAAGGATGCTGCTTTTAGCATTTTTTCCTCCTAAATCCCATGCGATTCAGACAGCTATTAGCTCCTATAAAGCATAAATAATAGAACTCTGAGGTGCAGAAAAATGATGGCCTGGATTTTTCTAAATATAGAGTTCTAATTTGAATTATGATGTAATTACAAAAAGATTCATTTATTCGTCAAGTATCAACTGAGCACCAACAATGTAGCAGCTTTGAACCAGATTTAAGGATTGCAAATCTGGCTAACAGAATTATACAAAAAACATAGTCCTTCTCCCTCAAGAAATTCCCAGTAGTATGGGAGACAGAGACACATAAAAATAGTTATAATTAAATGTGCCAAATGCTATAGTGTTATATGAATTGCTGCAGACAGACACACAGATTAATTCTGACTGAAGGATCTGGGAAGGCTTCTAAGAAGAAATATGATTTGAGATGGGTCTTGATGCTCAAAGAAAATGGTGAAGGCAGGGCTGGGTACTGTAGAACAAGGGAATTCTCCCTGCATTGATGAAGAGTCCTGGCAGCTAACTGAAGGAAGAAGCAAGGGATATGGGTGCAGGGCGTAGAGTGAGTTGCAAAAAGGATTATAGAGGAGGCCTGAGAAGGTAACTTAGAGCCAGCTTGGGCAAGATGGACCCTTATGCTGAAGCAGGCAGTAGCAAGCCAAGGAAGAATAAGGAGTTGCATCAAAAATATCAATGAAAAGTGACAAAGGTAAAGATTGTAAAGAGAAGAAAATGTGAGACTTTTTTGAGATAGAAGAACTTATCAACACATGAAATGGAGGTTGTTCTCAGGTTTCTATCTTTTAAGACTGGGCAGTATGGCTGAGAATCCCAGCAACGCCCAATATTTTTATTTCTCCCCTTCTTAGGCACACAGCTAACTTCCATTTCCCAGACCTTTCGGGTCATGTATCTGAGGTTTGCCCAATGGCACGTGGGCAGAAGTGATATACATAACACTTCGACACCCATGCATTCTCTCTCTTCTCTACCTGCAGTAAACTTCCAGGTAAGGTGTTGAAGAAGCCATACCACAGGATGGCAGTCTGGCTCTAAAACATTCTTGGGGCAGAATTTCTCCAGCACCCCACCCCTGGAGGATGGCAGTGGACAATAATATCCAACAGACTAAGAGTAAGCAATCAAGTTTTATTGTGGTAAGCCATTATGATTTTATGGTTTTTCTCTTCTAGCAGCTAGCGTTACTACCTTGAGTAATACTCAGGAGAAAAGGGAGGAGTAGTGTGAATAAGAGAGAAGATTAGGAAGAAAATAGTAGGCTTAATTTCACCTATGTTGAACTTGAGGTAAGTGCAGGGCCACCAAAGTGTAACAAAATCACCAGAAAAACGGGCTAAAAGCTTAACAAAGCAGCTAAAGCTAGCCTTGTTGTATTTGGAAGTCACTGTCAAACAGCTATGCTTTGAAGTCTAAGGAGTATAAAGGACCACTCCTGATGAGTATAGGCTGAGATGAGAACACAAAGGCAGAACTCTGGGGGCAATGCCAGTATTTATGGTGTGGGAAGGAGAGGAGACTTCACCAAAGGAGTTTGAGAGAAGAAAGATGGGGTGGGTGGGGAAAGAAAGGGAGAGAAAATTTGTGTGTTGTTTTAATTACTTGTGATAAAGCACACTGTTGTGTGCTGTGTTTTTTAAAATATAACTTACCAGATGCACTCCCCCAAAACCCAGTGAGATGGACACTTCTCAGCCTGTGGATTACAGAATGGAGGCATAATGAGGTATCCTTATGGTAACCTTATCCATAATGGTATCCTTAAGCTTATGTAGCTCAAAAGTGAGAGAATAGGGATTTGAATCTATGCACCCATCTGTTCCTGAAAAGTACAGCAGACCTAAAGGATGGCTGAGGGAGTGAGCTGCTGCAGAGAGAACCAGGAAAAAATATGCTATGTCTCGTGGGAGGCGGGGTGAGCAGAACAGAAAAGGGGTGCCGTGACAGCCAGGGAGCAACGAGTGGAAACACGGTCAGTGTGCGATGCAGGATGTGAGGTTGTCAGGCAGGCAAAGCGGTGCCAGGAACTCAAAGAGAAAACAAGATTTGAATAAGGGAAGGCCCCAAACTATAGCTGCGTGTAGGAGTTTAAGGCTGGCAACTGGGGAAACAATGAGTAACACTTTCAATTGGCACGTGCTCAGCACTTAAAGAGTGCCAGGCCTGGGTGCTTTGTCACCACACTGAGGCATTCCTATAAGATTTGAAAACTGGTGCCCTGATAGCTGCACAGGACTCCCAGATATGTTTTGTTTGCTACCGTGGAGTGTCTTTAAAAATTTAAGTCAATTACCAACATTTAAAAATGGAGGGGCTCCTGGGAGGCTCAGATGGTTAAGCGTCCAACTTCAGCTCAGGTCATGACCTCCCAGTTTGTGAGTTCGAGCCCCACATCGAGCTCTGTGCTGACAGCTCAGAGCCTGGAGCCTGGAGCCTGCTTTGGGTTCTGTGTCTCCCTCTCTTTCTGCCCCTCCCCTGCTCATGCTCTGTGTCTCAAAAATAAATAAATGTTAAAAATATTAAAAAAAATTTTTTTAACATTTATTCATTTTTGAGAGATAGAGGCAGAGCATGAGCAGAGGAGGGGGAGAGAGAGACACACACACAGAATCTGAAGCAGGCTCCAGGCTCTGAGCTGTTTGTTAGCACAGAGCTCAATGCGGAGCTTGAACTCACGAACTAGCTGCGAGACCGTGACCTGAGCTGAAGTCAGACTCTCAACCGACTGAGCCACCCAGGCGCCCCAATGTTAACAATATTTTAAAAAATAAAATAAAAATAGAAACACTGACATAAAACTTCAGATTTTGAGATTCTTTTCAAAAGTTAGAAGGCCTAAAGCACCTGGGTGACTCAACTGGGTAAGCATCTGACGCTTGGTTTCCACTCAGGTCATGATCTCACAGTTCATGGGTTCAAGCCTTGCGTGGGGCTCTGTGCTGACAGTGCAGAGCCTGCTTAGGATTTTCTCTCTCTTTCTCTCTCCCTCTCTCTCTCTCTTTGACCTTCCCCCCCCCACCCCCCAAAATAAATAAACTTTAAGAAATTAGAAGGCCTGGCAGTTCTGAGCTACCTTTCCACATGGCACCTATATGTGGGGTGAGAAGTCCACCACCTTAGAGGGGTCATTTCATTTCCAGCCACATTCACTCTTTTTCATTCCCAGTCAGACTTTGTAGAATTTCAGTTAGCAGACAGTGTTCTACAACAATGGGAAAGGGAAACTCAGGCCTCGATGGCTGTCATGATTCCACTGAACTGGCCAGGTGGCGGCTTGTAACTCAGCCTTACTTTTAATAGGTCAGGACACAGTTGGGCTTGTTTTAGCCCTGAAGTTTTGTAAGGAGCCCCAGACGCTTCACAGAAGCTCCAGGGTTTGGCATTTGGTATTCAGGTCATTTGTGATGCTAGCCAAGAGTATTTTCAGAAGAGTGGTGGGGGCATTAAACAGATGGGACTACACGAAGACTGAGAGAGTTGCAGTCTTTTTTTTTTATTTTTTTATTTTTATTTTTTTATTTTATTATTATTTTTTTTAATATATGAAATTTACTGTCAAATTGGTTTCCATACAACACCCAGTGCTCATCCCAAAAGGTGCCCTCCTCAATACCCATCACCCACCCTGCCCTCCCTCCCACCCCCCCATCAGCCCTCAGTTTGTTCTCAGTTTTAACAGTCTCTTATGCTTTGGCTCTCTCCCACTCTAACCTCTTTTTTTTTTTTTCCTTCCCCTCCCCCATGGGTTTCTGTTAAGTTTCTCAGGATCCACATAAGAGTGAAACCATATGGTATCTGTCTTTCTCTGTATGGCTTATTTCACTTAGCATCACACTCTCCAGTTCCATCCACGTTGCTACAAAAGGCCATATTTCATTCTTTCTCATTGCCACGTAGTATTCCATTGTGTATATAAACCACATCTTCTTTATCCATTCATCAGTTGATGGACATTTAGGCTCTTTCCATAATTTGGCTATTGTTGAGAGTGCTGCTATAAACATTGGGGTACAAGTGCCCCTATGCATCAGCACTCCTGTGTCCCTTGGGTAAATTCCTAGCAGTGCTATTGCTGGGTCATAGGGTAGGTCTATTTTTAATTTTCTGAGGAACCTCCACACTGCTTTCCAGAGCGGCTGCACCAGTTTGCATTCCCACCAACAGTGCAAGAGGGTTCCCGTCTCTCCACATCCTCTCCAGCATCTATAGTCTCCTGATTTCTTCATTTTGGCCTTTGGCCAGAGAGTTGCAGTCTTGAGGGACCCTGCCCATTTGACTAATGTGGTGGCAAATGGAAGGATCCAGTGGTGGTATTGCCTCTCCCCTGGATGACAGCAACCACTTCGCAGCCATGATTCCTCTTCCCTCCTTTGCCCCCTTAATTCACAACACAGCAGCCAGTGCAATCCTCTTAAATATGTCAAATCATGTCATTCCTCTGCTCAAACCTTCCCAAGACCTTCCCAATTCACTTGGAGTCAAAACTGAAGCCCTGCTTGTGCTTGCTTCAGCAGCACATACACTAAAAACCCAAAGTACTGCTTCACACTGAGCTGCAAGGCCCACAGGACCTGGTCGCCCTGGTTTCACATCCTCCTACAGGCCCCTCTCCACTCTGCTCCAGCCACAGCCATCCATGTTGTTCCTTATTGCACTAAGAACATTCCCACCCTGCCACAGGACCTTCACACTGGCCATTCCCTCTGCTTTCCAGGCACATTTCCCCCATGGCTTACTCCTTTACTCCCTTCAAGTCTTGGACTGCTCTATTTAAGAGTGTCCCGGTCCCTCCCCAGTACTGTCCCTTTTCCTGCTTATTTTTTTCCCAAGGCATTTGTACACATCTATTTTTAATTTATTTGTTTTTCTCATTAGGATGTTATCTTCCTCCTCCTATTGTGGGGCCTAAGTTTTTTTGTTTTCCTCCCACTGATATCTCTCCAGTACTGAGAGTAGTACCTCGTGTGTTACAGATGCCCAGCACATTCTAGCTGGATTGGACTGGACAGAGAGCCAGAGACCTAAGTATGTATGTGAGCTGCAGATAACAGTGTGGAAAAGATACACAAGGTAGGACATAAATGATAGAACCTGACCCTGGGACACGGGGGGCGTGGGTGGGGGAGGTGGGCAGATGAAATCAAGAGCCTTGGCAGGAGGGGTCTGGTCTTGAAAAGGCAGAAAGAGAATTCTCCCTCTATGGTCAGTGTGAAGAAAGCAAGGGTAGGTCCACATCCCAGGTCAGGAAGGAAGAGAAACTGATAAATTCACTAATGAATGAATTATCCACTCACTGATTTACTGTACCCCTACCATGTTTGGGGTGCTATTCTAGGGACTAGGGGTGCAGAGGTGACTTCCTCCCGAGATAGGAGCAAGGTTAATAGCTGAGAATGAGGAGAGGCTTGGGGAAAATGGCGAGGGTTGGGAGCAGCTGTTTGGGGCGCCAGAAATGGAAGGTGGTGAGGATGCATGAAAGGACTGCTGAGTAGTATGAGGGCCCAACTGAGGTTGTCCTGCTGCCAGTTGGCATAGGTATCTGATTTCCTCCACTAGCACTTGCAGCCTGGGCGCAGAAGCCGAGAAAAGCAGATGGTTGGAATAAATTGGTCCTGGGGATTGCTAGAGGAGGATGTTGTGGGAGGACCAAGGAATGGGGGGAAATCAATGGATCAGCCCATAAACGTAACCAGCCACTGCCTCTTCAGTAACCTTGGTGTTCCTCACCTGATTTGGGAGAATGACAGTCATTGACAGCTGCCCTCTTTCCCCCCAGGAGTCAGTCCTGGTCCTAACCAGGTGTACCCAGTATAAATTTCTACACAAACTTTGAATAGTGGAAATGTTGAAATATACTCCTTGGGGCTTCTCTTCTCGCTCCTCATGAATTATCCAAAAGGGGTACCCATCTGACTTCTACACAATGATGCTTTCAAAGCTTATCCTTCAGTATACACAACAAATATTTCTGGCCCACTCTGTGTTGAATCCTTGCTTACTGAGCTCTAGAACAGGCAGCTGCAGTCCTTTGAGGGACGAGGACTCTAATCCAATTTCAAGTTCATTTCAAAGAATCCTTATGTGAGTTCCCAAGGACATGCTTCTACTAATGGAGGAGACTTTCTCACGCATCTTCCTTTATACAAACCCCTATTTGCTGTAACTTTTGGATACTAATTAGAACAGTATGTACTCTCTTCTGAGCCAAACCTGTAGCTGGTTAGTCCCTTGGCCCAAGGCTCACCTTGCCTTCACCTCTTCACTTTTATTGCTTTACAAAATACTATTAAAGCTGAGCCAAGTTGGCTTATTCCACTGTTTTCCTGTCCTTCTTAGGACTTCATCTGAAATATTTATGACTACTCTCCCAAGTACATAGTATGAGTCTGCTGCTCTCTTGGGAGAATATCTTATGTAAAATTCCAGGTCGGGATTGATCAAATGATGTATGCATTTATTAAATTCCTGCTTTTGTTGGCCATCCCTCCTTCCTACCTGGAACTTGATATTCTCACCCTTGGCTCCACGGCACTGTGAATGCATCATGATCTCTCTTTGTCACTTAAAAATGTTTTTCTTCTGCATTCTGTCTTTTTATAGAATGGAACTATGATTCAATGGAACTATGATGCTCCTACCTTACATAATATTTGAGCAGTTTAGGATTTTTGATCTATGAATTCTAGAAATCATGAGAATCCAAAGATTTAGATCATTCTGTTGAAAATGAGCCATCCAGACTAGTTAGAAATGTCTAGAGTCCAAGGCAATGAGTAAACGATAAAACCAGAAGACAAAAAAACATGAGCTTGCCCTTTCATCTGTTCTGTTCTCATGATCATGAAAGGACTTATCTCCATGGAAAGAATATTCTCTAGAGACTTGGCTAGAGCTGTTCACACCCATCCCTAGTGGTTGGAGAGAGCTACTTTAGTCCCTTCTTGTGATCACACCCATCCCTAGTGGTTGGAGAGAGACTGCTGTACTTCAGTCCCTTCTTGTGGTGCCTTCTCAATAAACAGACTATCTTCAGTGTTGATTGTTTGCTCTTCTATTCTAAGGGAGAAGGAGTTAAATAATATGACTTCCCAACCATCCTCCCTACCTTGATCTCCAACCACCCTTCTTCATGTGACTCTATTTTGCATTCTATAATCAAGTTCACATTCTTGAAGCACTATTTTGATCCTGTCAGTCCTTTGCTTAAAAACCCTCCCTACTTCCCTATTGTTAACTGTGTATAGTGAATTCTCCTGACCCTGGCCTTCAAGACTACACTTATCAAGACTCTGCTTGAATCATGCTTACTAATGTTCCATTACCCAACAGTGTTTCATATGGCCAAGCCTAGAGTGAGCGTGAGGATACCATATGAGGGTATGACCACCAAGAGGCACTGTCCGTCTGGCTTCACCAGCGCAACAATGGATCATACTTCTGCTCTACTCAAGCTGTATTCCATTATTGCTCCTTCCTATTTCCACATTATAAGTTTGAGTTTCTCAAACCTTCTCTTTTCTCATAGTGCTAACAAACAAGATTACAGTACTTAGCCTTCAGATGCTGGCTCTTCTATTAACATCTTCCAGAAAAAGGAGGGGGGGGGGTATTTCCACTTACTCTGAAGTCACAGATACTCAGAAAATATTTTGGCTCATAAAAAATAATTTTGAACTTCACAATATTCCCAAGAATATTAATCTTAATCTCTGGTCCACTGAACAGACTTGTGTAACTAACCGTCACCATTTTTTTCTGATCTCTGCTACTTGAAAACCTGTCCTTGCAAGCATTATTTGGAAAATAAAAGAGTTAATGAGCACAGCTGGCCTCTAGAAATGTTTGCTATGGCCCAAGAATTCTAATCTTAAGATTCTAAAACTTTGAATATCTAATTGTTTGCCCTGCCGATCAATTTATTGTGAGATAATATTTAAAGGCATAAATACTTGCAAATTCTTTGAACAACCAAGAAGAGGAGCTTTCTGAGTTTTTCTCTACTTCTTACATATAGTAAGTATAGTAAGATACAACAAGCCTGTGATTCTAATGGATTCTTTCATCAAACTAAGAGTTTTGAATTTTTTTGTCTCATTTAAATCACTAATATTTAGTTCAGTATTTATTTCTCCCTTGACAAATTGGAATCTCCTTTAAAGAAGAACCTATTACATATGTATATCTGTGTTTATGTAAATTATTAAATATATATGTACATTTCATCTTCCTTATCCAACATCTAGCATTATCCTTTTTTCCAATAAGCAATTGTGGAGTTATTATTTTTTAGTAGCTTACTCATCATAATTTTAGTCCTTATGAAGACATATGCATGATATCTAACTGATATTGTCAGAACAGGAACAGTTGATACCGAAATTGAAGTTTGGCCTTTTCATGGTCGGATCATATGATAGTGAGACATTTTCATGTCTCTGTGGGTCAGACTACATGTACAGTGGAACATGTACTCTCTTATAAAATGCTTTGAGTATTCATTAAGTAATTTTGAATCATTCTTTAATTTAAAATGTAGATTTATTAATTATTCTGTGACATGTATGCTTTTGTGTGTGAACATATGTGTTTCAGTCTATTCCAATCTATTCTTTTTTTTAACTTTATATATTTTGAGAGAGACAGACACAGAGACAGAGACAGAGTGAGTGGGAGAGGGTCAGAGAGAGAGGAGACAAAGAATTCCAAGCAGGCTCCTCACTGCCAGTGCAGACCCTGATGTGGGGCTCAAACTCACAAAACCCAGAGATGACAACCTGAGCCAAAACCAAGAGTCAGATACTCAACCGGCTGAGCCACAGAGGCACCCCTCCAATCTATTCTTAAACTATTTGGTTTTATCTTTAACTGCTTCTTATGAATTTTATATAAATACTAAGAAGGTATAAAATGACATGTTTAAGGTAAAAAAGAATTATGATGATTAACTATAATTAATATTAATTATAGACCACATTTGAGCTGAACTGTGAGTATGGTAAAATTTGCAATAACTTTTAAAATTTTACTTCTTCCTGCTGAAGATCTGGAAATCCATGCTCTTTAAAGAAGGCAAACTATAATAAATAAAATGCCATTTATTGAAGAATTTTTCTTATAATAGTTTCAAGGAACATTATCTTTTAGAAACCCTAAAATATAAGAAACATCTCATGGAAAGAAGTAAGCCATTTCCAGGAAAACATGAACTGGATTCAGCCTCGCATCAAAGCCCTGAAGAACTATATTTCCTCTTTGTATTTTGTCACTCGTCCAGAACGAGCACTATTCCAAGCTGTTCCACTGATTACTCAGCTTCCTTGCCAATATCATTTCTGGGTTATAGACAGTGACTTCTTTCCACTCTGCTTGAGAAAATGATTTGAATAATCCATTAGCAAGAGAGAATACCTAACAGTTTGCTATACTGCACACATCTTATCAATGAGTCATCCATAAGGTAAGAGGAGGGTGGTTCATTAATTAAACATCCTACTCTCACCTCAGGGCAGAACATATTAATAATTACCATCTTTATGCTTCAATAATATTATTCTGTATTGAAGTGAATAATTAAATTACATAGAAACAACCCAGCAAAGATAATTATAATTATCATTACGGAATGGAGAGCAGCATCATTGTCCGTACATTATACTTTTTCTAAACTAGATATGCCTAAATTTATTTTCACAGAATGTGATTTTAAGGTATAAGGCCATTTTTCATGTGATCTAGCTGCTGTTTTTCATTAACACCCTTCAGAACTTCATATTTTATCAGAAATAATCTGATCAAAATACTGTATATTATTAATATTCCTTGGTGGAGGATATTAAATGTAAATTCACATCTCAAAAAATCTTGCAGATGGTTACATTTCTTTTAAAGAAACACGCATAAACTATTTCACTTCTTGGCAGAAGTTATACATGAGGACGCAGCTGAAGAGCAGGCTCATAAAAGTGGTTAGAAATAAAAAGGCCCAAATCTAATAAAATTATGCACCGAAAGATTAACTCAGAATTCCAGAAGCTTCCTCAAATCAAGTCAAACTCTGAAAATGCTTCTTTTCTGAAAATGCTTTTTTTGTTCTTTTGTTAAAGATCGGGTTGTCTGGATTGTCTTTAGATTTTCAAGCAGATGTGCTTTCCCAATGTCATCTAAAGACAGAACCCGGGGCGCCTGGGTGGCTCAGTCGGTTAAGCGTCCGACTTCGGCTCAGGTCACGATCTCGCGATATGTGAGTTCGAGCCCCGCGTCAGGCTCTGTGCTGACTGCTCAGAGCCTGTAGCCTGTTTCAGATTCTGTGTCTCCCTCTCTCCCTGACCTTCCCCCGTTCATGCTCTGTCTCTCTGTCTCAAAAATAAATAAACGTTAAAAAAAAAAATTAAAAAAATAAATAAATAAAGACAGAACCCAAGGAAAAGGATGGCATGCGTTCAGCACCCCTTCTCCAGTCCTTGCTAGCAAGGAAGCACCAAGGGGCATGTTCTCTGAAATTTGGATGCTAATGCCTCTATATTGTATCTCTAACCCTGACCTCCTTCCTGATACATACACTCAAGTATCTAACTGCCAATCCTCATTTCTGCTTAGATATCCAACTGAATATATGAGGTATCCAAGATCTACCTGCTGCCTCAACCCTCACCCTGAATCCCACTGCCCACCAACGCTGACAGTCCATCTTCCCCACAGTTACTGCTGCCATCAGCTGGCCAGGATGCAGGACCCAAATCCAGGATCCATCATTCTTCTTGTTCTCTCATCATCAAGCCCTGCCTTGCTTCCTTCCAGTATCTATTTTGAATCTGAACATTCTCACCGGCAGTCTGCAGTGCCACTGCATTGGCCCACGAGTATCACATTAAAAAAAATTTTTTTTAACATTTATTTATTTTTGAGAGAGACAGACAAAGCACAAGCAGGGGAGGAGTAGAGAGGGGGAGATACAGAATCTGAAACAGGCTCCAGGCTCCCAGTTGTCAGCAGAGAGCCAACGCTGAGCTTGAACCCACGAACCGTGAGATCATGACCTGAGCTGCAGTCGGATGCTTAACTGACTGAGCCACCCATGGGCCCCATGAATATCACATCTTACACAGACTGTGGTCACAGCCTCTTAATGGTTCCTGGGTTTCCTTTCATGGATTCCCACACACACACAGCGAGAGTGATCTTTCCAAAATGCAGGTATTATGACACCACCTGGGCTTTCCATCACACACAGCCTGAGGTGCCCTCTGATCCTTGTTACCTCTGACTCTCCCACCCTTGCTGTGAGTGCTCCAGCCACACTGGCCTTCTTGCCGCTCTGCGAGGCAGCAAGCTCGTAAGTAGTTGTGCTGCTTCCGTTTGCTGTTCCCTCTGCTCCTGTCAGTCACAGTCCTGCTCAACTGTCACTCCTCAGACACGGGATCTAAAAGCTCCTGGGCCACATCCCTTAACTCAGCTCTATTTTCTTCAGAGCTCATATCACCATCTGATACTGTATTAGTGATTTGTTTTTTGTTTTGATTTGATTTTGTTATTTATTTATCATCCACCTCTGCAGCTAGGCCTGTCTGTGGCAGGCGCACTGCAGGTACTCAACAGTTTTTTGCTCACTGAATGACTAGCCGGTCTACCCTACTGAATAGAAACACAGCGAATGCATTTATGAAGTGAGGTTCAGACAAAGTCGAATGGAAACTCTTGTCCGTGGTGCCAATGTGATTATTACACAAAAAGTCACGGCTGAACTCCAGTCTTTCTACTTTGGTTCTGAGTCACCCGCTATGACTGCAGCTCCCCACTGGATGCCCTGTAGGGTTCAAAGTCAGCATACTCCCGACAGGTCTCTGCCTCCACGCTGCCCTCTCCCCTCCTGCCCTGTGCCTTGCCCTTCCACTCTAGCCACGGCCTCTTCTTGCTGTTCACACAGGCTCACGTGGAGGCCTTGCCCTAACTGTGTGCTTGAATCCTTTGTCCCAGGGGCTGGCTCCTTCCTGCCATTGAGAGTTCACCTTCAATGTCAGTTCCTCAAAGAAACGGTCCAGCCCACTCTCTCTCTCTGTCTCTGTCTCTGTCTCTCTCTGTCTCTCAAAAATAAATAAACATTGGGGGAGTTCCGGAAGATGGCGGCGTAGGAGGACGCTGGGCTCACCGCGCGTCCTGCTAATCACTTAGATTCCACCTACACCTGCCTAAAACCCAGAAAACCGCCAGAGGATTAGCAGAACGGAGTCTCCGGAGCCAAGCACAGACGAGAGGCCCACGGAAGAGGGTAGGAAGGGCGGCGAGGCGGTGCGCGCTCCACGGACTGGCGGGAGGGAGCCGGGGCGGAGGGGCGGCTCGCCAGCCAAGCAGAGCCCCCGAGTCGGGCTGGCAAGAGCGGAGGGGCCAGATGGACTGTGTTCTGACAGCAAGCGCGACTTAGCGTCTGGGAGGTCATAAGTTAACAGCTCTGCTCAGAAAGCGGGAAGGCTGGAGGACAAAGGGAGGGAGAGCTGCTGAGCCCCCGGACGGCAGAGCTCAGCTTGGCGGGGAACAAAGGCGCTCGTCAGCGCCATCTCCCCCGCCCATCCCCCAGCCAAAATCCCAAAGAGAACCAGTTCCTGCCAGGGAACTTGCTCGCTCCGCGCAAACACCCAACTCTGTGCTTCTGCGGAGCCAAACCTCCGGCAGCGGATCTGACTCCCTCCCGCTGCCACAGGGCCCCTCCTGAAGTGGATCACCTAAGGAGATGCGAGCTAAGCCTGCCCCTCCCGCCCCCGTGCACCTTGCCTACCCACCCCAGCTAATACGCCAGATCCCCAGCACCACAAGCCTGGCAGTGTGCAAGTAGCCCAGACGGGCCACGCCACCCCACAGTGAATCCCGCCCATAGGAGAGGGGAAGAGAAGGCACTCACCAGTCTGACTGTGGCCCCAGCGGTGGGCTGGGGGCAGACATCAGGTCGGACTGCGGCCCCGCCCACCAACTCCAGTTATACACCACAGCACAGGGGAAGTGCCCTGCAGGTCCTCACCACTCCAGGGACTATCCAAAATGACCAAACGGAAGAATTCCCCTCAGAAGAATCTCCAGGAAATAACAACAGCTAATGAACTGATCAAAAAGGACTTAAATAATATAACAGAAAGTGAATTTAGAATAATAGTCATAAAATTAATCGCTGGGCTTGAAAACAGTATACAGGACAGCAGAGAATCTCTTGCGACAGAGATCAAGGGACTAAGGAACAGTCACGAGGAGCTGAAAAACGCTTTAAACGAAATGCAAAACAAAATGGAAACCACGACGGCTCGGATTGAAGAGGCAGAGGAGAGAATAGGTGAACTAGAAGATAAAGTTATGGAGAAAGAGGAAGCTGAAAGAAAGAGAGATAAAAAAATCCAGGAGTATGAGGGGAAAATTAGAGAACTAAGTGATACACTAAAAAGAAATAATATACGCATAATTGGTATCCCAGAGGAGGAAGAGAGAGGGAAAGGTGCTGAAGGGGTACTTGAAGAAATTATAGCTGAGAACTTCCCTGAACTGGGGAAGGAAAAAGGCATTGAAATCCAAGAGGCACAGAGAACTCCCTTCAGACGTAACTTGAATCGATCTTCTGCACGACATATCATAGTGAAACTGGCAAAATACAAGGATAAAGAGAAAATTCTGAAAGCAGCAAGGGATAAACGTGCCCTCACATATAAAGGGAGACCTATAAGACTTGTGACTGATCTCTCCTTTGAAACTTGGCAGGCCAGAAAGGCTTGGCACGATATCTTCAGTGTGCTAAACAGAAAAAATATGCAGCCGAGAATCCTTTATCCAGCAAGTCTGTCATTTAGAATAGAAGGAGAGATAAAGGTCTTCCCAAACAAACAAAAACTGAAGGAATTTGTCACCACGAAACCAGCCCTACAAGAGATCCTAAGGGGGATCCTGTGAGACAAAGTACCAGAGACATCACTACAAGCATAAAACATACAGACATCACAATGACTCTAAACCCGTATCTTTCTAAAATAACACTGAATGTAAATGGATTAAATGCGCCAACCAAAAGACATAGGGTATCAGAATGGATAAAAAAACAAGACCCATCTATTTGCTGTCTACAAGAGACTCATTTGAGATCTGAGGACACCTTTAGATTGAGAGTGAGGGGATGGAGAGCTATTTATCATGCTACTGGAAGCCAAAAGAAAGCTGGAGTAGCCATACTTATATCAGACAAACTAGACTTTAAATTAAAGGCTGTAACAAGAGATGAAGAAGGGCATTATATAATAATTACAGGGTCTATCCATCAGGAAGAGCTAACAATTATAAATGTCTATGCGCCAAATACCGGAGCCCCCAGATATATAAAACAGTTACTCATAAACATAAGCAACCTTATTGATAAGAATGTGGTCATTGCAGGGGACTTTAACACCCCACTTACAGAAATGGATAGATCATCTAGACACACAGTCAATAAAGAAACAAGGGCCCTGAATGATATATTGGATCAGATGGACTTGACAGATATATTTAGAACTCTGCATCCCAAAGCAACAGAATATACTTTCTTCTCGAGTGCACATGGAACATTCTCCAAGATAGATCATATACTGGGTCACAAAACAGCCCTTCATAAGTTTACAAGAATTGAAATTATACCATGCATACTTTCAGACCACAATGCTATGAAGCTTGAAATCAACCACAGGAAAAAGTCTGGAAAACCTCCAAAAGCATGGAGGTTAAAGAACACCCTACTAACGAATGAGTGGGTCAACCAGGCAATTAGAGAAGAAATTAAAAAATATATGGAAACAAACGAAAATGAAAATACAACAATCCAAACTCTTTGGGACGCAGCGAAGGCAGTCCTGAGAGGAAAATACATCGCAATCCAGGCCTATCTCAAGAAACAAGAAAAATCCCAAATACAAAATCTAATAGCACACCTAAAGGAAATAGAAGCAGAACAGCAAAGGCAGCCTAAACCCAGCAGAAGAAGAGAAATCATAAAGATCAGAGCAGAAATAAACAATATAGAATCTAAAAAAACTGTAGAGCAGATCAACGAAACCAAGAGTTGGTTTTTTGAAAAAATAAACAAAATTGACAAACCTCTAGCCAGGCTTCTCAAAAAGAAAAGGGAGATGACCCAAATAGATAAAATCATGAATGAAAATGGAATTATTACAACCAATCCCTCAGAGATACAAACAATTATCAGGGAATACTATGAAAAATTATATGCCAACAAATTGGACAACCTTGAAGAAATGGACAAATTCCTAAACACCCACACTCTTCCAAAACTCAATCAGGAGGAAATAGAAAGCTTGAACAGACCCATAACCAGCGAAGAAATTGAATCGGTTATCAAAAATCTCCCAACAAATAAGAGTCCAGGACCAGATGGCTTCCCAGGGGAGTTCTACCAGACGTTTAAAGCAGAGATAATACCTATCCTTCTCAAGCTATTCCAAGAAATAGAAAGGGAAGGAAAAGTTCCAGACTCATTCTATGAAGCCAGTATGACTTTGATTCCTAAACCAGACAGAGACCCAGTAAAAAAAGAGAACTACAGGCCAATATCCCTGATGAATATGGATGCAAAAATTCTCAATAAGATACTAGCAAATCGAATTCAACAGCATATAAAAAGAATTATTCACCATGATCAAGTGGGATTCATTCCTGGGATGCAGGGCTGGTTCAACATTCGCAAATCGATCAACGTGATACATCACATTAACAAAAAAAAAGAGAAGAACCATATGATCCTGTCAATCGATGCAGAAAAGGCCTTTGACAAAATCCAGCACCCTTTCTTAATAAAAACCCTTGAGAAAGTCGGGATAGAAGGAACATACTTAAAGATCATAAAAGCCATTTATGAAAAGCCCACAGCTAACATCATCCTCAATGGGGAAAAACTGAGAGCTTTTTCCCTGAGATCAGGAACACGACAGGGATGCCCACTCTCACCGCTGCTGTTTAATATAGTGCTGGAAGTTCTAGCATCAGCAATCAGACAACAAAAGGAAATCAAAGGCATCCAAATTGGCAAAGATGAAGTCAAGCTTTCGCTTTTTGCAGATGACATGATATTATACATGGAAAATCCGATAGACTCCACCAAAAGTCTGCTAGAACTGATACATGAATTCAGCAAAGTTGCAGGATACAAAATCAATGTACAGAAATCAGTTGCATTCTTATACACTAACAATGAAGCAACAGAAAGACAAATAAAGAAACTGATCCCATTCACAATTGCACCAAGAAGCATAAAATACCTAGGAATAAATCTAACCAAAGATGTAAAAGATCTGTATGCTGAAAACTATAGAAAGCTTATGCAGGTAATTGAAGAAGATATAAAGAAATGGAAAGACATTCCCTGCTCATGGATTGGAAGAATAAATATTGTCAAAACGTCAATACTACCCAAAGCTATCTACACATTCAATGCAATCCCAATCAAAATTGCACCAGCATTCTTCTTGAAACTAGAACAAGCAATCCTAAAATTCATATGGAACCACAAAAGGCCCCGAATAGCCAAAGTAATTTTGAAGAAGAAGACCAAAGCAGGAGGCATCACAATCCCAGACTTTAGCCTCTACTACAAAGCTGTCATCATCAAGACAGCATGGTATTGGCATAAAAACAGACACATTGGGGCGCCTGGGTGGCGCAGTCGGTTAAGCGGCCGACTTCAGCCAGGTCACGATCTCGCGGTCCGTGAGTTCGAGCCCCGCGTCAGGCTCTGGGCTGATGGCTCGGAGCCTGGAGCCTGTTTCCGATTCTGTGTCTCCCTCTCTCTCTGCCCCTCCCCCGTTCATGCTCTGTCTCTCTCTGTCCCAAAAATAAAAATTAAAAAAAAAACGTTGAAAAAAAACAGACACATAGACCAATGGAATCGAATAGAAACCCCAGAACTAGACCCACAAACGTATGGCCAACTCATTTTTGACAAAGCAGGAAAGAACATCCAATGGAAAAAAGACAGTCTCTTTAACAAATGGTGCTGGGAGAACTGGACAGCAACATGCAGAAGGTTGAAACTAGACCACTTTCTCACACCATTCACAAAAATAAACTCAAAATGGATAAAGGACCTGAATGTGAGACAGGAAACCATCAAAACCTTAGAGGAGAAAGCAGGAAAAGACCTCTCTGACCTCAGCCGTAGCAATCTCTTACTCGGCACATCCCCAAAGGCAAGGGAATTAAAAGCAAAAGTGAATTACTGGGACCTTATGAAGATAAAAAGCTTCTGCACAGCAAAGGAAACAACCAACAAAACTAAAAGGCAACCAACGGAATGGGAAAAGATATTTGCAAATGACACATCGGACAAAGGGCTAGTATCCAAAATCTATAAAGAGCTCATCAAACTCCACACCCGAAAAACAAATAACCCAGTGAAGAAATGGGCAGAAAACATGAATAGACACTTCTCTAAAGAAGACATCCGGATGGCCAACAGGCACATGAAAAGATGTTCAACGTCGCTCCTCATCAGGGAAATACAAATCAAAACCACACTCAGATACCACCTCACGCCAGTCAGAGTGGCCAAAATGAAGAAATCAGGAGACTATAGATGCTGGAGAGGATGTGGAGAGACGGGAACCCTCTTGCACTGTTGGTGGGAATGCAAATTGGTGCAGCCGCTCTGGAAAGCAGTGTGGAGGTTCCTCAGAAAATTAAAAATAGACCTACCCTATGACCCAGCAATAGCACTGCTAGGAATTTATCCAAGGGATACAGGAGTACTGATGCATAGGGGCACATGTACCCCAATGTTTATAGCAGCACTCTCAACAATAGCCAAATTATGGAAAGAGCCTAAATGTCCATCAACTGATGAATGGATAAAGAAATTGTGGTTTATATACACAATGGAATACTACGTGGCAATGAGAAAAAATGAAATATGGCCTTTTGTAGCAACGTGGATGGAACTGGAGAATGTGATGCTAAGTGAAATAAGCCATACAGAGAAAGACAGATACCATATGGTTTCACTCTTATGTGGATCCTGAGAAACGTAACAGAAACCCATGGGGGAGGGGAAGGGAAAAAAAAAAAAAAGAGGTTAGAGTGGGAGAGAGCCAAAGCATAAGAGACTGTTAAAAACTGAGAACAAACTGAGGGTTGATGGGGGGTGGGAGGGAGGGCAGGGTGGGTGATGGGTATTGAGGAGGGCACCTTTTGGGATGAGCACTGGGTGTTGTATGGAAACCAATTTGACAGTAAATTTCATGTATTAAAAAATAAATAAATAAATAAATAAATAAATAAAAAAAAAAGAAACGGTCCATGACCACTGAATCTAAAGCAGCTTCTCAGGCACACTACTGCCTCATTATAATTTAATTTTCTTTATAGCTCTTATCACTAGTTTATTTTTCTCCTTACTACCAGTCTCTAAGTTTCAATGTCTCTCTTGTTCCTTATAGTATCCCCAGGCCTGGAACAATGCCTGGCATGTGGTAGGTGATTAGTAAATATTTGCTGAATACAAATATGACCCTGGTCTAGCTTAGGGCCTTGAATACAATGAATACATAAGAAGCACGAAATGAATTATTAGCAGAATGCATATCTGCCCACCCCTAAGTCTCCTACGGATTGGTAAAACGATGTTAGTCTTGCTTTGCAAAAAGAAAAGTTTCTCTTTTAACCCAAATGTCTTTACAGACTCTTTTCTAGCAGTTGCGCCACAGTATAATTTCTCTTATTTGAAATGAGCAAGGGCTGTGTTTTATTTATCTGTTTGCAGCACATAGCCGAGTGTCTGACACATAACAGGTGCTCAGTAAATATTTATTGAAGAAATGAATGAATGAAACAAATGTGTAGAATAAAGCTAAGGATCTGCTGGCTGGGTGCCTGCCAAAACTATATAATGGAACAAAGCTAGACTGCCTGGCAACATCTCAGCCCACCTTTCAGAGCTGAGCATTATCAAGTGAATTATTTTGGCCTCATTTCTGAGGTCTGGCAGCCTGAACTCCTCCAGTTCACTGTAAAACTGCATACCCCCTTTACAAAAGTGTTGGCCTATTGTGAGATCAGTGAAGACACACCACAGATAACTCTGCTCTCTCATAAGTTAGCAGCACCAGGAGACCCCACCTTTCGCTGACAGCCAGAGCACATCACTGACCCTCACCTCCCTGAGGGTGAGGAATTTCTAGGGCAGAGGTGTGATTGCCCCTGTTCTAGGTCACTTCTCACACTGTATGGTTTTGGGGGCCTACATTCATGCTTCAGATTCAGAGATGTGGTCCTCAGTTGCCTGAAGTCTATTCCCTACGTCTTCCTCAGACCCCATTGTGTCTGGGCCCCTCACCTGATGTTTGGAATCAGCTCCTGCCTGTGTCTCCTGGCTGCCATGGCCTTCAGTCTATCAGCAGGTACATCCGAGCCTGTGTTAGTGTGTGTTTCCTAACAGCTATGTCTTACTGCATTTGGACCTCTGCACCGAGCCCTCATCTAAGTCTGCAGGCTCGGAGCTGAGCTATGCCTACTTTCTAGACTCTGAACCCTACCAGTAACACCTGATTCACGTTGCAGTCTCACTATAATATTCATGATCATCTACTCTTTCTTCCAGAAATGCCAGAATCTCTGGATTTCCACCTCTTCAGTTGGTCATTTGCTGCCTTGGATTGAGCATTAATCGTCTCATATTTGTATCTGATACTACAAGGCAGCTCTGTGTCTGGACTCTCGCCTGGGACCTACGGTTTTATTTTAGGACTTTATTTCAGTCCTATCTTTTGATATCATGTTCATCAATCAATGGCCAATTAGGTAAATGTTAGAGGATGTGCCCACACAGTGGAATTGTTTGTGGCTATCAAAAGGATGATGCAGGCCTAGAGTGAAATGGAAGTAACTCCACAATACATGTTTAAACCAAAATATACGGTTACAAAATAATGTGTCAAGTAGTATGACACTCAAGTCAAATTATGTATCTGTATATAAAGAGAAGCATAAAAGTTTCTTTAAGAAATATTGATGGTGGTGAGATTACAAGTACCTGTGCTTTCTTCTTTCGATGTGGCACATTACCAACATTTTCCAGAATGAGTAAGTACTATCTTTGTAAAGAAGCGACACAATTTAAAAAAAGGAAAGAAAGATGAGCCTAGTGGTAGGGACCTATTACATAATCATTTCTTCTCTGATCTACAGGAAAGCAAGTCAGAGGAGAATGTGAGCTGAGCAAGGTGAAAATGGAACAAGCCACGCCAGGGAGAGTTTAATAGGTCCAGGCCTCCAAAGGCAGGCTGGACCCTGGGCCTGTTGGCACCTTAGGAGCAGAAGGGCCTGGCCTACTGAAGCTACAGTGTTAGCAGTCTATTTGTCATCAACCTTACTTTTTCCAAACAGTGCATGATCCTTAGTTTTTAAATCAGATTCTCTCTTCCTCTTCCTTCTCCTACTTCTCCTTTTTCCAAAAGTGTTCCATCTTTTTAGTTGCTTTTGTTGGCAGTTTAAAAAAAAAAGTCAATTGAATTTCAAAATGTATCAAAAATATGTTTTTTTTTTCAAAAAAGGAAGTGCTTGAAAATAAGAACTATGATATGCATGGCAAAAATGGACCCCTAAGGCCAATATTCTTCTTAATGCTTCTTTGTGTTAGGATAAAGATCATAATACATAATAGAAAGGAATATTACTGAAAAGAAAAGTGGTTGATAAAATCATCCCATGGAAATATTTTACCTTGAAAGCCTCCAAACTAATAGCCCCAAATATAAGACATTTATTCCAGAAATGGGAGAAAGATAGTACAAATGTCCCAGGTAATTGGTGGCAGATTTTCTTAAAACCAAGGTGAATAGGGGCATGTGGGTGGCTCAGTTGGTTAAGTGTCTGACTCTTGGTTTTGGCTCAGGTCATGATCTTGCAGTTTGTGGGTTCAAGGCCTGGGCGGGGCTCCACACTGATGGCACGGAGCCTGCTTGGGATGTTCTCTCTCCCTCTCGCTCTGCCCCTCTCCTGCTTGCTCTGTCTCTCTCTCTCAAAATAAAGAAATAAATAAACTTAAAAAAAACAACAAGAAAACAGGGGAATAGTAGGATGAAACCAGTACTACCAACATGGACAAACCAAGTTATACACTCATTTATAACTGGAAGTTTATGCTTTTATGCTCCTTTACCTCTGAGGATCTTCCTAATACAAGCAACTCTCTAACACACTGAATGGTAAAGAATATTCTAGGTACTACTTTAATAATCTCTTTAATGGAAAATGGCTTCATGTATACCAGACCCTTTTGTAGGCATGGGAAAAGAGCAGTGAACAATTAATACTCTGGAAAAAAAAAAGTCTCCTGGGCTGGCAGTGATGTCTCTCAGTGAGTGAGAACTAGCACTATGGAGAAAACAAGTCCTGGGGGGTACCACCTGCAGAGTCGTCTCCCACACAGGCCAGGAAGTGCACAAGGACTCTGCTTGGTTCCTTGCCTCCAGCACAAGCCTCCACCCACACAGAGCAGCTGCTTTCTAAATGCCAGGGTGCAGCTGAGCATATTGTCCTGCATTACAACCTACGGCCCCAGATCATAGCCACATGGATGGAAACTAGGGTCAGAAACATCTTCAGGGTGTGAGTCCTTTTAAACTTACATGGAGGGGAGATTCTTTGTCCTCAGGTTGAGGGAGAATAAAAGGGAATTGTTCTCCTCTCTGAAGTTTGACCCTGTTTCTGTAGCCTTACAGAAAGAATTATGGGTTGAATTCTACAATGAAATTCTAAAGCTTGATATATGCCCCCCCCCAAAATCTGGTTTATTTTAATGTTACCCCACTGGTTTTTATCTTACTTTTAAAGGAAATAATTAAGGATAAAATCTCACCCCATCAGAGGGACATGACCCCTTTGGGGCAACCAGAGAGAGGCTTCACAAGGATAAGTAAGAGTCAACAGTGGAGCTGGGCGCTGATCATGACAGTCTTGACTTGCAATTCATTGCTCTTCCACTACTGCCACCTGCTCCTATAAGGGACTTCCTATCACTTCCAGGTGTCCTATTAGGGTGCCACCAGCCATTTCTCTCTGTATTAGCATATCTGTAGTGCCTTTGCTAAAGAAAACCAAATGCCTTTCTTCTCTAAATCGCTGTGCTCTTCTTTTCTGATTTGTGGGGAAAACAAATTTTTATTAAACATCTATCTTGCGAACCAGGGAGGTGGCAACTTCCTCTTTGGTGGGAGTGGAAAGAGAGTGGTAAGTCCCTAGAATGTGTAAGAAGGTTGGTCATCTGTTCCTTTGTGAGAACCTGCAAATTCTTATAATATGTGTTGGGTGACATCACTAGGAGGGCAGGAAGACTGGTTTCTTGGTGGGACCTTCTGATGTTTCCCTCTGTTTCAGTGTCTATGGGGTGCGGGTGGGGGGTCCAGGTGAAAATACACTTTTGGAGATCTATCTTGCAAAGAATTGTATTGTTGGAAAGAGGTTTAGCAAACATCTAATGCCATTCCTTGTTTTATCAATGAGCAAAATGAAGTATAATCTCTCTGACTTTCCTAACGTTACTGTATAATTTGGGGGCAGAGCTGGGACTTGATGCTTAGGTGGGTTTGAATGGATTATCAGATCCAATAGAGATACATTTTAGTTATAATATTTTATAATGTGGGTTCTCTGGATTTCTGATTTTTATATCTTTCTCCTGGTTATCCACTGCCCCCCTTTACTCAAGATGTTCCATAGATGAAGCTAATCTCAACTAATTTAAAATAGCAACTTTTTATCATCTAAAATGAAAAAAAAAATTAGAAGCAAATTAAGTCTAAAGACAAAATGAGGTAAATTAATACGTTTAATTTTTAAAAATTATCCTAGTTTCCCATTACAATGGAAAATCATAGGTAGATATACCAGTTTTAAGGCACTTAGAACTTCAAATAAAAATAATTCAAGGGGCACCTGGGTGACTCAGCAGGTTAAGCGTCCAACTTCAGCTCAGGTCATGATCTCACAGTTTTGTGAGTTCGAGCCCTGCATTGGGCTCTCTGCTGTCAGCACAGAGCCCGCTTCAGATCCTCTGTCCCCATCTCTGTCTACCCCTCCCCCACTGATTCTCTCCTCTCTCTCTCTCTCTCTCTCAAAATAAACTTAAAATAATAATAATAATTCAATAAAATACTATTTTAATAGTAGGTGTGTAAACAGACATAAAGTTTAATAAATGCTGACAGGTTCCAGTCATTAGAGATATATTCTGTATATTCATAATATGTTATATCCGTATCTCAACAAAATATAATCAATAAAAGTAAAATAAGATTTATTACTTTAATACGTAAAACACCTTTTGTGTTTTCATGGATAACTGCATCATCTATAGCATACCATTTTGGGTTATCAGATTCTAGATGTATTCACCATCTTTGAGCTGTTTTAAAACTCTTTGTAAGTTGTAAATAACTGATAAATGTGTAAGTTCTGTCCTACCTGGTAGTGATTTAATTGGCTTCTTCCCTCTTTTGGAAAAAAAAAAAAAACAGTTTTGTCCCCATTTGCAACTCATCTCAACATGGCTGTACTGCATATAAATTTTATTTTTGACTTTTTCTTTGAAGCAGTTATAACATCTGCCTGTTTCCATCATACTATATCAATAAAATAGGTTTTCCAACATGTATTCATTTTATATCTGTATGAGAGAAATGACTTTACATTTTTCTGAAAATGGCCTTTTAACAGATACTAAGGAAGAAATATTTATATTGTGATCTCCCCAGAAGGCTAGCTATTGGTAGGGAAAACTCACCAAAGGGTAAATACTCATGAAAAGTGGAAATAAAATATTTTCCATTAAAGAAGGCAATTGGACATGTTGTTTATGAACTAAATTTCAAGAAAGAAGGAAAATCCTGCAAAATATGTCTTTAAATATCCCAGGGGTAAAATTATAAGTTTTTATTGTTTTTTTTTAAGTAGGCTTCATGCGCAGCACAGAGCCAACATGGGGCTTGAACTCATGACCCCAACATAAAGACATGAGCTGGGATCAAAAGTCAAATGCTTAACCACATGAGACGCCCAGGCATCCTGATATACTAACAGTTTTAAGGAAGTGACAACCATCATGGAGGTCTCTGCCATTGCACCGTGGCTACTGCAAATTGAGATGTCCTGTACCTATGGTATACACAACACACTAGAAAAGAAGACAAGAAATGAGAAATATCTCATCAATAATCTTTTATGTTGATTATAGATTGAAATAGTAATATTTTAGATACATTTGGCTAAAAAGTACTTTTAAGGGGTGCCAGGTGGCTTAGTCAGTTAAAGGTCTGACTTCAGCTCAGGTCATGATCTCTGAGTATGTGGGTTTGAGCTCCTCATTGGGCTGAGCCTGGAGCCTGCTTCAGATTCTGTGTCTCTCTCTCTTTCTCTCTCTCTCTGCCCCTCCCCTGCTCACACTATGTCTCTCAAAAATGAATAAACATTAAAAAAAATTTTAAGTACTTTCAAAAATTAATTTTACCCAGTTCTTTTTGTTACTTAAATGTGGCTACGAGGGAATTAAAAGTTACATCTGTGGCTAACATTCTATTTTTCTTGGATGATGCTGGCATAGAGAATTAAACAACAAAATAATATTATTTTATTAAATATTATTGGCATATTCTTGGTTTTTGGTGGCTATGCTGAAGAAGAACAAAACAAGAAGAAAGATCACAAACTGAAGAGCAGTTACCTGGGGATTCATACAAAATTAGTACCATTTCTCTATAAATGATCACAGAACATTTGGTTGTCATCATTTACAGTTTACAGTATAAAGACAAAAATATAATAAAATAACTGAATTAAATGGATTAAAGATCAATAATCATATATTGAGTTTTGTTGTACCTTTTGTCCTTGATGGAAAGTAAGTATAGTCAGGTGTGTTTGTGGTGTTGTGTGTGTGTGTGTGTGTGTGTGTGTGTGCATGTGTATAAGTTCAAGGTTTCCACAAGAAAATGAAAAAAGCCAAGCCCTCAAAATGAAGAAAGAGGTATAAGCTTGGCTAAGGTTTCTAGAGATCTGGTTGGTTACCTTGGAAACAGTCTAAATTCTTACATCAACAAGATCCTGAAGTTAACTTATTTCTTTTTAGAGCAAATAACATATGGGTTTAATGTATTTATTACTTCAAAATGAAATTCAAAAGTATTTATGGGTATTGCAAATGCGTACATTAATTAATGCACAATTTTCAGTTATATTGAGAGAACAATACAATATAATTATATAATATAATGTAATTATATATAATTATCAGGTTAAAAGTCATTAATGTAAGATAAATTGAGTGTTTTCAGAGATAAGGAATTTTTTAAAAGTGCTAAGTAGCCTCCATTCCTAGCCCCAATCCCTTTGTCAGACATGTCCACAGATAGCAGTTTGGTATATGTCCTTACAAATGTATTCTTGCTGTGTGTGTGTGTGTGTGTGTGTGTGCATGTGTGTGTACGACAAAGACAGAAAAAAGAGAGAAAAAGACAGAAATAGGGGTGGTAAGAGAGATAAGCTCATATAATTTGTTGTTATAAAAACATTTTTTTAAGTGTACTTATTTTGAAAGAGGGACAGAGTATGTGAGCAGGGGAGGGGCAGAGAGAGAGAGGGAGAGAGAATCCCAAGCAAGCTCTACACTGTCAGCACAGAGCCTGATGCAGGGCTCAAACCCATGAACTGTGAAATCATGACCTGAGCTAAAATCAAGAGTTGGACATTTAACTGACTGAATCACCCAGGCACCCCTAAACTGCTTTTTTAATGCATGAATACTGTCTTTGGAAAGTTAAGATGTGTAAGCAATACTCCCATCTAACTGGGAGTCCATCTAACTGACAGCCTCCAATGCCTATGGTGGTAATTGTTTGACTTGCTGCCCTGATGTTTTTGGACACGTGTCCATGCCATGTATCCATTAATTAGACTGGAAGCTCCCCGAGGGCAGAAATCAAGTTGTTTTTAAGTGCACCAAGTATCTACCACACACATGTGTCCATGGTGGGCTCTCAAAAATACTTCCTCAATAATAGATATTTCTTGTTTTTATCAGCAAATATTAACTGATTACATAAGATATCCTACCTAGGTCCTAAACACCAGATAACAGGCAAATTGCTTCGTTATTAATAATCGCTCACATCTTAACAACAGGGAGAAACATTCAATTTAGTCTAGGTTTTTGGTGATCCCATTCTTGAGAATCATAATACTTAAAGCAGGCTTAGAGAGCATCCTTGGAGTGAATCACCACAAGTGCTTTACATACATTAATTCATTTAATACTCACAACAACAAGTGGTATCAGTACTCCTTAAATTCTCATTCTACAGTGAGGAATCTGATGCAAAGTATTAAGTAGTGGCTCTGAAAACTGAACTCAGTTTCAGAACTCATACTCTCAATCTCTATGTTATACCATGAGCTCATATTCCCAAAACTTTCATGACTTTTCCATACGGTCATGGCAGACAAAAGTAACGGGCTAAATTTTTTATACAAATAGGCACCAAAATCCTATTAACTCATAAATTCATTGCACATTTATCTTGTTCATTATGCTGCCATTCACTGGCTCACACACTCATCACATTTGAGCGAATGAAAATGTGGGAGGGTCTCAAGTAAAGATTGGAGGGGCTGGGAGTCAGGACAGGATAAGGTCTCTTATCTAGGTCAAAGAGACAGAAAAGGAAAAAAACACTTGACTTGGATTCCCTTTTCTGCCTCTGCAAGTTCCACTCTGGTAGTGACATTTCTAATAACAAAGAGCAGATTCGTGTGCATCGCTCCTCTGTGGCCTAATTTTCATCCTCTAAATTTGCCATCATGTACTTTCTGCTCTTATAAGGTAAATGACTCATCACTAATTAATCAGTACCATGATGCTAAATTTTGACCACAAGACTGAACCAAAGCCAAGTCAACCTGGCTTTCAGTTAATTGGAAAAATTAAATGAGTGAGGGAAGCCAGTTCTTCTAGGTGTTAATAATATGTTCTACAAGTCATCTATTTAAAGGCATCAGCAAAAATATTTTAATACCAACAGACTCTAATAAAACTTTCCGACTGTCCTCTTCAATATGTAATTAAAGGTATAGTGTGGCTGTAAAGTTGATAGTACAGAAAGTGGAATCTTATATGATAAATACTATGAATAATTTTATGTTGAATGTTATCAAGGTTCTCTTGTCTTCTGAGGATGAAATATCCCTTATGCTTGCCCCTACTTGCTCTTTGCAAAATTGCTCCCACTGAGTGTCAACTATGTGCCACACACTAGGGATGTAGTGGGGATGTTGTTTTGTGATGTTGCACATGCTGTTTCTGCCATCTGGATGCAGGAAAAAGCTTTAGTCTCTGGATGACGTGCACCATTCTTTAAAAAGTATCAGCGTCCCTTCCTCTAGAAACCCTTTTCCGTCCACCCGCCTCACCCCCACTGTGTCTGGGTTAGAATCCTTGTCTAACCTCCCTTAAGACCCTGTACTTACTACTGTGCTTATGTTTGTCAGCTGCCTTGCCTACCTATGTGTTTGTCTCCTTCACTGAAATCCATACCCCAGTGAGAAGGGGAGCCCAGACAAAATGTCTATCTTGTTCACCATTGTTTCCCATGTCTGGGCACACAGTGCATTATTAAGTATCTTTTGACTATTCGAAGGATGCAGTATTTAATATAATCTGTCTTGGCATGGCTGTTTTATCATTTGTGTCCTGATGTACAAGTTATTGGCATGTCGTCACTAGTTTATAAAGATCAAATGTACAGGCTGGACCCATGAAACAGGCAACAGCAAGGATTTGCTCTGTTCCTCCTCAGGAGGCTGCTGCAAACAAGCTGGAGGGTCATGGAAAAGTACCCAAAAAAAAAGAAAAAAAAACTTCACTGAACATCCACCCAGGGAAGCACCACTCAAACATTCATGAGAGATCATGATGAAGCCATCATCCCAGATTTCTTTTAATAATGGCTGGCCTCCATGGTCCCTCGGTAATCATCTTCTACCTTAACTCCTGTTTTCTCTTTCTCTCATGGCACTTCTTGAAACCTGCAATTCTTTTCACCACTTACTTATCCAAACTTTACTTTCTGGTTGACTTCTTCCCCCATGTGACTGTAAACTCCTTGAGGGTAGAGATCTAGCCTATACCCTCACTTCATAGGATAGTTCTCAACACAGGTGGTTGATAAAAATGCTCTTCTAGCTTATAGCTGTCTTCAGACATCTGTACATAAGTACAGAAAAAACATGTCTGCATATATATCTATCTGTTTCGTTCACAGTTGTGTCCCCAGAATGGATTACAGGGCCTGGCTTACTGTAGGCAGTAAACCATTCAATTACAATTGTATTTCAAGTTATAAACCAAAATTAGAAATTTACTGGGGCACCTGGGTGGCTCAGTTGGTTAAACATCCAACTTGATCTTGGCTCAGGTCATGATCTATCTCATGGTTCGTAAGTTTGAGCCCCTCATCAGGCTCTGTACTGACAGTGCAGAACCTGCTTGGGATCCTCTCTTTCCTTCTCTCTCTGCTCCTCCCCTACTCTCTCTCTCTTTCTCAAAATACATACATACATACATACATACATAAAATTAAAAAAAAAGAAACTTACAGGTTTGTGTTAATGATAAAAAGGTAAGCAAATAAATAAACGGAAGACCTTTGTTTAAAGTAGCTTAAAGTGGAATGTCAAGGGCTGCTGGCAGATGTGGAGGGAGTGCTGAAATTGGAAAATCATAACGTTGTCACCATTTTATTAAAAAAATTGGATTAGGCAAGAGTCACCAATGGATGCTAAGACTAGAGGGAAATCTTGATGAGGAACTAGCTATTAGCATGGTTTTAAAGTGTCTCCCCACAGACTGCTTATTAGTTATAGGAGAGAAAATTAAACAGTAATTACCTAGTGGAAAAATCAGAAACCACTTGACTGGATGATTAAAGCTAACATCATCAATGAGGGACAGATGGACTTTGTGCACCTCCAGATGTGATACACAGAGAAAGACACAATATCACCCACGCAATATTCCTACTGAGAATGCATGACCTGATGCTGACCACAAATAACTATCAGACAAATCCCAATGGGAAATGTTCTATCTTAAAAGGTGTGTGGGGGGAGGTGATATTCTATATTTCCGAAGTATCAATGTTAGAAAAGGCGAAAAAAGGCCGCGGAAATACTCCACGTCAAAAGAGGCTAAATAAACATGCCAACTAAATGCCATGCCGGACCATAGACTAGATGCTATAAGGAAGGAGGCAAGGCTATAAAGCACATTAGTGGATCAGTTGATACAACTGAGATATAAAAGGTAGATTAGAGGATTCTATCAACATTGAAAATAATCCACTATTGCTAGGTAAGAGAATATCCACAGGTGCCTGGGTGGCGCCGTTGGTTAAGCGTCCGACCTTGGCCCAGGTCATGATCTCGCAGTTTTTGAGTTCAAGCCCCGCACTGGGCTCTGTGCTCTCTGTGCTGACAGCTTGGATACTGGAGTCTGCTTTGGATTCTGTGTCTCCCTCTCTCTCTGCCTCTCCCCTGCTCACTCTCTGTCTCTCAAAAATAAACATTGAGAAAAAATTTAAAAAAAAAAAACAAGAAAGGCTTGAGAATATCCACATTCTCAGGAAACGTATACTAAAGTCTGGGGTAAAGAGACATGAAGTTTGTGCCTTACCATCAATTCCTTCAGAAAAAAAAATATGTATATAATCTATATGGAGAGGAAGAGTCATAGAGAAAGAGTGCCCGCAAGTCACATAGACAACTAGGTAAAATGTTGACAAGTAATTAATTCTGGGTAAAAGTTATATAGGCGTTCTTTGTACTGTTTTTTTATATTTGCAACTTATCTATAAGACTGAACTATTTCCCCCCAAAAAAAGAGCAAAAAAGAAAGGTGGCTAGAAATATGTCATAATGTACCAATAGTCACAATAAATAAAAAAATTACTTTATTAAATAATACTTGCCTGAGTTTTAATACTTCATCTGCTTCAGAACATCACATTCTTTTAGTTTATACATTTGCATGCTAGAATTTCGTTGAAATGCAAAAGTGATAGTATAATGTCAATGATGATGTGCAAGTGTGCAAATTACTGCAGAGTGTTCAGCAGTCCCCACACTTAGCAGTTCTTTGGGTTCCAAAGTGCCGCTCAGTGGGAATTTTGGGGGACGGAAGGATCCCCGCTGCCTTGTGGCTGGACAACAGCATCACCAAGGAGCAGCAGTTTCCTTCCTCCCGGAATCACAGACCCTGTCAGGAGGCATTCCCCTCCCTGGATGCTTCAATCATCCAGAGGCCATCAAGGACTCCTGTCCTGCCCTGCCAGCTCCCAATCCTGACCTCTCGTCCTGTCCAGCCTGCAGCAGTCTCTTGCAGTGGCCCAGGGAGACAGACATTCAGATACGCAATTATAAGGAGTAACTTACAGTTTATAACTGTACCCCAAACACAAATCGAACACAAACACAAATGACTTCACAATTTGCAGACCACAATACACAAAGTATATTCTGCCCTGAGGAACAGCAATCTATGTCAGATGAAAACAAATAGATTAAAGGAAAATGTTAATTGGAAATAGCCAATTAAGCTTTTATTACATCAGATTAGTTCAGGCTTACAACCACATTAAATCAGGACATCAAAAGGCATTGCCCTAGAATAAGAAGTCAGAAAGTAGCAGTTTCTTCTGGAAATTATCTATCTGTGTCCTTCTGTTATCCTCCTTAGGAATACAGCTCTCTTTGTCACAGCCTTGTGTGGCCGCCTTCTTTTGGGGTTGTGTAAGCAAGCAATCAGAGAATGATTTCCAGTTGATAATGTGTCAGCTGTCAGCTGCAACTTCATGTCTTAAATTCAGCATATTAAAGCCAATCTGATTTTTTTTCTCACCTTTTTTTGGTTTCCTTGCCTATGTTGCTTGCAATTTAACTTGGGCTGGCATAAAACGTTTTATTGATTTGTGCAGGAGTAAAAAAAAAGGGGGGGGAGGGGGAAGAAAAGAAAAAAGAAGAAAAGGAAAAAGGAAAAAAAAAGGCCAAGAAAACCCACAAGCTTTCTGGATGAATGCTGGGGGACGGAGGATGGAGAGGGTCACAGGCAGTGCTCAACGTAACAAATACTAGATGGTGAAATTTGTTATTCTGTTTTTTGTGCTTCAGTTTTGTGTCTTTCAAGAAGGAACACACAGTTAACATATTGAACATGAAATAAACATTTCTGGTTCCTCTTTGCTGTTGTCACTCTTCATGACTAGTACAGTTGTATGAATATTTGTCTGGTTTACTCTTGGCTGGGGTAATTACCATTGCTGGTGTGTTGGGCAGTGTGTGTTGTCCCCCACCCCCAAAGACAAATATTACCTCTCCTTAGTGTCTTCCTTACTAACTTGGCTCTGGGCTATACACATACTCATACTGTGGGTCACATCGACCCTCACCTCTTTTCATTTGGGCAAGCATTTTTTTCACATCTACTATGTGTAAGGTACCTGAGTTGGAAAAGGTTGAACTAGAAATCATAGTAAGACATAAGACTGAGACTCACAATAGCTTGCCCCTCTGACAATGGTATCTGGATCACAATCGTTAAATTGCTCTGCTTACATAAATTATTTAGTGAGTTTCCACGGGACCTTTGTTAATAACATGGACAGTATAATAACTGTGCTTGAAAGTGGAAGTTTCAACCAGGGAGACAGGGAGTAATTGCACAGCTCACTCTATATAACACAAGGATGACCATTAACCCTCTAAGTGCCAGAACTGAAATCTTATGATGGAAAGTGTCCACAAAATATTGTGTATATTTTGCTCCTCTCTTGGAACCAAAGAATTGACCTGTCCCACCTCTACCTATCCCCAACCCCAACCCCAACCTCCAGGCCTCCTTCACCCCTCCCCAAGTTGAAATCTAGCACCTGACAAATTTTCTCTACCACTGATGGAAAGTCACGCTTCTTCCTCTATCCTCAACCAAGAAAATAAAACCTTTCAATGCTGAAATATTCATACATTCAAACATTCACCACATTTTGGACAGGTGGGAAGCCGAGGGTTCCCAAGGGGTCTTCCCTCCCTCCCTGTCCAGTCACACACAGCTGTCCATCAGCCCCATGATGCCCATTTTATCCCTGACACCACCAACACAACAGAATTGTTTATCTGCCTTTCCCTTTGTTCCAGTTCTTCAATTCTTGCCTCTTATCACTTCTCCCATGCTTCATGCCTTTGTGCCTTTTATGAACAGGATCAGTGAGCAAGGGTGCTCCTTCCCCTCCCAGCCTTCCCCTTCTCATCCTGGGCAGACCAGATACTGATCCAATGTCTGAGCATCTCTTTAGTTGGCTACATCTCTCCTTAATGCTGACTTTTCCAGATGCTCAGGAGTCCCTTCTTGCCTTAAAAGCCTACTGGAGATAAGGGGGATAGTTGATGGTATAGAATTATTTCTGGATCTGAACAATTTCAGGGAAACTGGAGATTCTGGGTAGTTGAGGATTTACCCCATTATAAATTGATAAGAATTTACTAGGCATTTCTTAAAAGTTATTTTTAAGAAATGACTGCTTAAAATCTATGATGATTCAGGAATCAGAAAAAAGGCATGTGAGATCTCTGCCCCCACTTTGTAAAATTCTTATATCTTTTAGGTAAGAAAAAGTTAAGTCTATAGTTCACTTAAAAGATGCCTCTACATAAAAATCAAAATGATAATCTCCACTGGTTTCCTTCACACATTTCAAAATAAATGCAGGCTCCAGACAGGACACCCACCTTAGCAGATAATTATTTTCGTTCAGCAGCAGAACATCAAGCTTCAAATAACTAATTGATTCAATGAATATTTATGAATCTTGGAGGGTGTTTAAACAGGCTCAAAACATCCTATTAACTGCTTTTGCACTAGGAATGTAATTTTTTTTAAATGATTCCTTTCCACTCTTGAAGGTCCAGGTTAAAACTGACCCTGCCTGCAATCCTGAAATAATGGCTTCTGCAATAAAGCATTTAGCCTAATTCCTTACATGTAGTTAAGTCGTCGACAACTATTTTCAGATTGGGAGTAAATTTCCATAGTATAATATTTTGGCAAGCTGGTATATGATTATATTATTCAAGTAACACACTGTATTTTAAACTGATGAATAAATATGCATTTTAGGTAGTAGCTGAAAAGTAATAAAACTGAGCAAAGTAATATGAAGGAATTTCAGAGCTCTATACTTCCCCCAAAACTCTAATACCTCTGTCTTGTTTGCTACTTCACTTAACAGCTGGACAAAGTCCATCAGGAATCAATTACCACTTGGAGTCACACAAAAGAGATAAGTGCTGAGAATTCTCATTAACTGGAAATGCTGGTATATCACAAAACCTTAAACATGAACAGTTTAAGATGAACATACCCAAACGTTCCACTCGGAATATACATCATTCCCTTTGAAAAAATCTTTTTTGCAGTTGATTCAATGAGTTTTCTACACTGTGCTACCTGAACTATTCTTTTTTTTTTTTAAGTTTATTTATTTTTTTCAAAGAGAGAGAGCACAAGCAGGGAAGGGGCTGAGAGAGAGGGAGAGAGAGAATCCCAAGCAGGCTCTGCACTGTCAGCTGACCTGAGCTGAAATCAAGTCAGACACTTAACCAACTGAGCCACCCAAGCACCCCCGTGACCTATTCTACCCAAAGCAATCATAAAGAAGATGTGATACACACACACACACACACACACACACACACACACACACGGATGTTATGCAGTCATTAAAAAAAGAAAAAAAAGAAAAAGAGATCTTGCCATTTGTGACCGCATGGATAGACCTAGAAGGTATTATGCTAAGTGAAATAATTCAGACTGAGAAATATAGACACCATATGATTTCACCCATATGTGGAATCTAAAATGACAAAATAAATGAATAAACAAACAAACAAAACACAGAATCAGACCTGTAAGTACAGAGAACAAATTGATGGTTGCCTGAACTTCTCCTTACAAGGATATTCTTTTGGGACACTGTCCTGTTGGGAGTTTTCAGGATTGGCTGAATTCCTAAATCCCTTACAGCTTATTAGGGGCTGATATTTTGGTCTTTCCCCAGCAATGAGATACAGTTCTATTATTGAGTTATAGCAGAAGTATTTTGTGAACTGAGCTGTTACTTCTGGTATATCTTCTGGTAGGGGATACCGCTGAGCTGACAGATTTGGTCCTGCATACTGCATATTTACAGAGTTTAGGAAACTGGCAGTTACTAAGCAAGTTCCAGAAGTGATTTCATTACGTAGTTATCTGGAATTTCACTTACATGCCATAGTTTGAGCAAAAGAAACTTCTTTTTTTTCTAATGTCTGGAATAATTTTATTACTAGTTTAAGAAAAGTGTGGAGTTCTACATCTGTTTAACATTTCCCTGAGTCAGAAAGTACTCACAGTAAGCACACTTGAGTCTGAAAGCTGATTTCATATTTATTTTTGCATATTTTTGCTCCTAATTTTGCTATTTTATTTTGAGGTATAGCTGAAAAGACAATGTTTGAGAGGCTTCAGAAGAAGGCAAATCAACAGCAACAATTCTGACCCACATTTAAATCATTAATTTAGAATTTTATTTAAAAACACTAAAATGGCAAGTTTAATTCCATGTTCTGAAAAACAGTTAAGTATTTCACAAATATAAGGCCAAGCAAGTCTAACAAACTTGTCATCCACAATCACTAAAGCCAGGAGGTTGGTCTCCGTCTCTCAGACTTATCACCATGCATGGCTTCTGTCCAAGCCTCTTGCTTTAATCTATCTTGCGTTCTGCTTCCGAAACGTGTCTCCAACTCTCTGACTTAGATCAATGATTATTCCTTCAGTGAGCTGCTTTGCTGGCTGTGACTCATGCTTGATACCACTTCAATCCCTCAACAAATGTTTACTGAGCGCCCACTATGTGTCTTCAGGCACTGCTCGAGTACTGGAGATAACGCTGTGAACAAACAGGCTCTCTACAATTCTGCCTGTGGCTTTCTGTGTCAACTATGATCTAGACCAAACTGAGCAATGGTCAATATCTATATATGATGGCATAACTTAAAAAAATTTTTTTAATGTTTATTCACTCTTGAGAGAGACAGAGACAGAGGGTGAGCGGGTGTGGGACAGAGAGAGAGAGAGACACACACACACAGAATCCGAAACAGGCTCCAGGCTCTGAGCTTCCAGCCACAGAGCTGCGGGGCTCGAACTCACAAGCAGTGAGCCATGACCTGAGCCAAAGTCGGATGCTTAACTGACTGAGCCACCCAGGCGCCCCATAACTTTTTATTTTAATAAATACAGCACCTCTTTCAAACCTAATCTAGTTTTAAATCTTGTTTTTCAAAGAAGGTATGGATTACGATGAGCTACAAAGGTAAAAAGTAAAAGTTTTGCAATGTAATTAAAAAGACTCTACTGGCTGAGGAAATAATTTCCATATATATTAATAGAAACCAGTTAATTGCTTTGGAGAGTCAGAGACCTAGTTTCTTCTTCTTTTTCAAAGCCCTTTTAACTTCAGAGTTTCAACTTTTTCTAATAAATATTTCCTAGAATTTCTGTGTCTATTACAAACAGCTGTTGAATGCAAGTCTTCATCAGCTGATCTTTGAATAGAGTACGTGGCCTGCAAAGAAACAAGCCAAGACCAGGTAATGATTCATTTCAACACATACATCACACATCTATTCTCCAAGGCCTTAAAATTGAGTTACAGAGAAGAACAAGATCTCTTTCCTTGAAACACTCACAATAACAAGAAGTAGAAAGTACCAAATATATAACTTATTATTTCCTTTTTTTCCCCTAACTTTCCCAATTTCTTCTCATTCATTTTATGGGTTTTTAAACTTCCAGCCTTCAGAAACCAGTCCCTTGCCAGAGTGAACATTATATAAAGCTGGATCAGTGAAAGGGAAGACTAACATTAAGGAACTGGCCACTTATAAATAACAATATATTATAAAGCGCCAGGTGTTAAAATTACAGGATACAAGTTCAAAATACAAGACTAGAATGACAGAACAGAATAGAGGTCCTTGGAATGGAGCCAAGCCTATATGTTTAATAAATTACTATGTGAAATAAAATAATGGACAAATAAGTAATGATTAACAAACATAGATTAATCATGGATGAAATAATTTGTTGTCATACACAACCATAAATTCCAGATGGACAAAAGAATTTAATTAAAAACAAATCCTCAAGCTTAAAAAAATTGTAAATGAGCTCATGAGGACTGAGCAAAAGAATAAATTATTAATGGTAAAACTAGCAACTGAAAACTTTGTTCACCAAAAGCCTCCAAATAAACAACGTACAGTTATTCCTGATGAATATGATCAGTTTTAATAAGACAAACCAATATCGTTTTATAAAGAGTAATATCCTCTGTTCATTGTATAAATGGTTAAAAGATTGTAAACAGTGACTCATATCCTTTGGCAGACCTTATATTCATCCTCCAAGACTAGCTCAAGGTCACCTTGCTCTCTGAATGCTTCTACTCCAAGCAGAGACAGCATGGCTCCAATTGACTACTCATAAAGACTTCATGAGACTCTATTTTTTATTCTGTTCCATTGGAATTTATCCTTTATATGTTTGTTTCTTTTGATAACTCATCAGCTAATTATCTTTTCATTCCCAAGGCCTCACCGGATGCATGCTCTACTGAATGAGTGCTAGATAAATGTTTCTAAAGTGAAAAGAAAATTCACACTGAACCATTCACTTGGAAAAAAATTTTTAAGAGTCAATTTCTCAGTACTGGGACTTTTCGAAGCACTATGAAGGAAAGATGGGGAAGGCAAACTATAAGAAGTAATAGTCTGAACAACCGCTTCTAGCATGGACAGAATAGAAAAAAAAGGGAATAGGTGCTAAATAAAATTCTACCAATAAATGATATTAGTTAGGAGGGAGGCTACTTTCTGAAGCAAATAAACCTATGGCACAAACATGATAGAAATTTATGCATTGTACACATAATGTCCAAAATGAATGTGGCTGATTGAGGAGGTCGGGGGAAGCTGTCTTTCCAGGAGCGATGTCTAGAAACACAGGCACCTTCCATTTTCTGGCTGTACTGCCTTGACCCTGGTCTCTAAGATTCTTCATCAAGCCCACTCAAAAAGGAAAATAGGGATGCAGAAAAGAAAAGTAGCACATACTACCTTAGCTGGCATTCTGCTGGTGAGAACAAATCACATGGCCCACCTAGGTGTAAGAGAACTGGGAAATGCAGTACGTCACTGCACCTATGCCCCAGTAACTATGCTACCTGCAGCATAAATCTGATGGAGAGTTAGCCATCTCCACCTCATAAAGATTCCCTACACTTTCTGGTGAATTCTTTCTAAATGGATATCTACATACACACGCATACATATATACATATATATTTCTTTACCTATGTACAATTAAGTTCTGAAAGATACACACACTCATCCACACACACAGGACTTACAGATCTTTGGGAAATGCCAAGTTGGGGCTACAGGCAAGTCAACAAAGAGGTATGATTCCTCCCATGAGAATGTTGAGTAGTTGTACTTAACACTCTCAGTTCAATTACATTCTATCTTAGAGCGACATTCCCAGACTTTTTGAAATAGCTACTCTTCATACTATGAACCAGGCACTGCCAAACAATGGCAACACTAAAAAAAATGAGGCGGGGTTCTTATTACCTCACAGGAATTACCAGTTTAGGGGAGAGAAAAGACACAAAAGCAGGTAATTATAATGTCAAGGATAAACACAATGACAAAAAATGCATAGATGATAATGACTAAAAGAATTAATTATCTTTATTGTTCTTAGTATTTTTCTAGCATTCTCTCTGGATTGATAGATAATTTTACTTGAAATTCCTTCCAGATAATGTGGAATAGCCTATGCCTTTTAAAGAATTTCCTAATCTTTATATTAACAAGTGTGAGGGCCGGCATAGGGGTAAAGTTCTCTACCTTTCTAACATCGTATGGTGTTATATGATGGACACACGCAGTGACAGTAAAAGCTCTTTTTTGTTTTCGTCAGAGATGACTCTAAATGTATTGTTTAAAGTCCTGAAAGAATTAAAGAGTTTATTTAATAGAAAGGAGGACTGGACATAGACAATATCAAATCTCAGTTGGCACCATTTAAGCACTAGGGAGTTTTTTAAGATCTTGATAGTAACGCTTGCTGTAATTTTTAAAAAATGTTTATTTATTTATTTTGAGAGAGACAGAGAGAGAACATGTGCAAGTAGGGTAGGGGCAGAGAGAACCCCAAGCAGGCTCTGCGTCAGCGCAGGGTCCGATGTGGGTCTTAATCTCACCGACTGTGAGATCTTAGCCATCCCAGGCGCCCCAAAACACTTGCTGTAATTTAAAATAAATGTTTAGTGAGTATTTACAAACTAAATTACTCGGAGCTGAATATTGTTAAATTTATAGTGATTTACTTTATGTTGTTCCACACTAAAGAATTTCATAATTCTATTGATAGCAAAAGGGATATTTAAACAACAAGGTGATCACATATATATATATATATATATATATATATATATATATGATATTTTATATGTTATTCACAAAAACAACATATCAATAGAATGGGGTGGGTGCCATGGAATGGGTACCAGTGAACCCACGTTATGCTGTTTTCTTTATGAAAGTTTCCCACCTCAGCCTTCAGACGTTCATACTCTTTTGCCAGAAATAATAAATATTTTGACTAAATAACAGCAAGCTTTTGGTTACCAGCTGTGACCTCTAGAAAAATGGAAGAAGCAGATGGCAGAAAGCAGGGAAAGGGAAGTTTAATGGAGATGTGTTAGAATGTCAGTGTTTTAAAATTTTTTGCACTATATTCAGGTTGTCTACATATTTCTAAAGAACAGGCTAGCTGGATTAAATACAGGGTGCCCGGTTAGATGTGTTCAGATAAACAATAAATAATTTCTGAATATAAATATGTCCCAAATATAGCATGGTAATACTTTACTTAAAAAGTATTCATTATTTACCTGAATTCAAATTCAGCTGGACAGTTTATACTTTTATTTGCTAATTGTGCAACCCTACTGAAAGTTCCAGTACAGATCCTTTACATGTCAGCATAATACATGTCTCTTGTTGCCTTAAAATCTCATTCAAAACAGATTTGATCAGAAGCAAAGTTAGAAGGTGTGCCTGGGTGGCTCAGCCAGTCAAACGTCTAACCATCCAACTTCAGGTCCGGGCATGATCTCATCATGGGTTCGAGCCCCGCATTGGGCTCTGTGCTGACAGTTCAGAGCCTGGAGCCTGTTTTGGATTCTGTGTCTCCTTCTCTCTCTGCCCTTACCCCACTCGCACACTATCTCTCAAAAATAAATAAATGTTAAAAAAATTTTTTTTTAAAGAAAAAATGTTAGAAAAAAAATGGAGATTTTGATCGTAGGTGAGGGATCAGTGAGAGCTGTACCCTCTCGCAGTATGGCTTAATGCCTGAGTGGAGTGAGATGGCTTGGTAATTCTGTCAGAACAATCACAAAAGTCAAGTCCACTGCTTTAGTTTTCCCTTCCACTGCCCCCTTGCCAGCGTTTGTATGTGTCGCCTAAGGGGCAAATTAACAAGCTCAAGGAACCAATCAAGCAGTTTTCTGATACAGAAACAAGGGCTCGTGAAATAATTATCAACGATAATAATTAAAAAATAAATATCTTTATATATGCAGAGTGTTACAGCTTCGGAATCTTTCCAGAATCTATAATCACATTGGATTTGAAAACTGACTTTGTGAAACACCTTCCTATTTGAGACTCCAGTGACACTGAAAACTGAGCATGGTGAGATTAACATGGAGATGATCAAGATGATTTGGCAGAAGAGGGGAGACTCTCTCAACAGCTAAGTCCAATAGAAGGGTCTGGAAACCCGAGTCCTTGGATGAGAGTGACTTCTGACCTTCTTGCCAAGAGACCCAGGCAGATTTAAACCCATTTGTGGGTCAATGAGAAATTAAAGGTTAGGAAGGGAACATAATTTGTTGGCTAAGCCAGATGGACTCATTGTTAAAGAAGCAGTATCTATTTCTGCTTTAGCCTTCTGTGTATTACTGCGCAAAGCTTAAATAAGAATCAAAGGAAGCCTCCCTCCCCCACCAAGAAAAGATATACATGAGACTCTTGATTCCAGAAAAATTGTGTGAATTCCCTCCGCAGCTGCAGAAGTGGCGTGAAACAAATATTGCTTTCCATTCTAGCTGTCAAACACGTACCGTATGGATGAGTTAATTATTATGCAAGATGGTACTGAATCACAATGATGTGTAGTGGCTGCTAATGAGAAGTCATAAATCAAAGTCCTTAATGTTAAGCTCAGGCTACAAGACGGAGTTCTTTTGAAATGTCATAAGGACAGCTTCGTGTATGTGCATATATGCGCAATCACTAGCTCTCAGAAAGTTGGCTGCTTCCTGATACCCAGTTAAAATATTCAGCATATAACCCATCTGTCCTTTGTCATGTCTCTGTTTTCCATAAGTCCCACATATAGCTGAGCTCTTTGCAAAGGTGATGAGAAAGGGTGGGCAGTAAGCAGCCTGAAAACGCCACAAAATGATTCTGGCTCCATGTGTTTATCCCCTGACAGACTCTTTACAGGAAGCAAAGCAACTTGCTGGAGAATGAGAGGTTGTGTTTTGTTTGTTTTCCTAGCCTCAGAGGGTAAGAAAAAGGCTCCCCTATCTATATTCATCATAAATCCTTTATAAATTGGAGGCCAATTTGGAAATATAAAATTCTCCGTGACAAGTGCAAATGTTCCCATCTACCCTAGCAAATCAATTATAAACTTACATATTCTGTGAATTGTTTTAATCTGATTAGTCCCTGGAAAGTATGAAAGAAATTAGCTAACAAAATTTGTTTACGGAGGGAGAAAACCCTGTAGAAGAGGGAGTTATGTAAGCGAAGGATGGGCATTTGTTTTCCCATTCATTCATTAATTCATTCACTCATTCATTCATCAATTGTATATTGGTTGAATGCCTACTAAGTATAATGTTCTTTGAGACATCCTTGGGTAATAGACAGATAGATCTAATTCATTCTCAAAACTCAAGGACTTTATAGCATAGTAGTGTAAACGAAGAGGTAAATAATGATAACACAAGGCAGGATGAAATAAGTGCTCATAAAATATATAAAAGGCATTGCAGGGGAAGCCCCTGGGAAGTAACTGATTCTGGACCAAGAAGTCTGGAGGAAGGAAAGATAACCAACATTTAACAAACACCTAACTCCTGGCTGGTCTCAGTTAAGACATTATCTGCATTATCGAGGAGTAGGATGTATGTGAGTTGACTTTTGGAGGAAGAACAGGACTCTAGAGATCTACAGTAGAGACCCTGATTCTGATGGAACAGTAGAAGTAGCAAGGGCACCGCACATTTGACTAATGGCCCGTGGTCTGGTGTGGCTGGAATGAAGATAGGTACACGCAGTTATTACACCTCATCTAGGTTTGGAAGAGCAGACCCGGCAGAATGGGGCCTTTGGAAATTGTAGGGTGTCTAGCATAAACACCCTGGCCACTTGGAGAGCACAGAGGGAAGGCAAGAGCTGAGAGACTGGCCGAGAAGTCAACTCTAGGATTAAGGTTGATTCCATAATAGTGGCCTGGTGACCAGAGAACTAGCTACATGTCTTATTTCCCCTGAAAGACTCCAAAGTTTGTGAGGCATTGAAGTGACTGCCATGCAAAAACCCCTAATTGCAAACAAAAGAGAAACAAACAAGAAACAATCCTCATTGGTTGCAATGAATCTTGTATGCTATATTCAGCATACTGTGGGCTTCATATCTAAGTTTTTAAATGTATATATATATAATGTTCACAGGTGTCTGGGTGGCTCAGTCAGTTAAGTGTCTGACTCTTGATTTTGGTTCAGGTCATGATCTCATGGTCGTGAGATCAAGCCCTGTATCAAGCTCCATACAGAGCCTGGAGCCTGCTTGGGATTCTCTCTCTCTCTCTCTCTCTCTCTCTCTCTCTCTCTCTCCCCTCTCCTCTCCTCTCCTCTCCTCTCCTCTCCTTTCCTCTCCTCTCTCTCTTCTCTTCTCTTCTCTTCTCTTCTCTTCTCTTTGTCCTCTCTCTCTCTCTCCCTCTGCCCCTCCAACTGCTCATGCTCTTTCTCAAAAATAAATATTATTATATATAATATTGATATATATTTACATATATTATATATACATAGTGTTTAGAAAGCCACAAGCCTGACTGTATCCCTGTTCGGCTTGCTTAGAAGTTCAGAGTCTGGCCTCACCTCTTCTCTGAGTAATCATCTCATCAAAGAGAAAGATGAAAACCTGAAAAGAGATAATATGTACTTGTCACCTCATGCCAAATCAGCAACCAGGTGCTGCTGCTGCTCCCAGACTGAGTTCACCGGAAATGCCACACAGGGCTGTTAAAACATGTGACTAACACACATTTGATGAAGTGTTTACCACAGGCCTACTGAAGCCCTTTCCATTCCTGTCCTTCGGCCATTAATGAAACAGTCAGTGAATCCTGGGCACCTTTGCAGCAGCTGCACTGATGATAAATCTTAGATAGGAAGTGCTTACTACTTGTCACTGCATCTCTTGACCCCTTCCAGGGGAAACTCCTTGATTTGACCCATGGGTTCAAGCTTATGTTTCTCACACTGGGAGGAACTCTAGAAAGAGCCCCTCCCTCAGAACACAGCTGGCTCGGCTGTAGGCCCTCAGAGGACCAGGACTTGTGGTCTGAATCCTTCTTTGGTTTGAATTACTGATCCATATTTAGACTCAGTGCTGTGCTTTGACCTGAATCACAGAATTTCTGAGGAAAAAAAAAAAAAGCCTAGCAAACAATGTAGCATTAAGATCTAGCCTAAACTGGAAATACGTGGGATAGAGTTGTCATTTTTAATGGGTTGGTTTTAGAGGTAGGGGCATTAAAAATCATTCTGCAAGGGGTGCCTCAGTGGCTCAGTAGGTTAAGCGTTAACTTCAGCTCAGGTCATGATGTCATGGTTTACGAGTTCAAGGCCTGGCTCAGGCTCTGTGCTGACAAGGCTGAAACCTGCTTCAGATTCTGTGTCTCCCTCTCTCTTTGCCTCTCCCTCACTTATGTGCGTGCACACTCTCCCTCTCTTTCAAAAATAAACATTAAAAAATTTTTAAAATCATTCTGCAAAATTTAAAAACACAAGGGTTAAGAAGTTATATAAGATGCATTTATGTATTTCCCCGGAATATTATTAATACATGTGTGTCCAATTCCAATAATATGTGATGAAACAATTGTCTTGGGAAAAGCTCTCATCTTTCAGTGTAAGTTCATACTCCAATCCCTTGGGGAGACTTTTTTTTAAAAATCCTGAGGCTGGGGTAACAATGGCCGAAATTCTGATTGAATTACTGAATAGGACAATATACCTTGAAAAGGTGTCCAAGTGATTCTAGTGTGCAATCTGGACTGGAAACTACTGTTTGATACAGATTGAGGGCAACATAAAGTCCCTTAGTGTCTACAACATGCTAGGTACATTAGATCTTCTCCTCTACTCCTCACAGCCATCTTGTAAGTTAGGAATCCTTTACTTCTTTTAAATAGAGTCAAGTAAGCCCGAGGAATTTTAAGCACTGTGAAAGTTCCAAGGTTATACAGTATTTTGGTTTGTTGAATTTGTCTAACTTTGAGGCAAGGGGCTTTCATTAAGGGTCTGTGAAGCTCTCACAGCTCTCCTCACCAGCCTGAGTCCTCAGCTTGGCACCTCTTGCCCTTCTGAAAATGGAGACTTAACCAATAATCCTGCCCCTTCTTACTGCCTTTCTCATTTCCTCCCCAGATCCCTGTCTCTGTTGGTTTTAAATTGAGGGAATTAAAAAAAGAAAAGAAAAGAAAAGAAAAGAAAAAAAGGCAACTTTTCCTCCTGGCTTAAGGAAATTTCTCTTAAAATAAGCTGTTTTATCAAGCTACATAAATTAAGTCCCCTTTGGTACTTTTCAATATATATGATAAGGTCATAGGATATAAAATTCTGTGTGCCAGCAGTTCAGAAAGGACTCATCTCCAGAATATAAACTCTGAAGGCAAAGATTTGCATAAATTACCATAGTAATGTACATATTCAAAGTTCACAGTGTATCAAAAACAGAAAGGAAATAATCTCAATTATGGGAGAACACTGATTTTTTTCATATTCCTTAAATATTTGATATGCAATTAGGAAGTGCTGGGTTGTGGAGTGGGCACAGCTACTTTTTACTATACTTAACTCTTTGAATGGAAGGTAACAAATCTATCAAAAATGTCATGTTCAGGATCAAGTCCAGTGGAATTCAGCAAAGGTGTGAGGTTGAGAGAAGGGGTTTGATAAGAAATGGGGTTAGGGATGGAGTAGGAGGTAAAAATATTTGTTGTTCTATTTGCTCATAAAAAGGATGCTTTGACATTTTGACATGGGCATTCTGATGAGGGCTATTTCCACAAAATCCAGTCATGTTGGCCTTATCTTCAGTGGGAATGAAACTGATTTGGATATAGCAAAATTTGGAAAGCCAATGAGGGCAAGAGAAAAAAAAAAAGGATGCCAAAGGGAAAGTGAAATGCAAATAAGAATCGTGGGAGGGCCCGGGGAGACCATCTGGTGACGGTGTGCCCAGGTTAGTCAGCCCTGCAGGGCTCCTTGGCGAGGCTGCTCAGGGCAGTTTTCCAAGAAGTGGTCTTCCACAGTAGTGCTCTAATTTTAAGTAGTGCACTAAAATATCTCTTTCCTGACTCGTCAGTCATTTTAGTGACTTCTCAAACCTAACAGTAGTCATGGGAAACCCTGAAATTTGTAGCCAGCTGCTCAGAATAGCCCTGGGGACGCCCAAACTGAAGTGAGGCCAGTTTTGTGGAGGACTATGCCCTTAATCTTGAGTCTGGCTAACTCTGGGTAGACATATGTCAGGCTGACTACTCAAAAACTTTTAAGTGCTGTGAGTATTTTGTTAAAAAAAAAAAAAAAGCCTGGAAACCACTTAGGAACCACCTTGGCCTTTTGACATTTCTCCTCTCATCTGCCTTCTGTTGCTTTCAATATGCTATGGGAAGGAAAACTGTAGAAACAGCCAAATTCATTTGATATTTTAAATTAAAATTAGGTTATAGGATATAACAGACTTTAAGTGAGAACCATCCTAAGTGTTATTATATAGGCAAAGAATATGAGATTGATGGCATGAAGGCTGTGATATATGGTTGGGCTGTTTATACGTCCTTTTTGTTACACCATGATTCTTGCTCTTGCTTTGGAAATTGATAGTACAGAAAAGGAAAGGTATTGACAACATTTAGTATGGGCTCTGCCTAAATTTAATGGAATCAGACATTATACACCATGACCCAACTTCTGGTGATAAAATATAATCCTCCCATGATTAATATTGTGTTATTTTTCTAATTTTCTGAATAGTTTCCTTGAATATTTCTTTATGTCTTTTCTCCCACTTTCTTCCTTCCTTTCTCTTTCTTTCTTTTCCTTCCTTCCTTCCTTCCTTCCTTCCTTCCTTCCTTCCTTCCTTCCTTTTTTTGTTTTCAAGGAGTGGGTATGTAGGAGGTTGGTTTACAACCGATAATTAAGATAATTATATTAATGAACTGAGTTGCAAAGATAAATGACCAAGCCCGGCCCAATGGTAAATAAGCAAATGAGGCTCCAGAACCCTCCCACTAGAGTAAGGAGTCCTACACTAGGCAAACAATGTCAACTATTTAGAAATAAGTACAGATTAGACTGGAGTTGTATCAGTTTAGACATAGAAGACTTGGCCTTTCCACTCATTTCACAATGCTGAGTGCACATGTATTTGCTCATTGGGAAATTAGAAAATGAGGATAAGTAATAGGTATCAGGGAATACTAAACATATTCACTGAGATTAGAAAGTAGATTTGGAGGCCATATTCATGACAGACCTGAAAACACTAGTAAGGTTCAAGAAAGCCACAGGTATAACTGTTCCTTTTTATTTTATTTTTTTTTAAATTTCTTTTAACGTTTATTTATTTTTGAGACAGAGAGAGACAGAGCATGAACGGGGGAGGGGCAGAGAGAGAGGGAGACACAAAACGGGAAGCAGGCTCCAGGCTCTGAGCCATCAGCCCAGAGCCCGACACGGGGCTCGAACTCACGGTCCGTGAGACCGTGACCTGAGCTGAAGTCGGACGCTTAACCGACTGAGCCACCCAGGCGTCCCAATAACTGTTCCTTTTTAAAGCCTAGAAATCTGTTTTCTAAATCCAATCACCAACAGTCCCACAGACTTGTTTTTAAAAAATAATAATCAGCAATACCACCCAGACACCAAGATGAACATCTACACCTGGAAAATAGGCTCTTACCACAATCGCCCTCCCTCAGGTGATACGTGACAGGTATAATTATTGTCCTTCAAGACCAATCTATTCCCCAAAGGCAGGCAACTAATTTCAAAGAAAAGAAGGTTATTAAAATAGGTGGAAACCAAGAAAATCCTATGAGAAAATACTGGCATTTGCAATAAGTAGAGTCACACAAAACTGCACAAAAGTAGCTGCCAGGAAGTATATTTTCAAAGTGCAAGAGAAGCAGAACAAATAGCAATCATGTTTATATAGTACCTTTTATCCAAGAGCCCAAGTCTTTTATTTAATCTTTATATTCCCTATATAGGCTGACTGGGGTAAGGCTGCAGCAACTAGAATTTAGCTTCTAGCCTTTAGGTTAGCATTAATATTTACAGAATAGTAATTACCACCTCTGAGTACAGTTGAGGTTAGGTGGGTATCAAAACACAAAGTCATACGGGCTAGGCTCCAGTCTTCAAGACTTTTCTCATTTCCTAGGTCACCAGAAAAAAAAAAAAAAAAAAAGATTCTTTTTGACCAGACGAGGAGCCCATATTTGCCTTATAGGTCTGGAGAGATATTGGGTCAAATGAAAGATCTTAATGAAGATCTTTAATTCAAAGCTTTACATTTTGGAGCGTGTCTGTATTCTTCATGCAGCTAAGTTTTATCTCAGTTGCCAGCCTGGGGAATTCATTGAGACAAACCAGGACCAAGTGTAGCAAATGAGTGAGTGGAAAAAACCAACAAAGAAGCAAGAAAACCCAGAGGCAGACAGTGGTTAATTGGAAACAGAAACAGTAAGAAAAAGTTTGAACTGATGAGCAAATATTTCTCATCGGTTAGATGACATTTCTCATTCTTTTTAGGTGTCCTGAAAGATGTGCTACGCATTTGTTGTGCTAACTCACTCCCCAAATAAGTTCTCCCCTCCAAAAAGAGAGATACAAACAAACAAAGAAACATACCAAAACCAAACCATCATAGGGTTAGAATGTATTACAGAAACTAACAAATTAACTTCAAGTCACTTTGCCCGACATACATACTAAAACTTTTAATTTCTCTTTATTAATTCTGCTCACATATATCCTCTCCATATTACTGAAAAGCTGGGGGAATTTTATAATAAAGAAAAAATTTTGGTAAAATAGGCATTACCTCCTTAACTAGATTCGAATTGAAAGTATTGATTTATTTTCATCTTAACTGTCTGTTACTATTCTGACCCTTGTCATCAGTTTTCTGTTGGACACATAACTGATAAGTGCCTGGAACTGTGCTGCACTACAAAGACAGAAAATGAATAAGACCTAGTCCTATATACTTCTCTTTCTGTTATGCATGCATTCATTCACTCAACAAATATTACCTGAATACCTAGCATGTGCCAGAGACTGTTCTAGACACATGACATAATAATGCATAAAAAGGACAGAGATTGCTGTTCTTTGGAATTTGCATTCTTGCTGGGGAGACAGACATGATAAATAAGTAGGTTATAAAATAAAAAGGGTTGCAATATGAAATAGAGTGGGGGAGGAAAAGGCCTTGCTGAGAAGGTGATATTATAGTGAAGCTAAAGGAGGTGAGGGGAGAACCAGAAGGATATCTGGGAAAGAGACTGCCAGGCAGTAAGAATAGCAGGAGCAAATGCTCCGGGAAAGAATAATGTCTGGCTTGTTCTAGGCATAGCAAGGAGGCTGTTGTGGCTAGACCAGGCTGCAAGAGGTCAGAGAGGTGGTAAGTCAGTTGCACCGGATATCATAGTCTCTATAAGGGCTTTGGCTTTAATCCAGGAGAGATGGGAAGAGCGACATGATCTGATTTACAGTTTGTAAAGCTCCCTCTATGTTCTGGGAAGATTCTGGGGGCTGGGACAGTGGCAGAAGAAGGGTGACCAGTTAGGCTATAGCGACAATCCAGAGAGGAGAGGATGGTGGCATAAACAACGTGGTGTCAATGTGTTATGGCTTGAATTGTATCCCTCCAAAAATGTTGAAGTTCTAATCCTAAGAACCTGTGAATGTGGCCATATTTAGAATGAGGAGTTTGCAGATGATCAAGTTGAGATGAGGTCATTAAGGTGGGACTTGATCCAATATTACTGTATCTTTATAGAAAGGATAACTTTGGGCACAGAGGGAGACACATACAAAGGAGAGATGATATGAAAACACAGGGAGCAGATGGCCATCTACAATTATAGTATGCCTGAGGCTACTAGAAACTAGGAGAAGGGTCCGGAACAGATTCACTCTCACAATACTCACTCTCACAGTACCAGTATAAGACCTCCCAATACCCTGATCTGGGACTTAGAGACCCAGAACTGTGACACAATAAATTTCTGTTATTTAGCTAACCAGTCTGTGGACCTGGCTATGGCAGCCCTAGCATGCGAACACACAGCGGAAATGGTGGGGTAGGGGGATTCTTGGTATTCAGTTGGTTCTCATTATTCATGGATTCTGTATTTGCAAATTTGGATTCTGTATTTGCAAATTTGCCTACTTACTGAAATGTATTTGTAATCCCAAAATAAATACTCATGGCGCTTTCACAGACACTTGCAGACATAGGCAAAGTGATGAAAAATCTGAGTGGTCTGATTCCCACATATTCCCAGCAGAGATTGTAAAAGGCTATGCTTTGCCTTGTTTCGGTCTTCTCCAGTAAATAATGCTTTTCACAATATATTTAGCATCGTAATTTTCACATTTTGTGGTTTTTATTGGTGATTTTGCTGTTTTAAGTGAGCTCCAAGCATAAAGCTGAAGGGCTAGCTGGTGTTTGTTAAGTACCAAGGGGCTTGTATATGCCTGTGCAGGAATACACGCATCAGATAAGCTCCATTCAGGTATGACTTTGTTGATGTTGGCCATGAGTTCAAAGCTCATGAATCAAGAATACATATTAAGTAAAAAAGTGTCTTTAAGTGGAAACATACCTAAAACCAAGTGTGTATTGACCAGCAGGCAAAAATGTGGCCTGAGGCTCACAGCAACCTAACCCTGCACTTTCCCTAGGCAGCAACAATTCAGTAGTCGCTAAATGAACATTTTTGGTGATTTCATAGAGCATAACAACCTTGGACAACAAAAGTAGACAGTATTTTGAAATTAGAGCCAAGATATAACAGCAGTTTCTGAAGCACTGGGTGTCAGCTGTCAGAAAATAAAGAGTTAAGATTAACCCCAACGTTTTTGGCCTGATACACCAAACAGGAGATGGAAGAGACAGTTGAGGGAATAGACTATTTGTTTACTTCAGTATTTTTGTTTGTTTGTTTGTTGTTTGTTTTTGGAAGGAGCTGTGGATTAGGAGCTATTTATTCTCTAAATGTAAATTTGAGCTTGAGTTGGGTTATGCGTACAAGAAAAATGTTTTTTTTTTTAAATTTTTTTTTAACGTTTATTTTTGAGACAGAGAGAGACAGAGCATGAAGGGGGGAGGGGCAGAGAGAGAAGGAGACACAGAATCGGAAGCAGGCTCCAGGCTCTGAGCCATCAGCCCAGAGCCCGACGCGGGGCTCGAACTCACGGACCGCGAGATTCGTGACCTGAGCTGAAGTCGGACGCTTAACCGACTGCGCCACCCAGGCGCCCCGAGAAAAATGTTTTAAGGCTGGTTCAGAGCAGCACTGAGAGACTGAGCCAGTAAGATCCAGGAAGAGGAAAGACTCCTTGATGCCCACTGTGCAGTGGTGGGGAGCTTTGGGCTCAGATGTCTGTGCTCTAATCCCAAAACTGTCCCCTTTGAGCTGTGACAGAACTGATTCTATAGTTGATAGGACCCTTGAACAAGATTAAGAAGCCCTGAACAAAGGCTTATCTTTGCTGTTAGTATCAAGCTAAAATTCATATTTAATATGATAGCACCTTCATTTAAGACCATTATATGTTTTTGGATTAAAAAAAAAAACAAAGAAAATTGCAGAGGAAGAGAATATTTGAAGGTGAAATTTCATTCTAGTTCTAGCACATCTGCAATGGTACCCTGAACGTCATAGAAATGAATTATTTAAAACTGGTGGGAAGACGGTGTTAGACTTTTATCCTCACTCTGGTGGTTTTTTAAAAAATATCAATCTGCTCACCAGATTTCCTGCCTTAAAAAAAATTATATTTAGAGTTCCTCATTGTGTCATAAAAAGCCGAATGTAAATAAATAAGGTTGGAGGAGATAAGCCAGTGACATTCTCCTACAGGAAATACAGCAGCCTGTGGCCATGCCATACTTAGAACAGAAATGCATTTAAAGTCAGGAATGAGAAGATTTTAAGTCAAGTTGAAAGGCACTGCAGTTGGCATAGATATTTGAGTCTTAGCTGCTGGACGTTTAGGAAAAGCCAGGACAAGAGATCCAAGTTCCATACACCAGGGGCCATGCTCCAACTGAGACCCAGGGAACTTGTGGGTCACCACTCACTCACCTGAGAAATATTTCAAAGGCAGTGAAATTTGCAGTGGTGATTTTGGGTTTCTAGAACTATTTGAATCTATTTGGTACCTGTTTCTCTAATAAATTATTTATTTAAAAAATAAATATTTTTAAAATATTTATTTAAATATTTAAATTTAAATTTATATATTTATTATATAAATATAAATATAATATAAATATAAATATATTTATTTAAATATTTATAAAAATTTTTTAATAAAAAGAGGTAAGCTCTATTTTTTTTTTTTTTTTTACAGCAATGGAGCCACTAAATTCCTACCCTTGACTTTGCAACTGCACACAGTGTTCTCCCTAACAAACTGCAAGTTTAAGCAAATGGGGATCTGGTCAGTTAGTCTACTTACTGACCATGATTTAGACATATTTTCACCACGTGGACAAATCCAAAGAACCATTGCAAGCCTCACTGCAGTTCCCAATAGGGTTGTTTACAGCCACCTTACTTTATCACATCTTTTTACAAAATACTCCAATCAATTCAATTTTTTTAATGTTTATTTATTTTTGAGACAGAGACAGAGATGAACAGGGGAGGGGCAGAGAGAGAGAGGGAGACACAGAATCCAAAGCAGGCTCCGAGCTGTCAGCACAGAGCCCGATGCGGGGCTTGAACTCATGGACCATGAGATCATGACCTGAGCCGAAGTTGGATGCTTAACCAACTGAGCCACCCAGGTGCCCCTCCAATTAATTCAGATAGCCCCACAAGGTGTACATTTTCCATGCAGGTTTCACTCACTCATTCAATAAGTATTTCTTAACCAGCCACTCAGTGCCAGGCCCTGGGGTAGGCCCTGGGATGAAAAGGTAAAGAAGACAAGCAAAGTACTTGTCTTTAAGGAACATGGAATTCAGCAGGAAAACAGATAACTAAATAAACACTTAGAATATATTATAAGACATACGTGTGATAGTGTTTTGAAAGTATACTGCAGAAGCAGCTAAAAGAATCTGGTATTTGAGAAAACATCAGAGAAAATTATGAACAAGCTGAAATTTGAAGGATGAGAGGAAATTGGCTTGATCTGCGTGGTGGTTGGAAGGATGTGATTTCTTATAGAAAGCAGAGCATGTTCAAAGGCCCAGAGGAAGAGAATCCCAGAGGTATGAGAAGTTCAAGAGACTAAAAGAAGTCCAAAAACTAGAAAGACTTGTTAACACTTATAATAATAAAAGGTCAGTATCTGTAATCCAAAATATTGGATGCAGTATAATTATCTGAGGCCCTCTTCAGAGTGCATAACCTCACACTCTCTTCTACCTAAGGTATAAGATAGAAAAATGTTACTTAGGGAAGACAGTCTAGATAGCATAGAATCCAAGTATTCACCTGAGAGGTTACCATTCAATTCTTGGATTGTTAGAGACTACAAGAAATCTATGTGTTCAGATTGTAGTATTTGCCTAGCTTCTCAGAGGGCCTTCACTGATATGCTCTAATGTTTGCCTTCTGTGTTTTGAGGGCACTATAAAAAAGGAGTTTTGTGAGGTCTTTTTAGTACTAGTTGTAAAAAGTCATTGTTGACATAAATCCAATGTGCCTCCATATAAAAGACATTTCCATCAGAATTTATTTCAAAGAAAATTTTCTTTGTCCTGGGGCATTAGTATGGTATTCCCCACCCCCCTATAATGAGAGCTATATAACACACTGTGTTTACTTTTTTCCCCCCAGCTTTGATTTTCACCTTGATTTCCAGGAATTTCAGAACGAAATTTCATCTTAAATATAGTAACAATTTTATCTTTGTGATTTCCATAAGCTTTGTAAATTCTCTGTCAGACACCTTTTATGTGCTCTTTCAGATTTTGCTTCACCTGTTTGAGGTGACTCTTGGCCACTTGTGTCATTGCTCTTGCTAAACACTTCTGCAAGAGCTCTGTTGGACGATCGCCTGTGTTATCAATACAAGAAAGGCATAACCCAGAGTAGCTCACCTGTGGCCAATACCACAGTCTCTTGCCTCCCACACCGAAGCTTCCCTCTTCTACTAAAATGATTCATCCATGTATGTGGAACTTGGACTCCTCTCTCTGGCTTCCCTGAGACTGTATACTTTGCAAGAAAATATTAACATGAAAGCTTTTTCCACCCTAATTCCAGGGAATGAGGGCTAAAACAATTATCCTCTCCTGATTCTTGAGTGTGACTAATTCTGTTTCATTAACCACACTGTATATGTCTTTTATGTGTCCTTCCTCACAGTCTTTTTGAATATTTGTACACTCTATATAAACTTATACATAAGCTCACAGTGAGTTTTGTTTTATATTAATTTTGTAGAACTTTGGAATTTGGTCAAGTTAAAAAGGATATTTTTTTTAATTTTTTTAATATATGAAATTTATTGTCAAATTGGTTTCCATACAACACCCAGTGCTCATCCTAAAAGGTGCCCTCCTCAATACCCATCACCCACCCTCCCCTCCCTCCCACCCCCCATCAACCCTCAGTTTGTTCTCAGTTTTTAACAGTCTCTTATGAAAAAGGATATTTTTATTTAATTCCTCTAATAAAACTCCAGTGGAAAATTGAAAGCACAGTCTAATGTGTTTTCAAAAAAGAGATCGCTGCCATTTCCTCAACATGACCTGCTAACTTATTGCTATTTTCTCTAAATCTCTATACCTGTCTTTTTAACAGATTAGAATTTGTGTGTAATGAAATTATAAAAAAATTTAACACTTAATCTAAATTTCCCTATAGTTGGTTTAAGAATTTTACTGGGATCACAGCAAACAACTATTGTTTTTTTCCTTTTGGTGCAACTGAAGAGCATTTTGTTATGAGAAAGTATTAGAAACTTCAGCTGCAAATCACTTTCATTTAATTTCTTATTTTTTGCTATAAATGTTTTCTGTTTTTTGGTTTTTTGTTTGTTTGTTTGTTTGTTTTTGCACCCATAAGATAAGCACTTGGAGACAAGTAATTTAGAGAATATGTTCTTTTGTGCTTGCTTTTTTTTTTTTTTGAGAATACTTTATTTCCTATTGTAGAAAGTCACCACTGAATATTATGAAGCTCCCTCCTTTCCCCATTGTTGCTTAGTCATGGCCTATATGCAAAGCAAGCTTGAAATGCTGAAGTGGATTTTTTTTCCTACACAGGTTTTTTTTTCCCTTACTATACAATTCTGTTTTTATTCCTTAAACATTTTCCAAGGTTTTTGATGGGTCAATTTTTCAATGAAGAATACTTTTTAAAATACCTATTTTGTGATGGTAACTATGTTAAATAGGGGACACAAACAAATAAGATAGTATTTCTCTGCAAATAATTTATAATCTATTAAGCACTTAAGACAAGTAGATACTTCAGAATGATAAAAAGTTGACTATAAATAGTGCCATAGCAGCAATATACATAACAATATTAAACTTTTTTTGGGGGGAGGAAGAATAGAACCATTAATTGCAGACTATGGCAGTCTGAAATAATTTTATATCTTCTTTTGAGATATTAACAAAGAAAATGCTTGCTTCTCTATAGTTCTTTGGATTATCCATTCAAAATATAAATTGTACTATTGTACAGTAATAGATTACTATGACTCTACTTATATGAGGAACTTAGAATAGTCAAATTCTGGCAACAGTAGTTGCCAGAGGCTGAGGAGAGAAAAGAATAGGAAGTTATTATTTAAAGGGCATAGAGTTTCAGTTTTGCAAGATGAACGGTTTTGGAGATGGATGGTAGTGATGGTTGCGACAACACTAAGAATGTATTTATTACCACTAACTTTACACTTAAAAAATGGTTAGGGTTGTAAATTTTGCTATGTATATTTCACTACAATAAAAATTTAGAAAAAAATTGATAAGATTTACTGTCTTCAGTACTAGAGAAAAAAAGATTAATGAATTCACAGTTTAAATTTTTTTTAACGTTTTTTATTTATTTTTGAGACAGAGAGAGACAGAGCATGAATGGGGGAGGGGCAGAGAGAGAGGGAGACATAGAATCAGAAGCAGGCTCCAGGCTCTGAGCCATCAGCCCAAAGCCTGACTCGGGGCTCGAACTCACAGACCACGAGATCGTGACCTGAGATGAAGTCGGACGCTTAACTGACTGAGCCACCCAGGCGCCGCTGAATTCACAGTTTAATACAGAAGAAAAAAACCTAATCAAATAACAAGAGCCTACTAGGTTCCTTATGTGATCTGTAGAAAATATTAGGATAGTGTGGATGCAGAGATAAGGGTGTGAGTAGTACTGTCCCTTGGGCTTGGAAAATGGGGTGGATAGGAAAGGGGGGAGCAGTATCTTCAAAAGCTTCATAGAAGAGTTGACATTTGAGCTAGTCTTAAAAGGTGAATGAGTTGGAAAGATAACAAAGAAGGTATTCCAAGCAGAGGAATTGAGAAAAGTTTTCTGATTGAATAAAGAGCCAAAGGAGGAGAGTGGCAGGAGATGATTTTAGTGAAATAGATAAATGGAGGCTACACTGTTTAGCATGTTCGGATTTCATTTTGAATGAGTGGCCTTAATCAGAAAGGGGCTTCAGGATCATTCATGAAGCTTTCAAAAATATATATAGCCAAAGAAATATATATTTATCACTGAAGATGTGGCTTACTATGTCCAGAGTGAACCCTGGGCTTCTTCATGTTGTCAAAGCTTCACAGTAATTCAGATGGGCTCTAGGGAGCACTATGATAGGTAATAAAACAGTACTACAGATTTTATTTTTAAGACATGTTAAAGTTCACTAGGTCTGATGGCCATATGATATAGAATGTGGGGTGAGTAGGACCTAATGGTAAAAAGACAAGATAGAAGGTTCCTAAAGTAGATGAGAGCTAATGACAGTCTAGATGAAGACAGTAGCAAAAGGGACATAAGATAAGAATAGATTTGAGAGGCATGCAGAAAGTCAAAATATTGGACTTGGTGGTCAATGAGCTGTGACATGTAAAAGAAATCAAAAACAGTGCTCAGACTTCTATATCAGATAACCGGGGGATCTGAATTTACTATCCATTAACTGGGATAGTAAATAATGGCATAAATAAAATGTCCGGCAGATTGTCAGAAGAGTGGGTACTCAATAAATATTTGTTGAATGAATAAGAAAATTCTAATAATAATGATCATACAATTGTGGATGAATACAAATGAGTAAGTAAGGATTGGTTTATGGATGGACATGGGTTTTGACAGACCTACATGGTATAGAGGCAGTAGGCTGTGAAAAAGGTATGCAAAGCAGGTGTGACATCAAAGGAAAAACTGACAAAGGTTGGAAAGTTTAGGCTGTGTTGTAGAAACAGTGAATAGATCATTTGGACTCTAGGATAGTGAGAAGAAACTATAAAGACATAGCGGATCCATAAATGTGGTGTGTCTGAAAGTCAGGCTGAAGAAACTTTAATTAATTAAGTAGGTGATGGTAAGTCAAGAATTTTGGGCAGGGGTCTTCCAGTGATCTTTAGGATCCTATTCCTTTGGAAGACTCTGATAGCAGCAGTGGGATAGGATAGCTTGGGACAGGAAGAAATCTAAAGGGAGAAAGATCAGTTAGAAAGGCTACTATGAGGGTAGAGGGAAAAAAAATTAGAAGAAGCAATGATGGTCACAGAAGGAATGGAAAGGCAGAAGCAGAATCAAAAGATATTCAGGAAAAATTAATATTCAAGATCAAGTTCTAGATTAGGATGGTTGGAAGTTAGAACTGGATTCAGGGTGGACCGTGGGTGACAGAGTGTTGTGGTCTTAATGAGAAGAAATAATGATGTCAGGCAGGTGAGCAATTTCAGGCAGAAATCATTGATTCTGAGGCACCAGCAGGATATCCAGGTGAAGAAATATTTTGGGCACCTGGAAATGCAACACAGCAGCTTAAAAGATAGATTGGAGCCAGAAATGTAAACTTGGGAGCCATCTGGTGTAAGTGATAAATGATGTGTGTGAGTGGATAAGATAGGCAAGGAAACTAAAAATGAGCCCAACTGAACAAACCATGGGGGTACACTTACCCTTGGCTGAGTGAGGGAAATCTTGGAAGTAGAAAGGGAAGCAGTCCTAGAGTGAGACAAGAAGAATCTGGAAAATACTCCTCCCCTCCCCCACCCCAAAAAAGGAAACAGAGCTTCAAAAACGAAGAGTGAGTTAAGAGTCAAATAAGGAGTTTGAGGAAGAGGAAGACTGATGTAGCGCAGGTAGTCTGTTGACAGGTGAGGAAGCCTTGGTGGGGGAAAAGCTGGGTTGACTGGAGTAAGTGGGGGAAGGTGTGGAATAGGGCGTATGGACACTGAACTTCTCTACATCATTTCTGATACTAGAATCAGGAGTATAGAGAGCTTGGGCTCCCGGCCTTATTGCCATTTGGTTTTAATGAACTCAATTCTTGAGGGTGCAAACAGCATTTGGGATCCTGAAGTTTGAAACGTGATTCAGGAACACTTCCTGCCTGGGACTACTGGGTCTCAAGATTTCCTGGAGGAAATAATCAAAGTTAAAATGACCATTTTGTACAGCAGTATGTGTGCTGGAGCTGTGTGTGACAATTAACTAGATATCGCCACACTCATAATTGAACCAGCCTTTCTGTCACTGATTTGAAATGGTACTTTCATCATAAACTAAATCCCCATATGGATTTGTGCCATGTTTGGACTCTCTGTTTCCTTCCATTCTGTACCAAACCTACTGGTATTTAATTGGGATTGCCTTTAATTTAAGAATTAATTTGAGAAGAACTGGCATTTTTACAATATTCAGTCTACTAAAAAGAAGAGTACTTAGGCCTTCTTTTATGTGCCTCAGTGGAGGATCATTACTTTTTCATATAATCCCAAACTTTCCCTTTTCAGTTTATAGCTATATATTTCCTTTTTGCGATGCTATTGTAAACGTATCATTTCTTGCATTGTGTGTGTGTTTATGTGTGTAAATAGAAAAGATGTCGCTGTTTTCTCGTATGAAAATTAAAATGTAAAAGAAATAATCTAAAGTAAGTTGAAGATTTTAATAGCATCCAACCTTCATTGAGCTAATACACATGTAAAAAAAATCACTTTTGGGTGCCTGGGTGGCTCAGTCAGTTGGGCGTCCAACTTTGACTCAGGTCATGATCTCACAGTCTGTGGGTTCGAGCCCTGTGATGGGCTCTGTGCTGACAGCTCAGAGCCTGGAGCCTGCTTCAGATTCTGTGTCTCCCTCTCTCTGTCCCTTCCCCACTCATGCTCTGTCTCTCTCTGTCTCAAAAATAAATAAAAACATTTAAAAAATTTTTAAAAATCACTTTGGATAATACTATCATTTAAAACAGAAAAAAATACAGTTTATTTCACTTTTAAAGAAAATATTTCTGAGATAGAGAGAGTGCACACTCAAGCAGGGGAGAAGGGCAGAGGCAGGAGTGGGGGGAGATAGAGGGACAGAGAGAGAGAGACAGAGAGACAGAGAGAGACAGAGAGAGAGACCCAAGCAGTCTCCACACTAGCACAGAGCCCAACGTGGGGGACAATCCCATGACCCTGGGATCACAAACTGAGCTGAAATCAAGAGTCGGATGCTCAACCCAGGTGCTCCAGTTTATTTCACTTTTGTACAGCTAATGCTTCCTTGCAGAAGACAAGCCATATTTTGAGTTAAAATATGGTATCTGTTCAGTCCTGGTACCAGCAGCGGGAGCTCCATTTTCCTCCCAATACCACACAAAGCTCTAGTGAGACTCTGGCTCTTTCCACAAGAAAGCAACTCTACTCAGACCTGCTGCTTGAATCCATGACCGTGACCATCAGCTCTTCCATGTCTCCTCCCAAGGTGCTGGTAGAAGAAGCTGAAGGAAGCTGCACCCAAGGGCACACGCTCTCCACTGCAAACCATACTCACCACGGACAGAGGGGTTTTCATAGAGATGGTGTAGCCATGGGTCAGAACATGCTTTGGTTTTACCTCTGCATTTATCTCAGTCCTTCAAAACTTTTCAACGAAGAAAAACTGAAAACTATTTAACAAACCTAGACAAGGGGTCAGCAAGCTTTTGCTGTCAACAGCCGGATAGAAAAGGTTTCAGGCTTTGTGGGTCACATGGTTTCTGTTACAACAACTTAATTAACTCTGCTGTTGCAGTGTGAAAGCCATCACAGGCAATAAGAAAATGAGCATGGCTATGTTTAATAAAACTATTTACAAAACAAGCATTGCGCCAGATTTGACCTATGGTTCTCAGTTTCCTAATCCCTATATTAGACCAGTAAACTTCCAAACTATTCATTATTTATATTAAAAAAAAAAAATCAAAAGTCTCCATGGAACTAGGCATGACAGGATGCAAATCACTGGAAGGTACAAAATGTAGAAAAATCACCAAAATGACTTCTTCTCAATCCCTAAACAACAGCTCTTAGCATAGCTAGTACATGTCTGCTTTATGAAGCATGAGGGAGATCACAGTATACAGTAAGTACACATATTACATTGCAGTGTGGTCAGTGCTTTGAGGAAGAAGAGAAAGTTGAATGAAAACACCATTATGATTAGTGATGGGAGTATTTGCTCCTACTTACCAATCCTGTACCGCATTGAAGGATTCTTCATTTGTGATGTCATACATCAAAATAAAGCCCATGGCTCCACGATAATAGGCTGTGGTGATAGTTCTGTATCTTTCCTGGCCTGCTGTGTCCTAAAAAATAACAATAATGATCTCTCAAAAAATAAGGCAATAAATGTTTTAGGAAGTGATTAATTATTCCAAAAACAGTCATAATAGAGAGTCTAAATTGTGCTTGCAATGTATAACTATATATCTTTTTAGTCTTGTTTTCCCTAATGATTTCCAGATAGCAGCTCTACAATATTATGAAAAATTATTTTTTTGGTAGAGATCTAGCTCAAAATACCCCTTCTACATATGTTCACTCTATTAAACAGAAGATCACTATAGAAAATAAAAGAAAAAGAAAGATTATACATATCAGAACCCTGTAGCTTTTTGTATAGTTTAAAACCAGAAGAGTTCATTAGCTCCATCATTATGTATTTATAATCTAAGCAGAGGCCACTGTGGGGGAAAATAATTTTATGAAAATTCCCTGCTTTTAAAAGCATACAGTTTAATCTCAGCTTATTCAACTGTAAAATGAGAATAAAAATATATGCTTCCTGTGGATGTTTGAGTCAAGAGATTTGGGGTTTCTGTCTTCCTGTTACACGACTAGGGGAATGTGGACAAGCCACTTAACCTCTCTAAAGTCTAGCATGTTTGTTAGGATCATGTAAAACAGTATATGTGAAGTGCTTCACACAAAACCTGGGATACGAATAGTGGTCAACAGATGCCAAGTACTGGCTGTTGTTCTTGATGGCTGGGGAGTCAAGGCTAGCCCAAGAAGGGAGGTAGCAGCTTACGAATACAGGGGTTCAGGGCCTGCAGAAGAGATGGCATGCTATGGTGAAACCTGGGAATCAGGCAGATACATCAGTGAAGTCACCTGTATATGTCATGTATAGTTTAGTGTAGCTCAAGAAATTATTCCTCAATTCAACTGTTTCTTGCCCCTTTGTCTTCACAGGATCTAGGCTATTGCTTATGACACCATGCTCCCTGGTTTTCTCCTTCACTGACTTCCCAGGAGATCGGGCTCTGATTTCTCTTTCCTAGTACTCTAGGTGCTGAGCACTTTGGACAGAAATGTTATCTTCCTTCTGACTTCAGTCTGGATCGTCTTTCTCTTCTTCTCCCAGGAATGTCTCCATTGCACATGGAGTATAACCCAGGTCGCCCTAATAGCCCTTGTAGGGAAAGCTGATGTGTTGGATGACACAAGAATAGGATCCTTTGCCATCAAAATGAAACAAACATCTGAGTGTCACTACTGGGATGGGCTCAAGTTGGAAATGCTATTCTTCACCCACAGGTATTCTCCTGTTTAGATGCTTACACCCCACCATAGACTAACCCTAAGAAACATGACCCTGCTTACAATTTTCTCCTAGTCTGTGTGGTATATTTTATTTGGCCCCTGCCATTTCAGAGAAGGGTGATCAAAAAAGGCTAATGAAATCAGCAAGTGATTCCAGGAGAACATGGGGATATGAAGAAGTTGAGAATTAGCCAAGCATGTGACTTTTCATGAAACCAAGAACAAGGACAAGGGAGATGTTTATGAGATGGTATTAGGGAAATACGGTTCCAAAGATAGGATGAAAACAAATTATGGTATCTAAGATAGCAAAAATAGAGCGAAATCTGTGGAAAAGATCTTTCAGAACGTATCACCATTGGCTGAAAACAAAAAGCTAAGTACAGACTTTACTGCATGAAAATTTGACAATTCCTTGAATATAAAAAAAAGGTATAAATCAAATTAAAATGATACATAATCAAATAAAGTGGGAAATATATTTTCATAGTACCAGAAGACCAAAAGTTACTATCTTTAATATGCTAAGTAGTATTAGAAATCATTAAGAAAAATGTTAAATAATCTAATTTAAAAATTATTTATATATAGGCACATAAATAGCTAATTAATCTTTAAAAAGAGTTGAATCCCAAGCATAATAATGCCACATAGGTGCATGCCTCCATAATAGAAGTTCCCTGGAACTTACGTGAATGTTTTATTTTACTTTGCTTAATATTACATAAATATGAAAATGTAGACATACAAGATAAACATTAATATCATCACCTGCATATAATTGAGATAAATATACAAATTTATCAGGCAGAAAGAAGCCAATCTTAAGCTTATGTGGATGTTCTTATATATATGTTGGATTTAATTCAGTTAACATCATATCCAATTGTGAAATAAAGAATAAAGTTAGAGAACCAAATTCCCAAAGACTATGTTTACAAAGCATGGTATAATCAGAGATTGTGTAATAAAGTTTGGCTGTTTGGGGAACTAAACTCCTCATAATTATTTTAAAACATCTACTTTCATCCTGGGTTCCTATTTTCTAGAATACGCTACCTATAAAATTACTTTTTTTTTCTTATTGTGAAGTAACTTTAAATGGTTTTCTAGTCCTTGGTACTGTAATGTTATTGTATGATGACAGATAGTAGTTCCAATTGTAGTGAGCACAGCATCACACATAAGACTTGTTCAGTCAAGCGTTAGGGTTAGGGTTAGGGTTAGGGTGTTGTATACCTGAAACTAACATTGTGTGTCAACTATACTCAAAAAATTTTTTCTTAAGTTACAAAATGTGTAAAAATTAAAATGATAAAAATCCTGAAAATAAAAAAAGCTTTCTAGCATTGAGTAGTCTTCTCATAGGTTGGGGACCCCATTCCTGCTGCCCTCTCTATATAACAGACAGCTTTCCCCTGATTTTTCACTAGGAGAAAACAGCCAATACACCCAAGGCACTGCTAAAAGGTGACCTAGACTCTGTCAAGCATGTCTTCAACACAGACACTGAATAACGGTGTGCTGGAAAACTATGACATCCCCTTCTTCTTGACCTCTTCCAGTGATGGCTTCTCTTTTCTTAAGATGTTAATTTTATTTTGACAGTAAAGAAACCAGTTCTAGCATTATAAAACATTCATTTCAGTCTCTGTGCTGTTAATCTTTGAGAGAGCAGAAATCAAGGCCCTATTGTATTATGATTGATATGTTACAGGGAACCACACGGTTGGATAGCCATTACTAAAATTTAAAAGTAGAGAGAGGGGTAGCCAGCTTAAAAAAAAAAAAACAAAACAGTTTATAAGAAAACCAGCTTATAAGAAAAAAAAATAGAACCTTTCAGAAAGCACTCAAGTCACAGCAAGGGTCAGGGCCTTCTACTCCATTCTGATTTGAACCCAGAAACACAATCTAATTAGAGGTAGTTGTCACCTAAATGCTCTTAGGAAGAATAAGAACTTCACCAAATAGGGGAAGTGTATTAGGAAATCTTCCCAAATACAAAGATAACAACAAAAAGAGTAAAACTAAGCTAAAAAACCAGACACCAAGTTGGTTCTTCATTGGTTTTGAGCACTGAAAACAGCTTCAGAATTACAAACTCATTAGCATGTTCTTTCCCATGGTATCAGGAAGAAAAATAAGTCAGAAAAACACTTCATTACATTTGACATTTACTAATGATGATAGAAGGTTATATTTGAAAGAAAGAAACATTTTATAATGTCAAGTGCCACTAATGTAATTAAATGTGAGCAGTCTCAGAAGGTAACTGGCTACAATGGTACCTCTTCTCAATTTGTTCAGAAAAATGGCTCCCAACCTTGGTTTTGCATTGTTCCTCTGCTCAGTTAATTCTGATAACTGGGGATACCTGCTGATTTTCTATAAATGTAGAGTTCCTATAATTGAAAAAACACAACTGGAAATCTCTTACAGAGAAAGTGAAGGATAAAAATATGACTAAAACTGAAAACTTTCTTCCATGAAGGTTAGCTGTCATTTTCTTCTCTTTTAAGAAAAATAAAATGATTTTAGTTGGCTTAAATATTGTGATTTCTCATCCACATTTTTAAGAGGAATTTTTGGCTTTAATGATAGATTTGATTAGCAAATACTTGAGTGCATGTCAAGAAAAGAACTGTAAAATATAAAACATTAGCAGCTTGATAAGTAGTAGCTAGGAACATTTTCAGTTTGAATTTTGGCATTTTGATGTCTGTCTTTGCCTTAAATTTTTTCCTGGTGAAATAATCTATTTTTTTTTTATAACTGTATGTATTGCATTCTCAAACCCTTTGGACTTACGCAGAGATAACATGCAGCTTTAAGATAAAGGAAATAGCTTTCCATTGTAATTTGATTTTTGTTTTGGCAGTTACTCCTCTCTGAACTGGATTAAAAGGAAAATAAAGTAAACATTAGTAAAGGAATATAACTCAGATAACATCACCACAACTAAAACACATTTTTTGAATGACTAGACAGGGAAAAACATATTAAAGGATAGATAATCCGAATACATGATAAAGTAGGCAATTTTACATGTGAAGAAACGCAATTGAACACATTGATGTTAGTTGATCAACAAAAGTAATTTAATTAAACTAGAGGATATAATATGTGATATTATACGCGTGATATAATGCGTGACTTGTGACAACTAAAGAGGTTTTGTAAGCAGAAATGAAAGAGGAGGATCCTGCAACCTAAGACATAGACACACTTCACTAAATTTCCAAACAGACACAAGGATATGAAAAGGAATAGTCAGCAAGCCTCCAAGCAAGTAGTAATCTCTTGTAGGAATTATTCTGAAGCATCAAATGAAGATTAAACGATGCTTAATACAGTTTAGTAACAGTGTAGATTGATTGACCCATTGATTCTTTTGTTCATTCATTCAAAAAACATTTCATGAACACATATTACCAGTTAGGGACTGTGATTGGTTTATGTTAAATTTATTCTACCTATTGGAGACATACTTTTATAGATTTCAAAATTCTACACATTAAAAGCATTTCACTAATCAGAATATCATATTCCCTACGTGTCTACGAAAAATTAGGTAAAATCATGAAAATACCATTTCTAAAGAACTAGACAGACTAGAGATTCAAAAATGTAAATGAGACCACCTCAGTGGTGAGGTTCTCTCAATTCATAGCCACTGTATGGGGTGTAGTGGGTTCCCTCCAAAAGATATGTTGAAGCCCTAACCCCCAGAACTTTTGAATCTGACTTGGAAATAGGGTCTTTGTAGGTGTAATCTAGTTAATATGAGTTCATTCCAGGATAGGGTGGGCCTTAATCCTACGACTAGTATCCTTTGAAGAAGAGGAAACAGAGACACAGAGCACACAGAGAAGGTCATACGAAGGCAGAGGCAGAGACTGTAGTGATACATCAAGGAGCCAAGAAAGCCAAGGGTTGCTGGCAACCACCAGAAATAAGGAGAGAGGGATGAAATGAATTCTCTGCTAGAGCCTGAGAGAGAACGTAGCCCCGTCATCACCTTAACGGGACTTCTAGTCTCCAGAACTGTGGGACAGTACATTTCTATTTTTTTAAGCCACCCAACTTTCAGTACAGCATTGCTGCTGGAGTCACTGACTCCAGTCTGGAATCCTCATGATCAGGGCAGAAGCAATATAAATTTCACAGCTACCCACATACCCATTTACTACTTTACAAAAGACAAAATACAGAAAATTAAAGGTAGCCTTATTGAGGAGCCTAACACAGTCTTGCTGCCTGAATTCATGAAGGATGCTATGCTAGAATGCATTACTATATTCCACTTATGTAAAACTAATTCTGGGGGTGCCTGAGTGACTCAGTGGGTTGAGAGCCCGACTCTTGATTTCAGCTCAGCTCAAGATCTGAAAGTCGTGGGATCGAGCCCCGTGTGGGGCTCCGCGCTGAGCATGAAGCCTACTTAAGGTTTTCTCTCTCTTTCCCTCTGCCCCTCTCCCCACTTGCTCTTTCTCTCTCTTTCTTTCTCTCAAATAAAATTTAAAAAAATTCTGTTCACAAAAAGGTGAATTGATATACCTCTGGGATTTTAAAAAGTAGACTTTTATATATTTGCACACACATACATATATGAGGAAAGAACAATGTTGCTTGAAATGACAAAAATTATATATTGCTTCATGTTGGTATTTTACCCCTAAATGAATGACATGCTATTATAGAAAAATGCAAAGTCATGAGGTATTCTGAGACATGACCCTCCAAAACAAAAGCAACAACAAAATGGTGATAATCACATATCATTTTTTTTGTTTGATGGTACTTTCCCTTAAGGGTTAGGTTATTTTTTCATTTTCATGAACAGACAGGCATTAAGCAGCATTGCATATAGTCTCATAAATATAGTAAGCAAAACAAGAAGCTTAAATATTTTGTTTTCTTACTGCATATTTATTTTTGGAATGAAGTAAAAACTTTTTTCTTAACAGCAGTTAATCTTCTATCAAAAAAAAAAATTTACAAACCACTCTTCTCTACTGACCTGGTACAAACAGTCCCTTTCAATTCATTTACACACACTTACACAATCATCTGTAAATCAAGCCCACATTTTAGAAGACAGAACTAACAAACTGGCCTCTAAATAGTTTTTCAATCAATTTAGATGTCCTTCCTACCAACTGTCCTTTATCCATCCTTCTTACACTAGTTTACTGATCAGATTTTCTTGTCATGATGTTTAGCTTTGAAATACCCAAACCTTCATTTTATAATGGCATCCACTTCTAAGTAAAACCTAATAAAATAAGCCTGAGGCAGAGGATAAAACTTGACCTATTATTTCTTGGCAGTGTTACCATAGCAATTCATCTTCCCTGGAAGAGAGGAACAGTCACATATAGCTCTTTTATTGGCAGCCTTTGACTCCATTGTCAGGAAGACCCTAACATATCAACCAATAGTATGTTTCTGCTCATGTAAGTTAAGACACTTTCACTAAACACTAACCGCTCTTGTGAACTCTTTAAGACCTAATAAAACTCACAAAGCTGTGTAAAAGGCATCTTCACTCATTTTATTTAAGAGCTTGCTTTCTAAGAATGATTAACACAAAGAGAAAGATGCCATTTTTGCTTTCTTTTTAATTAATCTCTTTGACATACTTCTTCCCAGTGGGATTTTGATTATGCTCAATTTTGTCAAAACCTGGGGCATAATACTCAAATGCAGGCATGCTCAAAGCTTTTAGTCAAGATGGTGATTGTTTTTCTTCACAAAACACGATCCAAAATCCTTACAATGATCAAATGTTCTGTTTTAAAAGATAACAGGCTTTTCAGTGGGAATCTTATTGTTGTCCTAAAATTGGCAACAAGACTCAAACTAGACTCCTTGCAAAGGGATGGAACTGTCACTCACAAAGCCACATGCCAGTTGGAGTGGGTTGGATGGGTGTCTGTGTAGGCAATGGGAGTACTGATCTGCACTTGTGTGGGGTTCCTAAGACCTGGAGAGAAATGGCAGGGTAGACAGGGAGGCAGGAGGGAGGTCTGACTTCCCACTGGTTAACAGGTCTAGGCTACGTGAGTTTCTCATGGATAAATAAACACCAAAGCAGGTAGCTGCGTTTGAGACATCTTGCCATTAACCCACTTTGTGAGAAGACTGTCTCCTGGATGACGTGCATGAGTCTAGTGGTATACTAACAGGGAAAGGAGGCAGCTGAAGGAATGTTAGAAGGGAAAGGACCCTGAGCAAACTTCCATGTCATGGCACTTAACAGCAGGAGATCCCTGAAGGGCTCCCTGAACATCCTACATTAGAGAACCAGCATTTGGCTATATGTTACACAAAAGGTGTGGACAACAGGACAGGCTTAGCTGGCGAAGCTAAGAAAGAATTTTAATTCATCTCCCATTAGATAAAGCTGTCTGCCATCTCCTTGTCTCCCAGCTCTCCTTCCACTTTTGACATGGGAAGAGTAACTACAAAAATGAGGTACAGAAAGGGTAAAAGAGTGGGCCAAACCCCTTTTCTTATTACACCACCAGTCCCTAGGAATATAGTCAGGATTATGATAAGGAAAGAATCTGAGTATTAAATTGGATGTGACAAGCACATTTTAAACTAAGCTCTGGGCTCAGCAATACTGAGTATTTTTTGTTTTTGTTTTTTAATAAGCCTTATATCTTTTAGAGAATTTTTAGGTTCATAGTAAAATTGAGTGGAAAATTGAGAGTTCCCATATACTCTCTGCATAGCCTCATGCATAACCTCCCTCATCGTCAATATCTCCCACCAGAGTAGTACATTTGTTGCAACTAATGAACATACCTTGACATATCATTATCACTCAAAGTCCATAGTTTATGTTAGGGTTCATTCTTGGTGTTATATATTCTGGGTTTGGGTTTGGACAAAATTATAGTGACATGTATCCACTGTCACATTATAGTACCATACAGAGTAGGTTCACTGCCCTAAAAATGTCTGTGCTCTGCCTGAGCTTTTCCTTTTAAATAGGAAAAAAAAAATGACTGTAAATGGTATCTGTTCAAGTTGTGGTTTGAGGATGGACATAGGACATTGAGCACAGTGTGACTGAAACAGGATTTCGATAGACATAATACTAATGTGTGATATTTAACATCAACGGATTTAGACTTTTCACCAGAGTAACCACCAGTGAAATAGAACAATGACAACATGAAGAATGGAGACATTAGCAGGACTTCATATGTTTCAGGGTATATTCACATTTATCATTTTATTTAATTATTCTGAGGTAGTAGACCATTTTATAGATGGTAAAACTGAGAAACAGAGAGGTTAGCCACCAGTTCTGAGTCATAAAAGTATTAAATAACAGGAATCATACTAAGGCCAACCTTTTCTCACACACAGTCTACCCCCCTTCCTTCCCCCAAATTTTAGGTTGACTATTGGACAATTCGGATTTTTTTTTCAGTCTGGCTCTATGTTTGATGTAGTCATTTGGCTATTTAACACTTGTTTCATGTATGTGCTTTTTGATCTTTGTCAGCTTCACTTTTTCAAACTCCATTCATTCTTTCACCAGTGGTAACCGACTGGTCCCAACACTCTGCTAAAATGGTTCATGCTAAAGTAATCAGTGACATCCTGACTGCCATATCCAGTGGTTTAATTTCTGTTTCTCATCCCAGTTGTCCTTTATCAAACATGTGGTACCAATGACAAGTCCTGATTTCTTTAAACCTGTTCTTCCAGAACATGGTTCTCTAATTTAGGGTGTAAAAAGTCAAGATAGTATTAAGCGCGGAACAGTGCATAACATTGTTATGTAGAGTGGGAAAAGGTAGCTGTTAAATTATTCTAAGTATTTGAGTTTGGGTAAATAAAGATATTAAATTTTTATTTTAAATATAAACTGTGGAATTTTAATAATCACCTTATATATAACAGATAAAACTTTCAAACTAATAAAGGAAAGAATGAAATTGGAGAAAATAAAAGCACTCAACCAATCCAAGAAAAAGCAGGAAATAAATAAATAGAATCAGGATGCTCAAGGCAAAGTCATAAAATAAGATGGCAAACATATAACCATATATAGTGGTAACAGGGTAGATATTAAAGGGCCAATTTCAACAGTAAAAAGTTTCTGATGCACTAGATCAAAAATCCTATAAGAGGGAAAAATGTATTTAAAAACATTCTGTGAATTCAGAGCTGAAACAGACCTAGAACATTAGATTCTCATTTACAAATCAGGAAATGAAAGCCCAGAGAGGCCAGTGAGATAATCAAGTTCATGCAGTTTATAAGTGCCGAATAATCAGGCGCGTGGGTGGCTCAGTCAGTTAAGTGTCTGACTTTGGCTCAGGTCATGATCTCACAGTTTGTGACTTCGAGCCCAGCTACGGCTCTGTGCTGACATCTTGGTGCCTGAAACCTACTTGGGATTCTGTGTCTCCCTCCCTCTGTGTCCCTGCCCCACTCGCATACTTGTCTTTCTCTCTCTCTCTCTCTCTCCCTCCCTCTCCCCTCTCTCTTTCTCTCTCAAAACTAAAGAAACATTAAAAAAAAATTTTAAGTGCCAAATAATCAACAATAACCAAGATTTCCTGACTTGAAATACAATTCTCTGTTAAAATATAGTTTTCTGTTTTTAACAAAAATGTACCTAATCTTTATAGACTAAGTTCTGTATGCACCTTCATTCTTTCTTGAAAATACAAGGTCTACGTCCCAGACTACTGATATTTTCTCCTAGAGGGTAGAGAAAACTGTGATGAATAATAAGGGTCAAAATATGACAATTAGGGGTGCCTGGGTGGCTCAGTTAGTTTGAGGGTCTGACTTCGGCTCAGGTCATGATCTCACACAGTCTGTGAGTTCGAGCCCCAAATCGGGCTCTGTGCTGACAGCTCGGAGCCTGGAGCCTGGTTCAGATTCTGTGTCTCCCTCTCTCTCTGCCCCTCCCCCTCTCACATTCTGTCTCTCTCTGTCTCAAAAATATTAAAATAAATAAATAAAAATAAAATAAAATAAAATATGACAAAAAAATACCACAGGTGATCTTTGCCTTGACCTAGCCTTATGAATAAACAATTTCTTGTCTACTTATATTTCTTTAAAAGTATGGAAGTGAAGTAATGAAGGATGAGAGAGAACACTGGATAACTTGATTTTCATCGTGGAAAATTTGTGAGTTTTGATGTTGTAATCAAAAGATGAAAAACACCAGTGACACACAAGAAAATTAATTGCCTTTAGTTTTTTGTACAAGTTTGACTTGAGATATCTGTGTTACAATGATGGGAATGTGGTTCTTAGACACAAGAATGTGGTCAAGGTCTCCTAGGAGAGTGGGGCTATTTATAGTTTCCCTTTGAAGCGATGAAGATAGGGTGATACCCTGGCACAGGAAGATGAGAGAGGATGAAGATCAGAGGCCCGTGCAATGCCTTTCAGAGCTAAGAAGCAAAGGCGAGGGCAAACCGAAGAAGAAAACTCAAAGACTTCCAATTTTCTTTTGAAAAATTAAAGAGGAAGGTTACAAATCCTGTCTGCATTGTTGAGCAGCCGCAGAGGGTGGGGGCACCTGTCCTTTCTGTCTTGTGTTTTCAAGCCCAAGGGAACTTCAAAAAGAAATAAAAATATCCTATCAAATGGCCATTCTTTTATTCTTCTGGACTATTTTAACCAAGAATAAAATGAATTCTTAACTTAGCCCAAGCAATTTAGTGCCTAGCCAAAATGAACATTCGGGCTCAAAATTTATATAAGGAAAAAATCAGGTTGTTTTAACTAATCAATATTTTGTCTGGGTTGGGGCGCCTGTGTTGCTCAGTCAGTTAAGCGTCCGACTTCAACTCAGGTCACGATCTCGCGGTCCGTGAGTTCAAGCCCTGCATCGGGCGCTGGGCTGATGGCTCAGAGCCTGGAGCCTGCTTCCGATTCTGTGTCTCCCTCTCTCTCTGCCCCTTCCCCGTTCATGCTCTGTCTCTCTCTGTCTCAAAAATAAATAAACGTTAAAAAAAATTAAAAAAAAATATTTTGTCTGGGTTAACTTCTTGGTAAAAACTAACCAAACAACATAAATCTATATTCCTAACATTGGGCTGGGTAGTGAAAAAAATACAGAATAAACATCCATGAGAGGCAATATCTAAATCAAATAATTTGCATTTCCAGTAAACTGACAAAATGAAAGTTGTAAAAGCAATCTGAGAAGCTGGCTGTATTTGAAGAGTTTACTGTGTGATGGGTGAAATGTGTTTCAGGGGAATCCAAGAAGGGAGAGCTTGAAGGGAACTGGAAAAAGCTCCAAGAAAAGGTAAGGCAGGTTCCCCAGTGACAGGTAGGTTTTGAGGGGCTGAGAGGAGGTGGTCAGCAGACAGAACCACAGTCAGGATGATAGAGAAACTTGGAGATAAAGCAAGGAGTGAAGAGACTGGCACTGATGCTCTCCTTTGTAAATTTCTCTTTCACTAGTCCCCGGTAGGGACTAAAACAATATTTATCCGTAAGTACTATAAAAGAGCTTGTTCTGCATCTGAAAATTCACCTGGTGATGTAAATGGAAAGAAGAATGCCCTGTTTCCCTTTTAAACTGTAGTGTCTGGTAGGGAAAAAAAATGGAGAACAGATTCTTATTTCTTCTGTAGCAGGATGCACAGTCTGAAATGGAAGAGAAAAAATGTCATCTATGACCCAGTACCAGCTGGGTCAGGTAGTTAAACCCCTCTGAATTTTCACTTTCTTTTTTTTTTAAATTTTTTAAAATTTTTATTTATTTTTGAGAGAGAGACAAAGTGTGAGCAGGGGAGGAGGAGAGAGAGAGAGGGAGACACAGAATCTGAAGCAGGCTCCAGGCCCTGAGCTGTCAGCACAGAGTCCGACTCTAACTCCTGAACCGTGAGATCATGACCTGAGCCGAAGTCAGACGCTCAACCAACTGAGCCACCCAGGTTCCCCTGAATTTTCACTTTCTAGCTAAAAGAAAGATAATATGATCTACCCCTTAAGGTTGTGGTAAGGATTAAGTAAATTCATATATCTAAAGGCTTCTTGCACACACTAGGTGCTCAATAAATGGAACCTCTTTTATATTTTTCTCCCAGAAGCAGCAACATGTGGAGGACAGAGAAAGGGCTTTGGTGTTAGAACAGCTGGGGTTCCTGCTCTGATATATATACTGTGTGGCTTTAGAAATATCACCGGACTTCTCTGAGCATCAGCTGAATGATTTCCAAATTGAAATCTTTACCTGATACTGAGTTGAACTGAAAGCTGCAAATAAGAAAAGTACTATGCGAGCTATAAAATGCTATAGCTAGCATCATTATTGCTTGTGTTAATGATGGTAAAGAACTGAAGCAAGCATGTCAAATTCTAAGAGAAAGTGTCTGTTAAGATGCAAATGGACTGCTCAGTAGAATATTATTCCTCACTTATCCCACCCTCCACCCTCGGGAAGGAGCGGAAATAAAGATACGAATCCTTCTGAATCACCCAGAATCCATATGCCCTCTTTTTCTCTCTCCATGCCCCGTTACATAAAAATGGAACAGATTTCAAAGAAGAAACACACAATGAAATCTCTATCAGGACTATTACTTGATTAGGCTCACAAATTTCTTTAAAGTCCTCTACACTTTCTTATTTTTGTGAGTGTCTTGACCATCATTGAGACAAAAGGCCTAATGAATCACAACAGTGTTTCAAGGTTAAAGTAGTGAGTTCCACATCTCAAACTACGGTGCACTGAGGTAGATAAGAATCATTTCACAATGAGTATGATGTGCAATGAATGAAGTCTCTAAAACACACAGGGAGACAAAGGGAAATGAAAATGTAGAAACCAGATGCTACAGAAACAGAAGTCCCGTAGCATCTCATTACGTGCTCCACACAGGGAAACAGCAAGCTCGCAGCAGGCAGCTGGCCGTGTAACAGACATGGGCCGTGAGAGGATAAAATCATTGTCTGTCTTCTGGGGAGCACTGGAAAGCCAGAGAAAAGAGATATCAGGGAAAGGATGTTTCCTGTGGAAAGGCTTCTGGACCAGAAACAACACCGCTATTACTAATGGCATACATTTCTCTTTTATAAGTGGGTCTAATATATTTGATTCTTTATGAATAGGCTGCAACATAAATGATTTTTAAAATATAATGTGATGATATTCCTTCCATCCACGTGGAATGTCTAAACATCAGAGCAATCCTGAGTTGCTGACTATGGTTTCACAAGTTGTTGAGTTAGTGGAAAACATTAATCCTATTGACTGGCATTTGGGAAACAGGGAAAGTCACACCCAGGCCTCATACAGCATGGGGCAATTTCACCCATGACCCCATGTGACATAACATTTCCATAAGAGGTTACATAGGATTCAATTTTATAAGGCACAAAGTCTTCCAGGGCCTCCTATAATAGAGGATAATTGCAAGTAAGGCTTCAAGATCCCATAACTAAGTAGGTGACAAACCTGGGCTTCTTTGCCTACATTTTTTGGCTATGTTGAAACCATCAAAAGATGGCTTCAATTGGTATTTAAGCAATTGTCTCTTTTCTGTTCTATTCTGATCAGATACCAATGCAGAGCTGAATCTGACGTTCGGCTCTATAATTGGAGGAACTGAAATCAGAGATGAGGTCAGAGGCCAGCCACAAAGATGATAGAGTTAATGAGAGATGTGCTCATGGAGAAAAAAAAAAAAAAAAAGCAAGGAGGCTTTATTAAGTCTCAGGAGTCTGAATAGTGACTTCCTCCAAAGATGAAGATATACAAGTCTTTCTGATACAGCATGGGAAACAGATTTTTTAAAAATAAATCTTTATTCAAGACAGGAGTGGACTTACTGGTGGGTGGGAGGAAATAGGGCTGGACACTGGCTGCAAGGGCTGGGGAAGCTAGGAAGGCAGACCCAGTGCTGAGGACTGACTGTGAACAGTGGACTCTCCTCTGGAGAGGGAAAGGGAAAGAGGCCAGTGTGGGGAGGGAAGACAGGCCCATGGGCACTAAGGGCCCCTTTACCATTGTTACTATGCAGACTGATTTTGAAAGGGATAAAATCTAACCATAGCACTGTATATAAACAAAATCTCAGGGAGGCCAAACTCATATTAAAACTTGATACGATCTAAATACAGAATAACATCCACAGAATTTATTCAACCTGAATTCCATTTAAGAGTTGAATCTTCTACTCAGTGAGAAAAAGCAAATTTCCAGAACTTATTATAAAGAAACCAGCCACTTTATGTCTCCAGATGAAATGAAAGAGAACCTGTATTGAATTGCAGCTCCATCACTTACTAGAAGAGAAGTATGTTAAACACTCATACCTTTTAAATGTAAGAAGAGAGGTTAGCTAAGACAAAGAAAACCATTGTTGATGGGGAATAAAACCTATGGATAAAGCAACATTTAGTTTTTATCTTTCATAGTAAAAAAAGTTACCCAAATCACTGCATTACAAATAGATTAAATAGACCTAAGTCATTTGCCAAACAATCTGGCAGCCCATAAAAGCATTTTTCCCACATTTAAATTTCACTGACAACATGGCTGCTGGCATGAGAAGCCTGAAAGGGCATTAGCATTCTGACTATAATTCCGTTTTTTACTTTCAACGCAAAAAGTTCTTTTGGAGCTTGTATGCCAGACAAATGTATTTTTCTTACCATGCCAACAGACCCTACTGCTAGAATAGCTTGATAGCAGAGTCAGAGAGCAGATGCACTGGCATCTACCAATTCTTTCCTACAGGAAAGACAGAAAGTTGTCCAGCTGGGTACCACCCAGGCTGGAGTATGCCAGGCTTGATGCTCATGCTGTGCTAATAAGGTCAGGGTCTGATCCCTGTGAGTTCTTTGTTCTGCCTGACTACATGCTCAAGCTGGCCACTCATTTCACAAATGTGAGGGAAAGGTGGATGGGCAAGGCAGTAAGGCTGGATTTGCACACATCCCTCATCCTTTACAGAAAGACGAATGAATGACTCTTTACATCTAAAGACCACTTTAAGCTGCTGAAGAACATGACCACTTGGGTCAGGGTTTCTTCCCTTATTTTGCTATTGCCAACAGCAACAAATTCTGATGTAGCTCAGACTGGTTTGTATGGACAAATAACTGGAGCTAACCTTACATTCAGGGAAGTTTTAGGAAACCTCTTCTTTTGGACAGGCTTACTCATAAATTATAGTTGCTGTGTTAACATAGTGCCACACTCTGAGAGGCTCTCCTTTAGTATATTTGGTGGTGAACTCTGGGAACTGGCACTGTCTCCAAGCATGCCTGCCTTGGTCATTCTGATGCTGGTAGTGTGACTAACACTGGCTATCCGTGAAGAGTAGGGACACTGGGGTTAGGTGACTGGTGTTCACCCTCTGACTCCATCACTTACTATGTGATCTTAGAAAAATCAGTTAACCTCTCTACACCTCAGTTTCCCCAACTGTGAAATGGGGATTATGATTGACTACCTCCAAGGTTGTTATGAAGAATAAATGAATGAACACAGGTAATTGTTTAGCACAGGCCCTCAGCAATACATGCTAAATATTACTACTCCCAGAGGCTCTTTCATCTTTTTTTTTTAAGTTTCTTTCTGAAATGCAATGTTTGATATAATAATATGTTTCACATATAATTCACATATTTTCTCTCTCAAAAATAAATAAACATTAATAAATTAGCATTAATAAATAAACATTATGGTTTAGGTTTTCAGAGTTGCTACAGAAATTCATATGTATACAAATTCACATACACATATTACATAGATTGTATTTTATAGGTATTATAGACCTAATTCTTGTATGCCATTTTTTTTTCAAACCACTGCTAATCACTCTTATTTAAATAAAATGATAAGTGGCCAAGAGGTAAAGATGTCTTACAAGTTGTCATTCCACAGTAAAATAGGATCTTTTCTTTTTTTTTTTTTTTTTTTCAAATGGAAATGAGATTACTGCTATGGTCTTCCACTTTGCTTGAAATTTACAGGCAAAAATCTCTCAGCTTTAATATTTCTTTCTGCCAGGACAGCAACTTCAATATGAAGTGTCCAAGGCAATTAAAAAACAGAGATAAGCAAATAAAAACTGGAAATTGCCATGGAAAGAAAAGCAAATAAATAATGACTAGGATGTTCCTTGGGACTTTACCCAAGTTGGGTTTTGCAAAGGGATAAAGCCCTTTGCCTCAATGGTTAAAAATGATTGGAACTGTATAGATTGTGATCAAAATGGAGAACCAACTAATACAGAAATCAGTCACTTGATGTATTGGTGATTACTTCATTTCTGGACATGTTTGAACATAGGTTTTGTGAGCCATGTCAAGGATGATTCAGAAAAGAGTTAACACATTCTGTAAGGGATTAAACTATACAACAAGATTTTAAGAAGAAAGTTGTAGATGGTGCCTAAGCTCTAAAAACAGAGCATTGGAAGGTTAATGTTTTTGATAACTACCAAGAAGCAGAGGAGTTACTAAACATCTTTAAAAAGATAAGGACCTCAGATTTTATACATGTTTTATTTTTTTAGCCTTAGGTGGAAACTCCAGAGCAGAGATGTTTTAAAACCAACAGTCTATAAATAGGTGTATCCTCATTATATTACAAATCTGCATTTTCTTCTAATAAGTCTTTTAGATTACTGATTTTCATTCTTCCTATTGTACAAGTTTAAATGATTCCATAGGGAGATTAGCCATTTATTTGTAAATAAATATACAAATTTGGGATGGATGCCCAAGGCAAAAGTTGGAAAATATGCTTTTCCAGAAGGTGTTCAAACCTTCTGCCTCTAAGACTACTGTCCCACAATGTATAGTGGGAACTGACTGATTTTTCTTCTTAATTAGTAAGATAGTAAAGATTACCATCCAAGGTGGCCACATAGACTACTCCTTAAGCAAAAAACTGTTTCTATACTTGATGTCTCCTTTACACTTGTATTCCTAGGTCATTTGGCAGTTATTGGACTAAATTATTTTAATTTTAATTTTTAAAAAATTGTCCCACATATCCCCCAAAACATCAGAGAAACATTATGAGTCATAAAGTCATAATTTTATATGGGAGGCACCAAAGATGTAATGCTTGGAATCTCCCATGTTGAAACGAACTGCCAGGCTGCCATGAGAAACGTGAAAGCAAGAGGAAGGGGATGGGCCAACAAAAAAGCAGCCTAAGCCTCCCATCATAGGAAGACGGACACTTTAGAAACAAGTGCATCAAATTGTGCGTGTACAACTGTGCATGTAAAATTTAATTTGCTCCATTTCCAGAAACAAGTTAAATTAATTTATAAACCAAACAGCCCCTCTCCAAAGAGAGAGGAAGAGAGGGAGGAATGCAGAGAGGGAGGCAAGAAGGAAAAGAGGACAAAGTACTTGTGAGCAAGTCATTTTATTCAAGGAGTCCTTCCAGCAGTAAGTTTGGGCATCATCTAGTTCTTCTCCATGCACCCAGTTCCAAGAAATTTCTACTCCCTTTAGAAGAAGACTTAGCTCGGAGTGCCCGGGTGGCTCAGGTGGTTAAGTGTCTGACTTCAGCTCAGGTCATGATCTCACGGTTTGTGAGTTTGAGCCCCGCATCTGGCTCAGTCAAGGCTGACAGCTCAGAGCTTAGAACCTGCTTTGAATCCTGTGTCTCCCTCTCCTGCTCTCTGCCCCTCCCCTGCTCATACTCTGTCTATCTCTCTCAAAAATAAATAAACATTAAAAAAAAATTTTTAAAGAAGACTTCTCTTTAGCATCATTAATATTCACTGAAAACCAAATTTATTTGATCTCAGGGGCTCCTGGGTGGCTCAGTCGGTTAAGCGTCCGACTTCGGCTCAGGTCACGATCTCGCGGTATGTGAGTTCAAGCCCCGCGTCGGGCTCTGTGCTGACTGCTCAGAGCCTGGAGCCTGTTTCAGATTCTATGTCTCCCTCTCTCTCTGACCCTCCCCCGTTCATGCTCTGTCTCTCTCTGTCTCAAAAATAAATAAATGTTAAAAAAAAATTAAAAAAAAAAGAAAACCAAATTTATTTTATCTTAGATTTTATCTTAAATTCAAGTACCTCTTACCTCCTTTCCTAATGAATAAAATACCCAAATAACACAATGCCAAACTCATCATCCAAATTGTTTAAGAGTTCATAAAAGAAAGCCAATTCTTTGTAAACTTCCAGGGATTCCAGCGAACAGTGATATTGCAAAACACCTAACCATAAGACAGAAGAATCTAGTTCACACTTGGACCAGATACTTGTCTCCAACTGCTGTAAATGAAATTCACTTGTGAGCAGCTGTTTTCCTCCTGTGGGTAAAGACCACTTACCTAGTTACAAAATAAGAATACAAAAATTACCCTATGTGACATATTATTCCATTAATCAGTTTATCTAAAAATACTTTGAGAGCAGAGATTCCCTGAAAATCATTCTACCTAACATACAACCTAATGCCATAAATAAACAGATGGTTAGAAAAATGTTATTGAAGAGTGAGGGGAATAGTAAAGGATCACAGTGATTATCAAAAATAGTAAGTTATGATTGCCTTTGTTTTGATGAAATTGGCTCACAATATAACGTTTCTCCAGCACTCACTCTGAAAAAAGCAAAACTGATATCATCAGCTACATGCTTGAAGTTCTCTCTGATTTGATAATATGGGTTTCTTATGGTATTAATTAATGGAGAGTACATTACTGCCCAACAAATCAGCCTTTCCAGTGTTTGGCAATGGTATCACCAGTCCTAATTCAAACTGGAGCTAAATTTCCAGCCAAAGAATGACTGAAGGTTACAGCAATTAAAAAGAAGAGCAAACTCTTTAGACTTCTGGGAATATGGCAACTGAAATCATTCAGATAAGGTAAAAGTCACTTTACCTATTTATCACATCCCTTTTTGATAACTACAGTTTTGGAATGTAATAGAACTTCAGCACCAGACACATTCAGCATGGTTCATTGGCACAATAGGTTTTCATTTTGTTTTTATTTTTTATCTAGTCTCTTAGCAAGTTTGATGTCTATAATAAATACATTGTCTGTAATACTGTGAATTAAATCTCCAGGACTATTTATCTACTCATTGAAACTTTAAACTCTTAAATATATCTTCTATTCCCCCACCCTCTTGCCCCATTTTATTCCCTGTTCTTACAAATTCAGCTTATTCAGATTCCACATATAAGTGATATCATACAGTACATGTACTGTACTTTTTTTGTATTTGTATTATTGTTTTTGCTTACTACAAGACCCTCAGTGCTTTCAAGAATTCTGTGTTTGAGATTATTTTCAGCTATTTAGATTATTTCTCACCTCACTAAACAAGAAGAATTTTTTTTCCCTTTTCTGTAAACAGAGATATCTAGGCAGTTGATCCTTTCAGAGTCCTTTAATACAGAGCTCTCGCTGCTTCCTCTTATCTGAGTAGACCAGCAGGCAAACTTAAGAATTATGAACCACCAATTATATGCAAACCCAAGCAGTATGCACTTAACAAAGATTTCATGGCTCTGCAGTTTTCATAATTACATTAAAATCAGGCGTGTCTCTCTTTAAACACCAAAATGTGTTTTTATAAAGAAATTAGATTCAGGATTTGTCATTAGGAAGTAAATAAGCAAGGATTAAAATGGCATTTGCTGTGATGAATTAGTGGCTCTAAGTAAGTAATCAGCAGCTATAGTAAAGCACACTCCCGCCTGGAAGCAAGGAATGGGCTTTGGACTTGGAATCACAGCTTCTTTCAGAGTAGTGGACTCAGTTCTTCCACAAACTCCCTCTGAGGCTTTGAGAAAGTCACATCATCTTTTGAGTTTCCTTATTTGTAAGGTGACATGACAAAATTACATAATTTCTAAGGTCACTTTCAATTCGAAAGACTCCAAAGGTTAAGCCCTTTTTTTGTTTTTTTAATGTTCATTTTATTTTTGAAAGAGAGCACGCAGGCAGGGGAGGGGCAGAGAGAGGGAGACAGAGAATCTGAAGCAGGCTCCACACTATCAGCACAGAGCCTGATGTGGGGCTTGAACTCGGGCCCCAAGCCCCCCCTCCCGTTTTTTTTTTTGTTTTAGTTTATTTCTTTATTTTGACAGAGAGAAGGAGAGAGAGCGTGCATGTGCATGCAATGCTGGTGCATGCATGAGCTGGGGAGGGGCAAAGAGAGAGTCCCAAGCAGGCTCTGCACCAATGTGGGGCTCCAGCTCAGGAACTGTGAGATAACGACCTGACTGGAAATCAAGAGTAGGACCCTTAACTGACTGACCCACCAGGAGTCCCATTAAGCCTTTTTAAAGGAATTTACTTCACTGGAGAATTTACTTTTAATACACACTGGAAGGTCTCTACAAAGCTGTTTAGTGCACTGATTTTTTAAAGAGTTTTATAAATTTCAGGGCACTGATTCTCATACCTTACCAGGCATCAAAACCTAAGGAGGAAATTCCTGGGGTCCATCATTAAAAACTGATTCAATGGGACAGGGGTGAGCACGGAAAACCCACACTTTGTATGATCCTAGAGGAAATTCTGATGTGGGTGCTCTGTGGACTTCACTTTGAGATTGAATTAGTAGTTGTAAAGAAGTAAAGCAATTTATTCAAATCCTGGCTTAATCCCTGGAAAAACTACAATGTGATGTTAAGACACAATCATTCCAAACAAAAGCTTCTCCTGCCCTCAGAAATATGAATAGGAAAGAATACATTTGCTGCGATTCATCAGGAGAGTTCAAATGTGGCTGCTACATATAATTTCTGACTTATCCTTTTTGTCTTTTACTAAAAGTTCTTTACGTTTCTCCTCCTCATGGAAATCACTTTAAATACCATTTACCCTGAGTATTCGTTAACCCAACAAATAGGCCGTCTTGGATTTTTCTGTCAAAAATTTTTGACTTCTTTGTCTCCCTAAAATTTAAATTTATCCAGAAATAAAGGTGACTCAATACTAGTTTATCTCAATACCTCAGTGTGAAGAGGATGTTTTTATTTTATACACAAAATCACAACAAACTCCAAATACATAACTGGCTTAGCTAGGAAAAGTAATTTACAAAGTTGGAAAGATACACAACAAAGGTGTTTACAAATATTCAACAAAGACATATAGGAAATTCTTCATAAGATGAATATGTATAATACATAAAATGACAAATTCTCTTCTCATATCCTTTTATTCTAGGCTAAATTTAAAAATAACAATAGCGTAATGAAGAAGTGCCATTGCAGTGGAAATAAAATGCAACAACATGCTAACATTTGGATTTTAAAAATATTGAGGGAAACAGTGAAAAAACAAAAGAGAATACACTTTATAATTCTCTCTCTGTATGCATATTCCTCAAAACAGAGGTCAGGATTGTGCTTCCACTTGGGAAACAGTGAAAGAGGAGTATCTCAGACAATGATAATGTTCTATTTCTTGATTTGGAATCTATCACTCAGATATATACTGAATGGCAAAAAAATTGAAAATGTGTTTATATTTCTATTTTGTTTACTTTTCTGTGTGTATGTTTTGAAAAACTGACAGAGGGCTCCATTATTTGATTATTTAGATTTTATTATTAGTCTATTAAACTATTATTTTATCTTTAAAAAAAATTCTGTTTCTAATCTCTATTCACAGTCCAGGTCAACATCAGGTCTATTCCCAGCAGGTTATAAAATTCCACAATATGATCCTAGTTTTGTTTCCTAAAGTATACAGACTTGGATATTAAAAAAGATTAACTGAAAATGTATAAACATTAGTAGTTATCTCTGGGGGCTTCTTTAAAAATTAGGTTTTATTTTCTGTTTATTCTGTATTTTCAGATTTTCTACAAAAGCTATTGCATCTTTTATCATTTAGAAAGAAAAGAAAGGAGAAAAGGAGGAAAGGAGGGAAGGTATGAGGGAAGGTAGGAGGGAGAGAAGAGGAGGGGGAACAGGACAAGGCATGTGTGTGCGGCAGGAAGGAAAGAGACAGACAAGAGAGGGAAGGAGTGGGAGAGAGAGACACCAGCTGGAAAGTGCTATGGCAGACATGAGGGGGTGTCTGGGACACGGAGGTATACAGTGGTGAGAGGTATGGCTGCCTGACTGCTTGAAGGAAGCACACAAGGGTATGGAAACTTTGCAGGAAGACGTATAGTCTAAAGTGCACTAGGGTGTGGGAGAAAATGGCCTCTTCGGGATGTACAAGGAGTCTGCATGGATGACCTATATGGCAGTGACACTGAAATTGTGGCTTGCAACCCACCAGTGGGCCACAAAGTCAGTGAAGTGGGTCATGGACAGCATTTTAAAAATTAATAGGATACAAGAGAAAATATCACTATACATCACACATAATAGGTGTCATTTTAGTCTGTGTCTGTGGGTGTATGTGCAAATTGGATCATGATGTAAAATATATTTTTGTTGTAGGTGTGGTCAGAAAAGGTTTGAAGCTATTGCTGAGGTCTGGGAAGTCATGAGTACCCCACACGGGACAGTATACTCCACACTGCATCATCATTATTCTCTTGTCAAGATTTTTTATGATGAAATCTATACATATATACATGTATACAAACACACACACACACACACACACACACACATATATATACATATTCATGCCTATATTATATTATATATTACAGTATATATTATATACTATATATTATATATAGTATATACGTAATAATATATGTACAATAAATATACATAAATATATATGTATGCATTCCTATCTGCTCCAATTAGTTAGGAAATCAACTCAATGCAGTGAAACATTGTACAATCATGCCCCCAAGGACAGGTTGAGGGAACTTACACTGGTCAGCCTAGCAAAGTAGAAAGCACTTTGTGGTTCATTGCATGTAATTACATATATCACCTTACTTGAGGTTAGACTAACTTTACAGGAGATGTTCAATGAATATCATCCTTGTTCTGTAAATAAACAAGTTGTGTCTCAGAGAGTTGGAGGAAACAATCTCAAGTTTACCCAAGAGATCTTCGGGTGAATTCGCTGTTTCTGAAGTCCTCTGAATAAGTTCCATTCCATTCAAGGTTAATGTCACACACATGCATTCTTTTGCTTGTCTCTATCCCTTACAGTACAGAACATAAAAAAAAGTGTGGGGAATAGGGATGTTTTGGATTTTAATATTTTCCAGAAGTTTCAGAAGACTGAATTACAGAAATTCAGAAGACTGAATTACATGAAACACATGTAAAGATACTGCTTCTGTCTCCGGAAGTATTTCCATTAATTTTTAAAATACATTCACAAATCACTTCCATGTACCGTGATGAGTGTAGGATTTAAAAAAAAAAAAAAAGATGAATAGATGTGACCCCTCTTTCAAGAAGGTTATGGACTGGTCAGGAAGGTGGGGTGTTGATCACACTCATGGAAACCTCCAGATGCCTGTGCATTAAAGAAAGAGTCCTGCTCTATGCATCATCTAGAACTAACACACCATCTGGCAAACATTTACTGAGCGCTCTCTGTTTGGGTCACTGGGTTGGGCACTGAGGTCACAGGGATGGATATGACAACATTCTGCACTCCAGGACTTGGAGTCTCATAGAGGAATGCCTGGAGCACTCCTTGGTGAACTGTCCAGGTAGCTTTGAGAGTAGTAGTCTCTAGCATTCATTCACCTCTCAGTTTCTTAGCCCAACCGCTTAGCTGGATAACTATTTAATAAAAAACAGTGAACACAACATTGCAGGGTTTTGATAACTTTGGATAAAAAAAGAAAAAATTTGATGGTTTGGGGGCGCCTGGGTGGCGCAGTCGGTTAAGCGTCCGACTTCAGCCAGGTCACGATCTCACGGTCCGTGAGTTCGAGCCCCGCGTCGGGCTCTGGGCTGATGGCTCAGAGCCTGGAGCCTGTTTCCGATTCTGTGTCTCCCTCTCTCTCTGCCCCTCCCCCGTTCATGCTCTGTCTCTCTCTGTCCCCAAAATAAATAAAAAACGTTGGAAAAAAAAAATTTTAAAAAAAAATTTGATGGTTTGTAGTAAGAAAGATGCATTCTCTCCTATCTGTCACAGTTTGAAACCAAAAATGTTCATTCCCAGTTTACATCAACATTTTTAATTCCTGGTCCAGGTAGACTGAATAGTTTTAGTAAATTATATTTTGAGTTTAAAGGCGCTATAAAATTATAAGTGTTTTAAAGAATCATAACCATTGTTGGGGCGCCTGGGTAGCTTAGTTGGTTAAGCATCTGACTTCTTCGCCTCAGGTCATGATCTCGTGGTTCGTGAGTTTGAGCCCCACATCAGGCTCTGTGTTGACAGCTCAGAGCCTGGAGCCTGCTTCAGATTCTGTTTCCCTCTCCCTCTGCCCCTTCCCCACTCACACTCTGTCTCTCTCTCTCAAAAATAAATGAACATTAATTTAAAAAAAAAAAGAATCACAGCCATTGTCTAAGTACTTTATTTTCTAGAAAGTAGCTGAAAATGGAGTAGAAATGGAAAAGCAATGCCCGAAAAGGTGACCCAAGGAAAGACTCATCAAACACATTGTGACAATAAGGGGACTATATATAGGGGTTTGTTTATGCTTATTTATATTTGAATGGAATGCCACTTCAATGTTTGCTGCAATAAAAATAAAAAATAATGCATATAGGTCAAAACCAGGAAGAAACATAACATGTTCCATCATTTCTCCACTTCAGTTTAATGTATCTTGGTGGCAGTTGGCTAAATTCTATGCTTAACCTCAAAATGAAATCTCAGTTATTAGCAAAACCTACCAGTACTTGAGCTACTATGTATTTGTAAATATAAGATCAGCCTAGTCTTTTACCCCCTGAACAGTATTTTCTTACTAGCAAATATATATTCACATTTCTGGAAAATGGCACACTGATTTATTTTTTTTTCTTGACAAATGCATTATCTAAACATTTAAAAATACGGAATATTATACTAGCTCAAATTTGAGCTTATAAAACACTGCAATAAAAAGGCAAATGTCTGTATTTGGTAATACATTTAAATTACATATATAATCTTATTCTTTCATTACTGTATTACACATACTTGCTGTTTTTAAGTATCCAACCACTTGGAACGATTTTAATGCCAGCTTTAACACACAAATCTATTAAATGGAAATTTTGCAGCAGACCTACTTGCCCTTGGGTGTTCTGACCTTGAAGAAAAAGCAACACGTTATTGCTTTATCTGAAGTCTAGACTGATTCTCCCAGTCCAAAATCTGCTTGGGTCTATCAATCTTCAGAACACAATCACATTTTGTAAAGAGAAGGATAGAATGATTCATTTTTGATTAAAGAACAAGAAGACCAGTCCCACACACTAATTAAATCATAATATAAATTAGATTTATCTGATATATTCTTCCAGTGACATCATAGGTGAGCAGAAGACAGACAAATATAGTCCAAAACTACATTATGTATATATATGTATATATGTTATTATGTTATGTATACATAACTACGTTATGTACATATATATATACATATATATATATATATATTTATATATGGAGAGAGCGAGAGAGAGGGAGAGGGAGAGGGAGAGAGAGAGAGAGAGAGAGAGAGAGAGAGAGAGACATCACACGCCCACTTAATGTTCACTAAGTGTCTATATTCTAGGTACAATGAGCAATTAAAGAAATGTAAGTCATGCTCACTGCCTCTCAGAAGCTTTCAGTTCCCTGAAAAGACATTTTGAATCAACATGGCTCCTTCTGAATGCCACGCAAAGCCTCTCACACAGTCCATTATGTCTAGTAATTATACATATTCCCCCCCTTTAGTTAGACCTGTTAATCATTGTGTTTAAAGACTGTGAAAATGGGGCACCTGGGTGGCTCAAATTGTTAAGGTTTGACTCTTGATTTTGGCGCAGGTCATGATCTCACAGTTGTGGGAGTGAGACCTGAGCTCCATGCTAAGCCTGCTTGGGATTCTCTCTCTCCCCTCTCTCTCTCTGCCTCTTCCCCTGCTCATTCTCTTTCTCTCTCTCTTGTTCTCACTGTCTCTCTCAATAAGTGAACTTTCAAAACACAAACAAAAATAAATAAAGACAGCTAGTTTCCTTTCTCCATCTATGTCAGTGCTGAGCTTCTGTAATATATACAGAGCAACATCTCTCTTTCTTGCTTCTTTCCTTGACTTTCCATTCCCTGTGAACTTTACCAATACTCATCAGACAGACACCTGATCTACATATCTTCAATACTCTCTGGTTGTTAAAACTTTTCTCTATTTGGAGGAATAAACCTCAGTCTACTTATGAAAAAAAAATGTAGAATCAACCTTACTATACATTCACGACAGACAATCTTCTAAAACTTAAAGCTTTCCAGTACCTTCCCACAGACCTTAAAATGCAATCCAAACTCTTTGGCAGGATCTATAAGAACCTATGTGATCTGCTTCTTAGCTCCCTCTTCTATCTTCTCGTCTTTCCCTCTCTCCTTCATTCTTGGCCACAGTGACCCTCTTTCTCTCTTCAAACAACCCTATCACGGCCTCTTTGGAGCTGCAGTAACCATATAAAGACCCACTCAAAGTCAACAATATAGGAGTGGGGGAGGGAAGAGGAAATGGTTGGAGTTATGTGATAATCCAGCATTTGGGGTAGGGTGGGGTGAGACTAAATTCAACTTTAATAAATGAAACCTGATAAAACTGTGAAAAGTAAAAGAAGTAAGGCTTGTAAATACCAAAGCCTAATGTATAGTTCTATTGGCTTTGAACAGTACAAATCACAAATACTTTATCACAAAAATCACAAATAATTTATGAAAATAAAAACTGAAAACCTATCATTAACTCACCCAGGTAATTAATGCCCCAGTCAATTCAACAATTATTATGATTATGCCAGGTCTACTCACCACAAATATATCTGCTGTGGTAGCCTATCTCTGTGGTCACAGAGAAGGCACTGAGCTGGCAGATGGTGGGGGCACATAATAGCTAAAATGAGGGAGGGAGTCTTAACACCTTCATCCCTGTGTCAGCACAGCAAGGAGAGAACCCTGTATCCAATGAGACCATTCTCCCTTGTTCACAAGCTTCCTTCACATCTTTCAACCAAAGAACAGAATAGGTATAACATTTCACTTTGAAGCCAAGATCATCAAACCAAACATGTTTCTCCCTCATCAAACTACTTTGATTTGCTTGTGAATTGCATTGAAAAAAAAGTTCCTACTGAAATATATAATACTTATATGCTGTTGTTCCAGAATCCTTCACAGGAAGTGGTAAGGTGTAGAGACCATGACTATTCTATATAGGTGCTACTAAATGAATGGACGGGTCAATCCAGGAACCAGAAGATGGTGTTTCACTACACAGATTCATTGCATATATTTCTTCTTCTCTCTCCAGTCCAGGCCACAAAATCCACATATTGCCCATTTTACCTCCTTGCATTGTCACTACAAAGGAATCCATCCTCTGCAAGCCTGTGGACTATAATCATAGTATCAAAACATGTATCAACAAATAGTATAAAGAAAGAAGGTATGAATTCAACTCATCTTTACTCCTCAGCTTTGAAAGATTTATGAATAAAAATATGCCAAATCTATTATAGAAAATTAAAAAGTTGACTATAATTTGGTATATGTGGCAGGAATATACACACCACTTATGAAAAGACTGGATTTAGTCTCATGCTTCTATTAAACATTACCATTAAATTAGTTACTTAGGCCAAGAACTGGGTCTTTCAAATGTAAAAATTCAATTTTTAGCACATAAAAGATTCTTAATATATATCTCATTTGTATGGAAGAAGTTAACTGATCATAAAAGGTCAACAGCTACTAGATTTGTATCCCAAGGGAAGTTATGAAATCTTCAAAGTTGAGAATCTCTTGAAAAGGAATATCCATGCGTCTCAGAAGTGCTTTAGATATCCAGGGAATTTTCCTGTCTACTTCCCAGGGTCAGGACAAAGATGATTTCCTCAGGATTGGATCAGTCATCCTATGCTGGCCTTCCACCATGATTTCTGTTGTATTAACTCCACTAAAGGGCATCAGAGTAGTAGAGGAAGGAACACAGATGCCTAAGACCACCATCCCTTGCAAGCTCTTCCTATTATGGAATACAGCTGAGGTCTTTTTGGAATAGTGAGCAGGAAGAACAAAGTAGACTAGTAGGTCGACGGTTGGGGCATCCAAAATCACTAACAGCACCCCTTTAGGATTTTAACTATGCTTCAAAGCTCAGAGTAAATGTTGCTACTTTGATAAGTTTCATTGGTCTACCTTTTATTATTGCAACAATAAGGAATTTACCACCTCACTCTTTTTCCTTTTTGTTTCCATAGCAGTTTGTTCATAATATTAATGAACTGAGTTGTGTAGGTTTATTACCACTCACTCAGTAGATTTACAATATTTCTTCCAAAGGACCCCTAGAAATGGCAAAGTAAGTGGTCATCTATAGCTGGCTAAGACTATAGCTACGTTCATGAAGCAAATTATGCTTCAGCCAGATGACTAATTTTAAAATTTGGAAATTGCATATAAAAATACTTTTCAATGTTTTCTCTGGTTTCATTCCATCTTTCACATTGCTAGGGAATTTTTTCCCATCTAGACACAACATTTTGGATTTTCCAAGCTCATACCTCAATGGTGCCATCAAAAATTGTTCAGGAGGTTTATAACCACTCCATACACTGTTAGTTCCCTTCTTGGCTCTAATACTCTTTAAAATACTACGACTACTACTATTACAGCCTATTGTCTGTCAAAGTAAGCATCAGTCTTTACTTTAGTCTTATGAAAATACCATGCCTTATAACCAGAGATTATGGTTTTAAAATTACACACAAAATGACACGCAACAATATCTATTATAGAAATTAAGTATAGCCCAGTACAAAGCATCTTCTCTCTTTCTTTCTTCTCTAACCAACTTACAGAACTTTCAAGAGAATATCCAGGCAACTTTTCAGAGGTTTTTGGGTTATTTATTTATTTTTAGTGGAAATGGTATGAATCATAATTTGTGGGTTCTTTGTGACTTAAATATAGAGCTATTATTAGTAAGCTAGATACAAAAATGGCTTAAGAACAACTTCTTTAACATAGAAATCTACTTCCACAAATTTTCGTCAATAATGGCCTCTTATGATCAATTGTTACACTTTTTAAATGTGGCAAATGGGTTTATTAGTGATTATAAATCTTATTAGTTGCATCACTATTTTATAACCTAATAGAACTCTAGTCATCAGTATCATTGGTGGTCTACAATTATTTGCACTCTCTGGCATTCATGCCTTTCTATAGCCCATGATACAGAGCGGGGCCTGTGACTTGCTTTAATTACAAATGCAGCAGAATACCCTGTGCCATTTTAGAGCCTAAGCATTAAGGAGGTCTGACAGCTTTAACTTCTGTGCCTTGGGGAGCCCTAAACTGCCATAGATGGAGCTGGGTGGGATGTCCCATTAGAGAGACCACATGCAGAGAGAACAAAGAGGAGGAGACTCCTAGACTCCATGGATTAAAACTAAGGCCAACACAGAAAACTGTGTCCCCACAGTTAGGACGCCAGTTGATTTATTCCTACCCAGCTGCCCTAACCATACTGACTGAGGTGTCAGGCATGTGAGTACAGAAGCTCTTTTGGAAATTCCAAATCGGCAAGCATCATGTGGAGAGAGATGAAACACCCCTACCATGCACTGTCCAAATTTCTGACCCATAAAATCATGAGAAAGGGTAAGATATTTTAAGCTACTTAGTTTTGGTATAGTTGGTTACACACTAATAGATAACTGAAACAGGACTGTATTCAGTTACCATGGCTTCATTTTTTAAAAATAATTCTTTTAGGGGCACCTGGGTGTCTCATTCAGTCGAGCATTCAACTCTTTTGGCTCAGGTTATGATCCCAGAGTCATGGGATTGAGGCCTGTGTCAGGCTCCGTGCTGAATGTGAAGCCTACTTAAGATTCTCTCTCTCTCTCTCTCTCTCTCTCTCTCTCCCTCCCTCCCTCCCTCCCTCTGCTCCTCTCCCCTGCTCACATGTGCTCCCTCTCTCTCTCTTAAAACAATAAGAAGAAGAATTATTTTAAAGTTAAAAAAAGTTTAGACCAACTCAAGTAAATATAGAATTACTTAAGGAAAAGTATTTCTTTTTAATGCAAAGGAATGAGCCACATATGGAGCAATAGAGCATTCCTTGTTTCCCAATAATCTTCTTTATGCCTCTTTTAGAAAACGGTATGAATTCAGAAGACTTATTCAACTAGGAGGATGTGATTTGGACAGATGTACATACATCTTTTTTTCCCTAGAATGCATAACTAAAGGAATAAGTTGTAAAGCATTTTAGAAGAATGAATAGACCATACAGTCTTTAAGATATCCTCCCTAAATGTTACTTCATACCACAGAGCTTTTGATAAATACTGAATGACAGGGAATTAGATAAGGTTTTGATAAGAGTGCAAGTGGTCTATGATCTCACTTAAGCACTAAGCAATATGCGTTAATAGTTTTCTGAAGAAGGAGAAGGATTGCATCCTTTTATGAAAGTTGAGGAAGCCACTATGGTTAACAGTCAGAAGAAAGGCCATTTCCACTTCCAAGGGAGTACAAGGAGACGAAAGCATGACTCTCCTTAAGAAACAACTTTGTATCTGCTCCATCACATAGATAAATGAGTGATCAAGGCCTTATCTTCACCATGAGACTACATAGCTACATTGATTTTAACTGCTCACATAACACAAACCTTAGGACAGATATAACCATATAACCAGAAACTCACCTGGACTATACATCACTTTCTTTAATAAAACATTTGTAAAAAAAAAAAAATCATATCTTGAGCAAGGTTATTTCAGGGACTGTCCTCTAAATTAACTAGTTACAAAATATACATCTACATAACTGAAAGATCAAGTTGCTATAGGATCTCCACCCAAAGATGAATAAATTATAGGAACTGATGGCCAAAATTCCACTGAGTTTTAGATGTCTGTTTTGAAACATTAATTTGGCACTAGGGAGCAGGATACGTTGTTCATATCAAATTTGTACTAAGAAAACAGTTTTATCTTCATATAAGAGGTAGTATATAATAATGGTCAGAAATTCTGAAGTCAGACTTCCTATCTTGACTTCTGGTCTCACCTCATGGTAGCCTTGTTGTCTTCAATTTGTTTGGGCTTCAGTTTTCTCATTTGTAAAAATGGGAATAAAAATAGCATCAACTTCATAGAGCTTCTGTGAAGATTAAGTGAGAGTAAACTACATTTAATGCTTAGCATAATGCCTGGCACACTGAAAAAGGCCAATAAATGTTAACTGTGTTTATTCTTTATTATAGAGGATATATATCTAACTCACCAAAGGGTACTAACAAATTATTAATGTAAAAATTACAAAGTGAAACTAAACTAAATACATGTTGGACTTCACTGATCCATCAAGAGACTATATCTACTGATTTCCTGAGTAGTATCAAGTTATCATAATTAATAACCAACGATGCATGATATGTCCATAATAAATTTCTGTTCACAGAATCAAAGGCAAAGAAATATCAATAAAATACACAAATAAATTTAAATATATGGCAAAATGATAAAAAAAAAAAATAAAGATTTCCTGATCTTTCAATTGAATCTGGCCTGAGAAGACAGTAGTGAAATGTTCTTAGGAGAGATGTGGAGCAAAACCTGTTGTGAAGAATGTTACATCACATTAGTTAAAGTTTTCAAAATTTAGTGGCATAAAAAAGGTTGCCTCTTAAAATGGAATAGACTACATTCCCAATACAATAAAAAAAAAAAAAAGACCAGGATTACAGACGTGATAGAGTTAAATACATTGCAAAATACAGAAGCCTGCAATTTAGAATTGTCCTTAACCGATTCTGGATCCTGGAGGTACTTCTATTTACCTTAAAGAGTAAGGCAGGGAAGGTAGGATGTTCTGTGGTATCCATGGCTGCCATAAAGAATATGCTGTTGGGTAAAAAACCTTTAGCCAGCCAGGTTCAGAGCTCTGAGGAACATCTTAATGTTTAAAAGAGGGAGAAGTAAATGGAAAAAAGTCAACAAAATTGATAACAATTTTTATGGAATTCGTTCATTATGGGAGATCTAGAGAGACCATGAGAATGCTCAGCTCCAAGGTCACAGTTAGAAAACTCCAACCTCTATCATACAGCAAACAAATTATTAAAAATCCATAGCTTTTATATCACCAATAAAAAGGACTCTAAGCATTTCTATTGAAACAAACATTCTGCCCTTTCTAAAGCATTTACAAAAATTAATTAAAATAGATATGTTGGAGGGGTGCCTGGGTAGCTCAGTCAGTTAAGCATTCTACTTTTGATCTCAGCTCAGGTCATGATCTCACGGTTTGTGAGACAGAGACCTGTGTGGGGCTCTGGACTGACAGGTCAGAGCGTGCTTGGGATTCTCTCTCCCTCTCTTTCTCTAGCGCCTCACCCGCTCATGCTTGTTCATACTCTCTCTCTTACTCTCTCTCAAAATAAATAAATAAAAACTTAAAAAAAAATAGATACGTTGGAAATAGCTTATTCAACCTAAGTGTCAAAGATGGTTTATAGGTGAGAAAAGGTGAAATAAACAGAGATTATAAACCAAATAGAACCTTAGCAAATCTACTCAGGGACTTAGATCAGAAATGTCTTCAGTGATCAAAGTCTAAGACTTGATAAACTAAATTATGCCAAATAATACATTAGTGACTACAAAGGATACCTGTACATCTAAATGCCCAGCAACATTTTTTTCTCAAGCATATTTTAAATTTATACACAGCAGGAGCTACACTAACATTTGCATTTCGTCTCTTTATGTTAAATATAATCTGAAGCTCTCTGGCTGACTTGGGCCTTCTTATTTTTCATTTTCTACCTCAATTTATGCCACATTCATATAGATAAGGATTTATTTGTTTTTAACTTTTTTTAAAATTTTAGACCAGGTTTTATTAGGTGCAGTTTCCTAACAGTAATAAAATCAGTATTTCCTAACTGTAGGAAAACATGTTTACTGCCACACCAAGCATATTATCACTGCAATGTTTACAGGGTTTTATTTACTTACAATTAATTTTTGTTGTTGTTGTCATTTTAGTTCAGAATTAGTTAACTCCACTTTCAGCACGATTCTAGCTAATTCATATATGAAAAGAAACAGTGTCAAGGAAGAAATCAACTTAAACGAAACTCCAGCTGTCTACCATGCACTAGCACTAGAAATAGAAAAGAGAACTTGATTTTAAATGAATTCTGGCATGCTTCCCTCTCCTCTAAAACTTGGCATAAAATATGATTTGGGGAGTGAATGCACATTTTGCAAAGACAGCAGGTTATTTCTGTATTTAGTGGGTGGACAAAATGAACTGCAATCATTTCTACAAGGGCTTCAACTCATGAAGGTGACAGAATGATCTTGTTCCAAATAAACCACTAGAGAAAACACAGATGACTACAGTGTCATTATTATTCACTGGAGAGCTAGGTGGTTGGGGTTGTTAGCAATGGAAAAAAAAATCCTGTGGAGCTGTAGGTCAATGGTTGATATCCCCTAGAGATTTAAAACCAGAAGTTTTTTTTTTTCTTTTTTTCTTAACTTTATTTTAAGAGCTATGTCAAAATTGGTAGTGCTGTTGGAGAGATCTTGCTAAATAGGTCAAGGCTTCTATTCTCTGTCAGTTGAATATTTTAGTGGTCACTGGGCTAGACAACTGCATGGGTCAAAAGGTGACCCGTTACTTATAAATTTATTTCAAAATGAAAAGTACTGATAAGAGTCTTCCCTCTCCTCTCCATTTGAATAGAAGATCTGGTCCTAAGCATTAAATTTGTATTTGTGCATGCATGCGTGTATACTGGAGAGACAGTGGGAGAGACAGAATGAGAATCAGAAAGAAGCATGACAAAGAGGGACACAAATAATTATAGAACCCATTGGTCATGAGAGAATTGTTGATATTTCTGTTAATTGAATCTAAAAAGGAAGACATTTAAGGGCAACAATATTGTCTGAATGTTTGTCTCTGACAACATGTACACAATTATGTATGTGATTTACATAACATAGATAGCTAAATTAGAGGATATAGCACCAACATTTTTTTTCCACTTAAATTGTACATATAATTGGCTCAGTTTCCTCTATAGCTTTCATTGCTCGATAAAAATCCTAATGAAAATCCGTTAGGGTTAAGTCCTTAAGCAAAAATGATTCTGGGTCACATCCAGCTTTCGAGGGGGGGAAAGAAAACTGGGAATAAAAAAAACAACAAAACACAGCATTTACTTCAGTTCAAGCAGCATTCATTGATAATCTACAACCTGCCAAGCACCTAGTTAAGTCCAGAGGATACATTAACTACATCCCTACCCCTATGGAATTCATCGATGTGGGGCTACACAGAGTTGAACCAATTCCCTGAATGAGAAAGGAAGTCCAGCCTCTGGCTCTCCTCATCACACTCACCTGTCTCTCGCTGCAGTGGGCGCCTTGAGAGTTTTCTGCTCCTAGGGACAGGCACTCAATTGCTCCCTAGTATGAGGTTGGCCCACTCGCTTTAGTTCTTTGGCATGGCTCTCATTATTAACTGTTGGCTCAGTTACATAGTGGGCCTAATGCATGAGACAGCATATAATCAAAATAAATTTCTTCAGCCAGCTCTTACTGAAGGGTAGCCTGTGGTGGGCAGTGTTAATAATTGCTACAAGCGATCTCAATGGCACGTCTGTGCTTTCATCTATGTCAGCAAATCAACTGTAAGTGGCTTTACTTTACATATCTAACCCAACCTCCTACCTTTCTCTACCTTTCTCTGTGAGACTTTTGTTTTTCATCTTAATAAATGTTAATTTTTATCATAGTCACATATATACCTTATTTTAAAAACTGATTATGAAAAACAACAGTTTAAGGCCTCAATACTCCATATAACTTCAATCTTAACACCGATATTTCCCAATAATATGTTTTCCTTGCTATTTCTAATTGGTCAACTGTAGACATTATCTACTGGCTTCCTATTTTAAGAGAGGAGGCTTGAACTCAATAATACCTCCACCCTAATTTCCCTTCCCTCCAAACCCTCAGTGAAATTGCAGCAAAAGAGCACAAGCTTTCATTTAATCAAATGATCTGCTTTATATTACTGTAACTATGTAACTATCTTTCACAGTCAAGAGAGGTAGTATCTTCTTGTTCATCTTTTAGGTTTTCCTGAAGTTAATAATTTCTTCACATCTTACCTGCATGAATCATGACTATGGTCATGATCATGCCATCAGCTTCTTAATACTATTGTCATTTGGTGAAACACAACAGATAATCTATCAGATATGTCCTTCGTTTCCACTTTTTGTGTTACCTGATATTTCCAAGTTCTGAGATTTTACAAGTTTCCGCAGAAGAAATTTACTCTCGTTTTGCACCTGAGACACAGCTCCTGCCCCGGAAGTCGGTTACCCTGCTGCCAGGGGCCCTCCCTGCTCCAGAACTGTGTAACATGTTCACTGCCTTTCCTGTTCCATTTGTGCCCCATTTTATTGGAGGTTTAGAGGGCAGAGGAAAGAAATATCTGTATTTGAGCTTCTCTGATTAACCAGCAGTCTCCTTCCTATACTCTTCTGTATTCTATACTGTTTGACAAATTATTTTACAACTTCAACTTCATTGTGTGTGTAGTAAGGCCCCTGTGTGAGGAAACTGGACAACTAAGTGGTTTTACTCAAAGGGGGGAGGTCTGATTTCAACTTTTCAAAAGAGATACCCAGGATGTACCATAAGAGTAGTCAAATGACCTGAAATGGAAGATGAAGTCAATGGCAATAGAGAGGTCATGAAAATGAGAGGAAAGCATGTTAGAAGAATCATCACCTCCTGAAGCAAGGAAAAGCATAAGTTTATGGAAATTTGTTACAGCAGCAAGGGGAAACAAATGTAGAGCATAACTCTACTATTTGCTTCCTAATTGTTTGGCAGTGTGTGGTGTGTGTGTATGTGTGTGTGCGTGTGCACATGTGTATACAACATACAAACATCCAGCTCATTCTCTTTTCACCATTTAATAATGATGCATTCAAAAAAGTATGTTATTTTTTTAAACAATTTTTTAATGTATAATCATTTTTGAGAGACAGAACAGAGCATGAGTGGGGGAGGGGCAGAGAGAGAGAGGGAGACAGAATTCAAAGCAGGCTCCAGGCTCCCGGCTGTCAGCACAGAGCCCTATGCAGGGCTCGAACTCACAAACAGCGAAATCATGACCTGAGCCGAAGTCAGACACTAAACTGACTGAGCCACCCAGGCGCCCCAAGAAAGTATGTTCTTTATAAACCATTCTTGATCTGGTTTCTGGACATTGTAAGTTTTTCTTCTTGGTTCAATAGCTTGACAAAATTACTTGTTGTTTGTGTGTGTGTGTGTGTGTGTGTGTTTTGTTTTTGTTTTTGTTTTGTTTTAGGTTCTATGATCTCAAAGGAAGGTTGAGTGGCTCACTTTACAAGGAGCTAAATTGCTGGTACTGTTTAAGGGTATTGCATTGTCTCTATATGGGAAACTTTTACACTTCTCATTCACAAATTATATAATCCTTCCCATTCTTTATTTCTTTTATTTTCTATAAATTAGTGCCACATTTCCCTCTCTACCACTTGTAAATAAAGCTAATTTTCCTGTTTATTTCAATTACGAGGCTGTAGCTATCTGTAGCTATCAGTATTTAAAATATTCAGAGGAATTTTAGATTCTGAAAGAAATAAGCAAAATTTTGAATTACACAGAAATCTGCTGACAAATTGAACCTCTAAAAGACTGAGCTCAGCACACATTTCTTGCCGAAAATCAAACATTCTGTTTCCTAAAGGATATGTTTGCCATTCATGGACCCAGAAGGAAACATTGCCTCTGCTTATTTCACTTGCAAAGAAAAGACTGCATGAGTTTGCTGACTAATTCACATTTGTAATCTCCGGTTCTGACTCTGGTTTTGAGCCAAGAAGCAGCATTAAATAGCTTAATTTGAGGTTAAAATGTTCAAACACAGTGAAGACCATCTGAAGGCATTCTTTTCAGGGAGACACTCACCAACAACATGTGAAGTGGAAAAACTGTCTTTGATCAGAGAAACAAAAGGCTATGAAACTATCAAGGAACAGAATGTGCTGTTCCACATAGAAAAACCATCAGGTGAAAGGCCTCAATAGGAGAACTAAGGTGTTGTAGATGAGAACACAGGCTTAATATGTAGCAGAGTTGTCTGCTTCATAATTACTAAGGCTTAAGTGCACCAAAGATTATGTCCTCAATCAGGACAAAGCTTCCCCTTTCAAGGGAAATACTGTTAAGGCTAAAGAGAGATGAAAGGGCTACAGAAAGTATCTAGTTCAGTGTGATGATGAGACTCAAAGCAATCAATGAATGTAATGAAAGCCACATAGAGAGCAGGCCCAAATCCTAGACCTCGGCATTCAAGCACCCACCAGGTCCCCGTAGTCATACTACTCATCCCACACTGAGTATTCACTCCTCAGAGTTCTTCCTTGCTTACAAAACCTGACACCAGGTCTCCTTGCTCTGGCAAGGATAATGAGGGTTGGGGAGAGTATGACAGGGGCTACGACACACTATCTAGGAGTCCATCAGGTCAGGAAGCACATAGAATCCAGAAGGTAAAATGATAATGCTCCTCAAGTAGAAAAGAAAAGTTGGGTTTGGGGGTTTCTGAGTGGCTCAGTCTGTTAAGCTTCTGACTTCGGCTCAGTTCATGATCTCACAGTTTGTGGGTTCAAGCCCCACATCAGGCTCTGTGCTGACAGCTTGGAGCCTGGAGCCTGCCTCAGATTCTATGTTTCCTTCTCTCTCTGCCCCTCCCCTACTCACACTCTGTCTCAAAAATGAATAAAACATAACTTTTTTTTAAATTGGGTTTGGACACAGAATAGCCTTGCCCTGGTTATACAGTGTTTTTCTATTTATACCCCCATTGAACAAAGACAGCAAAAGATTTTTTTTTAATCAGAATGACCCTTTTGAGTCAATAATAAAGGAGCTCAGCATTATTCATGTTTTTCTAAGCTTTTTTTTTAAAGTCATTATTATATCAAAATTGGAGTGACTTTCAGTGAGGTTATTGTTAAAACAGAGAATGGTTACATTTAGATTTTTATACAGCTTACAATAAACCTCTTAGAAAAAAATATTTGCTAGTAATATAACAAGTATTTGTTTCAAAAGTTAACACATTGATGTTCTTCTCCGAAACACACAGGGTAGATTATGTTAAAATACAAAATATATACATATATATATATATATGTATATATTTGGCTATATATATATATATATATATATATTTTTTTTTTTTGCTGAGAGAGGAGTTCTTGACATAACTTTTTCCTAACCACTTTCCCAGAGTCAGTGACTTATCTTGTCACCTGTAAAATGAGGCATCTTCATTTATTTTTATTAAATTTTTTTTATATTCATTTATTTTTGAGACAGAAACAGAGCCTGAGTGGGACAGGGGCAGAGAGAGAGACACACACAGAATCCAAAGGAGGCTCTAGGCTCTGAGCTGTCAGCACAGAGCCTGATGTGGGGCTCGAACCCACCAACTGTGAGATCATGACCTGAGCCGAAGTCGGACGCCCAACAGACCGAGCCACCCAGGAGCCCCAAGAAGCAGCTTCATTTATTTTTTTTTATTTTTATTTTTTTTCAATATATGAAATTCATTGTCAAATTGGTTTCCATACAACACCCAGTGCTCATCCCAAAAGTGCCCTCCTCACTACCATCCCACTCTCCCCTCCTTTCCGCCCCCCATCAACCCTCAGTTTGTTCTCAGTTTTTAAGAGTCTCTTATGCTTTGGCTCTCTCCCACTCTAACCTCTTTTCTTTTCTTTTTTTTTTCCTTCCCCTCCCCCATGGGTTTTTGTTAAGTTTCTCAGGATCCACATAAGAGTGAAACCATATGGTATCTGTCTTTCTCTGTATGGCTTATTTCACTTAGCATCACACTCTCCACTTCCATCCACGTTGCTACAAAGGGCCATATTTCGTTCTTTCTCATTGCCACGTAGTACTCCATTGTGTATATAAACCACAATTTCTTTATCCATTCATCAGTTGATGGACATTTAGGCCCTTTCCATAATTTGGCTATTGTTGAGAGTAGAAGCAGCTTCATTTAAAGGAGCTAATCAATTGCCTGGTTCACTCCATGTATAATCTTTATTTACTTATTATTGTTTTTTCTATGTACTCCCTTTAAAAGACAAATTAGTAACTATAATCACTTTGGGCATGAATACACATGATCCTGTATGAACTGCACCTATTTGTAGTACATTCCAAATATATATTTTGCTTACCAAATATCAAATATGACCCACATAAGTTTCGTTACCAGCCATCAAAAATTAGTTTTCAATAGTTTCTATAATATGAAAAAAATATTTGTGAATTTAGCACTGTGAATTAGGATTCTCTAAGCTTTAAAATTTAGAATGGATCAACAATGATTTTTCTCATTGCTCTAAAATGTTGCTTATAAATATTTTTAAGAGCTTACATGGCTGCCTTTAGGCTTCCTCCTTTACTGCCCACCCCCTAACATACATACAATGAATACACACATACACACACACACACACACACACACACACACACACCAAATAATATAGACACAATTTCCCAGTAAGAGTAGAAGATATCAGTCTTATTAATCAGTCTTTGATTCCAGTTCATTACCCTGATCTCTAGGCTAGTGAAGAAGATATATCACAGGAACTTAATTTCTTTCAATAAACAGAAAATGTTAGTATTTCTTTAACCCAATATCCTGTAGATTACTACAGGTTTGGACTTTGTTTTTTCTCTAGGATTTCTTCACAAACTGAGGGGCAATTTTTAGATAGCCCCTTATCAGTTCAAATATTTATATAAGCTAGCATCTAGTTAGAAAGATAACAATTCAGTTCACTGGTAAGTGACTTGATTCTATCTAAAATACATTTATTGAACGCCTGGTTATGATTCAAGTCCTTTGCTAGGTTCTGGAGAGGATAATACACTATAAGCATTAACCGACTCTTTGGTAAAATATCAGGGTATGTCTTTACCCCTACCTTACTCTTTATATCAAAATAAGTTTCAGACAGACCACAGATGAGGAAAAAACAAACCAGTATAACAAAAACTATCAATTTGTCTTCCTTGTCATCTGAAAGTTTTCTAAGAAAGGACAGTTTTAATAAATACTGGAGCATATTATGAGTTGAACTGTGCCCCCTCCAAATTCCTGTGTTTGCAGTTCTAACACCCAGTACCTCAGAATGTGACCTTTTTTTGGAAATAGGGTCATCACAAATATAATTAGTTAAGCTAGGCTTAGGTCATACCAGAATAGGATCGGTTCCTAAACCAGTATGACTGGCATGGCATCCTTTTAAGGAGGGAAAATTTGGACATAAAATACACACAGGGAGAATGCCATGTGAAGATTAGAATTATGCTGTCATAAGCCAAGAAACTGCCAGAAGCTGGGAGAGAAGCCTGGAAGTGATCCTTCCCTGGAGCCTTCAGAGAGAGTGTGATTCTTTTTCAATTTAAATTTTAGTTAGCCAGCAGATAGTGCAATATTGGTTTCAGAAGTAGAATTCAGAAGATTCTTGATTTTCAACTTCTAGCTTCCAGAACTGTGAGACAATAAATGCCTTTTGTTCAAGCCAGTTTGTTTCCAGTTTGTGGGAATTTGTTATGGCAGCCCTAGTAATCTAAGAGAGAGTGAGAAAAGCCATCCTAAGCAAACATAAAATCTTGAAGCCATATGGCACTAAAATAGACATGCAGATCAATGGAACAGAAAAGAAAACCCAGAAATAAACCCACAATTATGTGATCAATTAATGTTCAACAAAGGATAAAAGAATATGCAATGGGAAAAAGACAGTCTCTTCAATAAATGATGTTCAGAAAACTGGACAGCTACATGCAAAAGAATGAAACTGGACCAGTTTCTTAGATTATATACAGAAATAAACTCAAAATGGATTAAGGACCTGAATGGGAGACCTGAAACCATAAAAATCCTGGAAGAAAGCACAAGTAATTTCTGTGACATCAGCCATAGCAACATTTTTTTAGATATCTCTCCAGAGGCAAGGGTAACGAAAGCAAAAATAAACTATTGGGACTACATCAAAATAAAAACTACTGCACAGAGAATGAAACCATTAACAAAACTAAAAGGCAGCCTACTGAGTGGAAGAATATATTTGCAAATGAAATACAGCATCTGATAAAGGGTTAGTATCCAAAATATATAAAGAACTGTTACAACTCAACACCCAAAAAACAAATAATCCAATTAAAAATGGGCATAAGGCATAGACATTTCTCCGAAGAAGGCATACAGATGGCTAGCAGACACATGAAAAGATGCTCGACATCACTCATCATCAGGGAAATGCAAATCAAAACTACAATGAGATATCATTTCAGAAAGATCAGAATGGCTGATCAAAAACACAAGAAACAACGAATGTTGGTGACGATGTGGAGGAAAAAAGAACTCTCATGCACTTTTAGTAGGAATGCAACCTGTTATAGCCACTGTGGAAAACAATATGGAGGTTCCACAAAAAGTTAAAAATAGAACTACCCTACAATTCAGTTATCACACTACTGGGAATTCACCCCCAGAATACAAAAACACTAATTCAAAGGGATATATGCACCTCTGTTTATAGCAGTGTTATTTACACTGGCCAAATCATGGAAGCAGCCTAAATGTTCATCTAGATGAATGAAGAAGATGTGCTATATATACATATATATGTGTGTGTGTACACACACACACACACACACACACACATACACACACACATATACACACACACAATGGAATATTACTCATCTATAAAAAGAATGAAATATTGTCATTGGCAATGACATGGATAGAACTAGAGAGTATTATGCTAAGCAGAAAAGTCAGAGAAAGACAAATGCCATATGATTTTACCCATGTGTGGAATTTAAGAAAAAAATCACATGAGCAAAAGAAAAAAGAGAGAAAGATCAAGAAACAGCCTCTTAACTATATAGAACAAACTGATGGTTACTAGAGAGGAGGGGGGTGAGGGGTGGTACAATAGGTGATGGGGATTAAGGAGTGCACTTGTCATGAGAAGCCTAGGTGATATATGGAAGAATCACTGTAAGGTAAACCTGCAACTAATATAACACTGTATATTAACTATACTGGAATTAAAATTAAAAACTTAATTAAAAAATTCTAGAAGCCATAACAATCATTGTTAAGTTTTAAGTACATAAAATTTTTTTAATGTATATGTTATACAAATGTATACAAATGTATAAGGAAAACAAAACAACAAACTTCCTGTTTGGGAATTTCATTTGAGTGCCCAAAGCTGAGAAAAGGAGATAACATGTGTCCTCACATACTCATCAGGTTCTGGTCATCAACGCAGGGTCTGGAAAAGGGGTGATCAAAACCACTGCAGGAATAGCCCATCCCCTGCTAACAGTCTATACAAGCAAGGGCTGAGAACCCAGTGTGGAAATGGGTTCCTTAGCGATAGAAAGAAGGTTGTCAGAATGTTACAGGATTTCCTTGGTCCTTCACAGAAATGGAGTTAGGGAGGTGTCAGAGAACACCTCAGAAAGAACAACTTAGGTCTCCTGGGGTTTGGGGAACACAGGGACACGTTCTTTGAAAATGTCCTCAAAGCAAAAGGCTAATCGGAGCAAGGTGCCTGACAGAGCAAAAAGCCAAGCTGTGTCAGGAAAGTAGTGAGGACACAGGGGCAATTCCTTGGGCCAGATGGGGATCTGCTACAAGAGCTGTGTTTGAACTGAATGGAAAGGAACTCAGCACAAGATAACCGCCCAGAGGACAAGGCTGATGTCAGCAGAGGGGTCACCAAAGGAGGAAACCAGATGGCTAGGAAAGGATTGCTAAAAGCTTATAAGATAGATTCATCTCACATTATCCATGAGAAATAATCTCAATAGGAATCCTAAACTTTAAATAATCAAATCCAATAATTTGTATAACAATAGTTAGTGGTGCTACTGATTTGGGTTCTAATTTTTTCTTTGGAGCCATTTGCTTAAAAGGCAAAAAAAAAAAAAAAAGCAGAAAAGACAAATGGCCTCTGGTGGGAGATGGTGACGGGGTGTTGGGAAGCACATTTCCTTCTCATTTCAGTGAAACTGTGACTCCAATTTGCTAAGCTTGAATGCCTGCCACGTGTGGAAATGAAGCAATGGCAAGGTTTTCTGCTGAGAAGAAGATTTAAATAGCAGATGGGAGAAAGAGACAGAAAAATTACGACACACAGAAAGTTTAAAATGTGTCTTTATAATGGAATCTTTAAGTGGTTCATGAAAAGTATTATTATTACAGAGATGGGGGTTATGTAAGGGTATAGCCAAGGAGATATTGATAGAGACGAAGAAAACCTTGGAGGGGAAAAAAATGTTCCTCTCTTTTAGGAGATATTTAATGTCATCTGAAATTTAGTCTCAAAGAGCCTAAGTTAACGAGATATGGGGTGGACATAAGGCATTTTCATGGCCAGGTCTTGTAGAAAGGTGCTTACTGAGCCTGAGATAGGTTTGTGGTTGAAGCCAACCTTGGTAGGAGTGAGCATGAGAAGCTACTCCAAATGAGAACATGCATGAGCAGTGGTGACAGGGTCTTCAGGCTCAACTCAGAAACCTCGACATGATCCTGAAGGTACTGGATTCACCACTTGGTCTGAGGAATGCACTCAGAGGAATCCTCTGCTCAAGCCCCAGGAAAACAAATGAAGCTTCATAAAGCCATGGTACTTTGGTCATTTACCCTATGATTCAGAAGGGAGTTAGACTTCAGATTTGTAAAGGTTTACTTTTTTACAAAGATGTTTCATCTCAAAACATCCCCAAGTTTCCAAGAGAATTCAAATTTCTAAAGACCAACAAAAGAGGTCTTTTTGCCTTATATCTTTACTTTCTTTGGTGTCTTAAGTCTTCAATGCACTTTTCTATCTTCTAACATACTGAAACCTATAGAAAAGATCACTACCC